>NW_006921689.1:2011152-2091827 GCF_000298275.1 Orycteropus afer afer | reverse complement strand
TTTTTTTTCTGATTGATCCTTTTCCAAAGAAGTATTCAGATATTTGTCTTCAATCTCATTAATTCTGTCTTCCATTCCATCAATTCTATTCCTTTACCCTTCCAATGTATTATGTATTTCTGACAATTTAGTATTAATCTTCTGGATTTCTATCTGTAGATTTAGAATCATTTCTAATGTTTCATTGATTTTGTCATTTTGTTCTTGGATTTTCTTCCAAAATTCTTCTAAGATTTTTTCTGTGTTTTCTTTGGTCTGTCTCTCAATCCTTTGAAGAAACCTAAAGATAATTCTTTTGAATTCCTTATCAGAGAGTTCCAATGCTGCTTCTTCCTTAAGAATGTGTTCTGGGGCTGTATCCTGCTGCCTTGTTTCTACCACTTTATCCTGCTTCTTTGTGTGGACTATGATGGTTTGTTTTCTTCAAGGCATCATGGTGTTGTTGTATTTAGATCTCTGTTGACTGTGAAGAGCAGCCAAGGGTCATTCAGGCTTTTCTTGGTGGTTTTTTTATCATCATCCCATTGGTGGAGAAGGAGGTAATGGCTGTCACTCAGTAAGTGAAGTTGCAGGAAGTGTGGGTGTAGTTGTGTTTTATGGGGACTGTTGCTGTCTCCCACTCAGTTAGCCAAAAATTACAATTGAATAGCCATCAAAAAACTAAAAGCACATAGACAAAAGTCACACCATGTAATCACACAGGAACAGTAACCAAAAAGAGAAAAAAGGGAAAAAGAAGAAGAAAAAACAAGAAAACCTGCAATATCTGGGGATAGGGTACTAAGAGAAAAAAAGTAGAGAAGAAGAATAATTAAGGAAAAAAATGGGAAAAAATGAAAAAAGAAAAACAACAAACATGCTTAACTGTGAGAAAAAAGGGGAAAAAAACAAAAAAACAAACTTAAATTAAAAAAAAAAAAATTCAACCAGGAACAGGGAAAAGAAAAAATGCTGAAAACTAGGACTTGGGAGGGAAAGATTAAGAATAATAGTAAAAAGGACAAAAGTATTAATAATAATAGTTGTTTTAAAACAGACAAATACAAGCACACTAATCACCAGAAAAAAGTAAGTTAAAAAAAAAAAGAAATAAAAAAAGAGGAAAATAAATTGGTGGAGGACAGGTCAGGGCACCCAGGCTCTGTCTGAGCACAGAGTGTGATGGAGTTCCTGTGGGACCAGAAAGTAGGTGGGAGTGGAGGATGGCCGTACCTCCATTCACCAAGCAGGTGTAGGGTATAAAATTAAGTAGAGGAATGTCATACCTTTTCAGTCTTGCAGGTCTGGAGCATCCTTGGGGTTGCTGGAAAACAGAACATGTTCTTAAGCCCCAGGAATCTCTGAGAGTGCTATCTCTTTAAATATCCAAAATAGTGAAGCTGCTTTTAAACATTCAAAGTGGCTGCGTCCTCTGGCCCGGCAAAAGTCCACAGCTCAGCCCACCTTTCTCTTCACCTTCTCCGTTTATTCCCCAGCCACCAGAGCAGTCCTCCATGCAGTCCCTGGCTAGCAGGCTGATTTTTAGGTTAATTCTTAGGTCCCACCACCACTCGGCACTCTGAAAGTTGTCTGTGCCATGACGTCAGGATCCCTTAGTTTCACTGCCAGACCGCAGCTCTGTCTGTCTTCTTTTTTGGTATTTTCATGCATATTCTTCTGCTAGTTGGGATTTAGTCCATTTCTATATCTTTCCCTTCAAGGCTCAGGGGTCCAGGATTATCTTCTGTGTCTGTGTTAATTGGTTTCCCTTTTCTTTGTTGAAGAGGGTCTGTGCAGTCTTTCTGCCTAGTCCACCATCTTACCAGAACTCAAGAATTCTTTATAGTAAGACATAAAAAAAAAAAAAAAGTATTGTTAATTTTTTGTCTCAAATTTCACTTGCAGTTATGTTTAAAAATATGAAAAAAGAAATATTTATAAGTCATTTTCTTCTAGATTTCTTTCAGATATAATAAAAAATAAATGTTGATGACACACTATGATAGATTTAATGTAGATTTTTTAAAAGATAGCCAATTTAAGTATTATTAAAAATGTAGTTACACCTGATCTATTTTTTACAATTAGGTTTGTCAAATCAATCAGTGAGAAATAATGAATGACAAAATAACGGTTTGTGATACTAATCATTACTACATATCATGAGATCAGTTTAAATCAAAAAAGGTTTACCAAATTATGTATCAAAAATCTCTTATGATTCTTTTTGTTTATAGTAACAAGAAAGGTTGCACCAAATATGGGGAAGTTTGTGCAGCATGATCTAAGTAACTGAAGTCAATAAGCTATAGATAGGTAAAATGTATGAATGGGCAAATGCTAGGCTTCATATTGTTTTGAAACAATAATAACAATGAGAAAAAGTGAGTGAAGCTTAGCTCGTAAAACTAAATAGACATAACCACTCACCTCATGGAATTAGTTCTCTTGGTTCAGGGGCTTAGGACCATGATCTCATGAAACAATTGGCACAATATAGTTCTAAAGATTTGTTCTATCTCCTGGTATTGGTCTTAAAATCTTGTAACTGAAATAAAACTATTGGTTTTTATTTGCCTGGAACAAAAGAGAAGGAAGGAAATGTAAGAATCAAAGAAGAAACTAGACTACAAGACCAAATGTCTACATGAACCACACTGTCTCATCCACCTCAAAAGTAGGAGAATTAGATGGTATCCTACCACCACATCTGAATGTTATGATCAGGAACACAATAGATGAATCTTGCTGAAAATGGAAACAAATATTGAATAGAATTTAACTTTCTTAAAGAATCCAGATTTACTAGACCTATTGATGCTGGAGTAGTCCTCAAGAATACAGCCCTGAGTTACTTTTCAAGCCTCAAATAGAAATTCTCCCCTAATGTCACCTTTAACTAAGTAACAGTTTAATCCAAAAAATAAAGATTGTCACCCTTGGGTATTGTGACTATTTTTTAAAAATTAACTATATAAGATCAAAGTCTTATCAGCTATTTCAAAACATAGGTGAGAAGGTTAGGGGCAGGGAGATTAAATAAATGTAAGTGAAACAACTAGAACAGAACTAACCAGAATGTCGACACAATGTGAAGAATGTAATCAATGACACCGATCATATAGAAATTGTGTAATGGGAGCAGATTTTGCTGTATATATTTTCACCAAAAATAAAATTAAATAAAAAAGAAAAAAAATTTTCCTAAGTCCATACACTCATGGACAACTGATTAACTCCAAGCGTGCCAACTGTATTCAATGTGGATAGAATAATCTTTTCAACAAGTGGTGCTGGGACAACTGAATCTCTGGATGCAAAAGAATGAAGCTGGACCCATACCTCACACCATATATGAAAATTAGCACAAAATGGATCAATGCCCTAATTATAAGAACAAATTCCGTAATACTCATAGGTGAAAACATAGGAATAAAATTTCAAAACCATGTTTTGAAATTAGATTTTTAGATATGACACAAAAAAAGCATAAGCAGCAGAAGAAAAAATAAATTGGACATCATCAAAATTAAAACACTTTGTACATCAAAGAACTTTAGCAAATAAAACAATTATACAAAGCAAGACTACTTTGAAATGCCATAATTCCAGGGTGGGGGGGAAGATTGTTTCTGTTATTATTAGGTCCCAATGAGTTGGCTCCAACTCATAGCGACACTATATACAGTAGAATGAAATGCTACCAGGTCGTGCACCATCCTCACAATCCTTGCTATACTGGAATCCATTGCTACAGTCACTGTGTCAATCTATGTCAGTGAGAGCCTTCCCCTTTTTCATTGACCCTCCACTTTACCAAGCATAATATCTTTCTCCAGAGAATTGTTCCTTCTAACAACATGACCAAAGTAGGTGAGACGAAGTCTGGCCATTCTCACTTCCAAAGAGTATTTTGGCTGCATTTCTTCCAGGGCATATTTGTTCATTCTTCTGGCAGTCCATGGTATTTTCAGTATTCTTCACCAACACCATATTCAAAGGCTTCAAATCTTCTTCTATTTTCCTTATTCTTTTTCCAGGTTTCACATGGATATGAGGCAATTGAAAATATCATGGCTTGTGTCTTGGGAGGTGGGGAGTTTAAATGAGATTACCAGCTGTTATTTCTGAAAAACATTATTGAAACCTAAGTTTAATTTGTCTTGCTTTCATGCTCTGAGCTTGTTGTTTGAAGAATATATAATCTCTATCCATGAAAACCCATTTTTAAAATCAGCAAAAGATATCAAGACTGATATTGAATCTGTTTAACCTAGTGCTGATTATATTGTAGATGCTCAAAAAGTACATATTAATGGATTAATACCAGAAAAAATATATTACTGACTGGTCATTTTCCAGGAAGCCTTCCAATATTGTTTGCTTCATTTCAAATCAAGTTCATAATTTGATTTGATGTAACTTAATTTTGTAATAATGCTTTTTAGATCTCAGACTGGCACAATTACTTTGTTGTTTTTCATATTATTCATGTGCAGCTCTGCTTGGCTTCATAATTAAACTCTGAGTAAAAGGCTCTCACTGAAGTTGCATTTATTTGATAGTTTCTCTGTTTAACTATTTACAGATGTTCCATTTCTTCTCTTAGCTTAGCTTATCAAGTTAACTGCCACATTAGTTTTTGATTAATCAAATACTCACAAAATAAATGAAAGCCTACCTTTGAGAATCCAGTAGAAATCCTTGAATTTACTAATAGAAAAATATGTTACATACAGATGAAATATGCTGTAGGAAGCTGATCTATGTGTGATTTTATGAATCAAATGTTATACTACTTTTGAATTTCTGAAAAAACATAAATTATATAACTAATGTGTATTTATATGTTTTGAAAAATAATGAGACAACATGGGAAGAAGATAAACATTTTAGGAAGACAAATATCATTTTTAAATTGTCATTCATTGATCATACTTCTAACATAGGTGCTCAGTTGGAGACAAGGTTAAAAAGAAAAAAAGCAGAACTTGATTTTAAATAGTTAACAGCCACTTAAACAAGTAGAATGATAAAGCATGATCAATGCTTTAATGACTGTGGCAGAAATTACTATAATAATTTTTTGAAAACCAGATATTTACTGTCTTTCTTTCCCTCTATTTTCTACAAAATATAATTTATAAGCAAAGTCTAATTACATGGTCACTACTTTTCTGAAAATAGGCATAGTTGGAGCTGCGGAATTGGTGATGCCAGCGAGACATTAATTTGATTTAAAAACACAAGAACCTAGAAAAAATCTTCATTAATTGATAAGAAAGTTGGAAGATTGGGGTCAATGACAGGAGGGAGGAATTTGAAACAAATAGCTAAATTGCAGTGCAGTAGAGAAATGTGAGGAAGATATTATAAAGGGTAAAACTTCAATTGGATGAAGAAAGAGGAAATCAGATTATTGGAAAGTACTGAAGGGTGACTTGTGGTGCAACCTCTCCTGTCAAGAATCCTTCAGCAAGGATTAGTGTTCTCATCAATGCATTTTTAGATTGGTTTGCATGTTTTCCCAGGTGCATCTGCATTTGAGCTTAGCCTTAAGGGTAAATGATCTGTTCAAGATGGACCACATATACTTTGTTTGATGTGTTATGGGAGAAGAGAGGAACGAGTTACTTTTTTATTCTGTAAATGGGTGGGAAGAGTGATGGAAAGATTTCACAGAAGCAGTTTTTGAATAAAGACCTTAAGATGTCAAGAAAAGACAAGACTGTATGTGAAAGCAGGCTGGTGAGTTTTCAGTTTAAAGATAATGAACAAAGTTTGGAAAATCAGGCATTACGAGTTTATGGTGGGATGCAATAGGAAGTGAAGAGCATTATCTACATTTTAGTATCTAAAAAGTAAGTACCTTTTAGATCTAACTACCAAATTATAAGAAATATATGAGATAGAGACCTCTGGTGGTACAGTTGTTGAAACAATCAGCCCCTAACCAAAAGGTCTCTAGTTTAAACCTACCAGTTGCTCCACAGGAGGATGATGAGGCAATCTGCTTCCATAAAGATTTACACCATGGAAATCCTAAGGGGCGGTTCTACTCTGTCCTATATGGTCGCTATGAATCAGAATTGAATCAATGGCAGTAGGTTTGGGGTTTTCACCGGATAGAAAGTAACACTTTAAGGCACATGAAAATCCAGTTCTCCCAAACCAGGATATGGACATTCTAGAAGGCAAATGGCCAGGTTTCATCAAGATATCAATGGCATGGAAGCAAGAGAAAGAGGAAGAACTGACAATGAAAATAATAACAATAATAATAAATAAGACAAAACACTGCAAAATCCAATATGTGGACCTAGTTGGAACTAAACTAACAAATTAGCTGGAAAAAAAGGTTTCTTTTGGGACAATTTTCTTTAAGTGTGAATATAGATAATGATTACATATTTAAAAAAGGTTTTATCAGATTTATTGAAGTATTATGGATGAAATGACATGATGATCTCAATTTATTTTTAAATACTCCACTTAAAATTGTAGGAGATCAAAAACCAAAAACCAAAAGCAGTTGTTGGTGAGTTGATTCAGACTCCTGGCAATCCCACATGTGTCAAAGTAGAACTGTGCTCCCTTAGCTTTTCAATGGCTTTTTTTTTTTTTTTCCAGTACGTAAATCACAAGGTCTTTCTTCTCATTTTGACTCCAATATCCAGGTATGGGGATGCTATAGAGTAGAAGATAAAATTGATTATAAAATGAGTTAATATCAGGTTGTAACATGACAAGATATTTGAAATTTTTTCTTTAGAGAGTAAAGAAAAGGGCAGTGGGAAAAGCTATTCACATAGCAACTTGAGTTCATTAGAACATTTGCTGAAGCCCCCCAAAATTATGCAACATATTTTCTCTTAAACAGAAACTGAGAGTGAAACTTATGACCAAATGTAAATTAGTTAATTTTTGTAGACAAACCAAGAGTTATTGCTTCATGATCCATGTTTATTTTTTAAGCAAGCAAAGGAAAATAAAAGGTGTCTCTGACACATTGGACCTATGTATCAACAGTGAACCTCAAAATTAATTGCCAATTTTTAGAAAGAAAGTTTGTTCATTCTAAAATAAAAACAGATGTGACTGAGATATTTCAAGTATGACTTTCTCAAGATACTTTTGGATTTACTATAGCAACAGTGGGCTGCAAACATCCTCCCACAAAACAAATAGACATTCCACTAATGGCTAGAAGGAAAAGTAAGATTAATATTACCCTTACTCAACATTCCTTAAAATAAGCTTTAGCGTGTAGCTAAAAATAATGGATAATAATAAATGAATGGTGTGGTTCTAAAAACAAGTACAAATTAAAATAATTGGTTGTGAATACATGGACTATATTATCTAGTGTATGTGATGAATATTGAAATAGAGTAATATAGACTTGGTGCTCATTCAAATTTTTCAGCATTGTTTGTTAAAGAAATTTCTCCATTGAATTGCCTTGGTAACTTTTAAAATTAATTAATCATATATGCATTGTTCTGTTTCAGAAATCCCTATCATGTTTCATTGATCTATAATGTCTACACTTCCAGCATTATCACACTATTTTGCATGAACTTTAATGCAAGTCTTTAACCCACCAGCCACTCCTCGGAAGGAAGGTTGGGCAATCCTACTTCCGTAGTGATACTGCCTCGGAAACCCAAGAAGGGGTCGCTATGAGTCGGGGCCGACTTGACGGCACATAACAACAACAACAACAAGAAGTAACACAGTGTAAATTCTCCTACTTTATTCCTAAATTGTTTCAGATTATTTACATTTCTTTACAAAACTTAGCATCAGTTTGTCATTTTCTTAAAATCAAACTTGTTGTAATTTTGATTACCATAACATTGTCACTGTCTACATTTACATAACATGGTGCATAAAAACAAAATCAAAGTCACTGCCATCGATTCAGTTCTGACATGAGTGACCCCTATTGGGTTTTCGAGGCTGTAAATCTTTACGGAAGCAGACTGCCTCATCTTTCTTTCATGGAACTGCTGCTGGGTTCCAACCATTGATCTTTTGGCTAGCAGCCAAATGCCTTAACCACTATACTACCAGAGCTTCCTAACATGATATTACCTCCATTTATTTAGGTTATTTTAGTTTTGTTTTGCAGGTTTTGCACATCTCACCCACTACCATGGAGTCTATTCCAACTCATAGCAATGCTTTAGGACAGAGTAGAATTACCCCAAAGCTATAAATCTTCATGGAAGAAGACTGTCTCGTCTTTCTCCCAGGGAGCAGCTGATAGGTTTGAACTGCCAATCTTTTGATTAGCAGCCAAATGCTTTAACCACTACACCAAAAGAGCACCTTACCTTGCACTTCTTTGTTAAATTTATCTTTATATATTATAAATTTGTATATATAAAAATATATTTATATGTATATATAAAACCGCTTTGTATATATGGGAGCTCTGGTAGCATAGTGCCTAAGGCACTTGACTGCTAGCCAGAAGGCTGGCGGTTCAAATCCACCAGCCACTCCTCGGAAGGAAGATGGGGCAATCTACTTCCATAGTGATACTGCCTTGGAAACCCAAGGAGGAGCCGCTATGAGTCGGTCCGACTCGAGGGCACATAACAACAACAACAACAGGACACAGAAAATATAGGGCTTTTTTTTTATATATATATTGGTTTTGTATCTTACAGATTTGCTGAATTTATATGTTTCAGTAGCATTTATAGGGGCTCTGGTGGCGTAGTGCCCAAGCCATTTGACTGCTAACCAGAAGACTGGTGGTTCAAACTCACTAGCCACTCCTTGCAAGGAAGACTGGGCAATCTTCTTCCATAGAGATACTGCCTCAGAAATACAAGGAGGGGCACACTATGAGATTGAATCAACTGGACAGCAGTGGGTTTGGTTTTTTGGGTTTAGTAACATTTATACAGATTTCTTAGGGTCTTCCATATAAAAAATTATGTTGTCAGTGAATAAAACCAAAACAAAACAAAACAAAACAAAAAAAAACACTCACTGCTATCAAGTCAATTCAGACTCATAGTGACCCCTCCTTGGGTTTCTGAGGTGCTATCTCTACGGAAGTAGATTGCCCAGTCTTTCTTCCAAGGAGTGGCTTGTGGGTTTGAACCCCCAGCCTTCTGGTTAGCAGTAAAATGCCTTAGGCATTAGGCCACCAAAGCTCCCCAACTGTCAGTGAATAGACAGTTTATATCTTCCTTTTCTGTGTGTACTTGTTTCTTTTTCTTGCTTTATTACTGTGAGTAGGATCTTCAGTACAATGTAGAATAAAAGTGGTAAGAGCAGATATTCCACACTACCTCCTGAAAGTTAGGGGTCAAGAATTTAGTCTTTAGCCCTTAATTATAATGTCAGTTGTGTTGGTCATGAATTTTCTTTATCAGATTAAGGAACTCCCCTCTGGAGAGGAAGCTGTGGAAACATGCAGTGTGTGATCCATTCAGTCCCTTTCTCAAGGGGATGCTTCCAGAAGAAAAAAGATATAGTGACTCTGCCTAATCTCTTCGTTTTCAGGATCTCTGGGTTGTTGTTGTGTGCCTTTGAGTTGATTACGACTCATAGCAACCCAATGTGACAGAGTAGAACTGCTCATAAAATTTTCTAGTCTGTAATCATTATGAAAGCAGATAAACAGGTCTTTTCCAGCAGAGGCACTGGATGAGTTTGAACCACTAACCTTTCAACTGGCAGGCCAATGCTAAAGTATTGTGCCACCATAATATATGGATCCTTGACCTCTGGGTATATAGGCTCATAATATTTTATAGGACAAAGTCATGATCAGTCAGAACAAGGCTGGGGTTAACTGTGGAATGGACTATCAATTGTTCATATGCAAGTATAAACTGAAGCCAGAGAAAATTAAAACAAATCCACGAGAGCCAAATATGACCTTGAGTATGTCTCACCTCAGTTTAGAGAACATCCAAATAATAGATTTGATGCATTGAACAGTACTGATCAAAGACCAACAAATTATGGGACGACATCAACAACATCATACATGAAAAAAGCAAAAGGTCATTAAAAAGACAGAAAAGGAAGAGAAAACCAAACTGGATGTCAGAAGAGACAAAAAGTTGCTCTTAAAGGAAGAGTAGCTAAAGCAAATGGAAGAAATGAGAAAATAAAAGCTGAAGAGAAGATTCCAAAGGTCAGCTTGATAGAATAAAGTCTAGTATTACAATGAAATGTGCAAAGATTTGGGGTTGGAAAATCAAAGGGGAAAACACACACTTGGAGTTTCTCAAGCTGAAAGAACTGAAGAAAAAAATCAAGCCTCAAGTTTCAATACTGAAGGATTATATGGGCAGAATACCAAAGCAGGAAGCATCAGAAGAAGATGGAAGGAATATACAGAGTCACTGTACCAAAAAGAATTGGTCAACGTCCACCCATTTCGGGAGTAGCATATGATCAAGAATGAGTGGTACTGAAGGAAGAAATCTAAGATGCACTGAAGGAATCGATGAAAAACAAGACTCCAGGAAGTGATGAAATAGCTATTGAGATGTTTCAACAAAAGGATGCAGCACTGGCGTTGCTCAAGTTTTTATGCCAAGAAATTTGGAAGACAGCTACACGGCCAACTGACAGGAAAAGGTCCATATTTGTGCCCATTCCAAAAAGGATGATGTGATCAAACAGAATGCAGAAATTATTGAACAATATCCTTAATATCACAGAAAATAAAATTTTGCTGAAGATAATTAAAAAATGATTGCAGCAGTACATCGACAGGGAACTGCCAGAAATTCAAACGAATTCAAAAAAGAATGTGGAATGAAGGATATCATTGCTGATGTCCAATGGATCTTGGCCAAAAGCAAATACCAGAAAGACACTTAGCTGTGTTATTGACTAGGCAAAGACATTTGACTGTGTGGGTCATAATGAATTATGGATAACATTGTGAAGAATCAGAATTCTAGAACACTTGAGTGTGCTGATGAGGAACCTGTACATAGACCAAGATACTGTTGTTTGAAAAGAACAAGGAGATATTGCATGGTTTAAAATTAGGAAAGGTACCTTTCATGGTTGTATCATTTCACCATACTTATTCAATCTGCATGTCAAGCAAATAATCTGAGAAACTGGACTACATGAAAAACAATGTAGTGTCAGGATTGGAAGAAGACTCATTAGCAATCTGCGATATGCAGATGACACAACTTTGCTTACTGAAACTGAAGAAGACTTGAAACACTTACTGATGATGATCAAAGATGACCAAAGCCTTCTGTATACATTACACCTCAAAAAGAAAACAAAAATTGTCACAACTGGACCAATGAGCAACATCACAATAAATGGAGAAGGGATAGAAGTTGTCAAGGATTTAATTTTACTTGAATCCACAATTATCCACCATGAAATCAGCAGTCAAAAAATCAAACTATATATTGCATTGGGCAAATCTGTTGCAAAAAATCTCTTTAAAGAGTTTAAGAGTGAAGATATCACTCTTGAAGACCAAGGTGTGCTTGACCCAACCCCATGGCATTTTCAATAGCCTCATATGCATGTGAGAACTGGACAATGACTAAGGAAGGCCCAGAAAAAGAGATGCATTTGAATTGTATTGGCAAAGAATATTGAATACACCATGGACTGCTAGAAGAATGAACTAATCTGTCTTGGAGAAAGTATAGCCAGCTCCTTGGAAGCAAGAATGGCCAGACTTCGTCTCTCATACTTTGGTCATGTTGTCAAAAGGAAACAATCTCTGGTAAAATATATCATTTAGGTAAGAGGATCAACAAAAAAAGAAGAAGCCCCTCAATGAAATGGATTGACACAGTGGCTGTGGAGATGGGCTCAAATATGGCAATGATTGAGAGGATGACTCAGGACTGGGCAGTGTTTTGTTCTGTTGTATTTAGGGTCACTATAAGTAGAAACTGATTCAACTACACTTAACAGCAACAACAGGAGAAAGTGTACTTATGTAAAAATGTCTCTAATATGACATGTCTAGTTAATAAGTAAATACAATAAATACACTCAGAATGTAGAAATTTATGAGACACAGTTTCCTAGAGAATATCACATAAACTCTCTAAGGTATAAAATGGAGATATCTCAAAATGTAGATGCTCCCTAATATTTAAGGTAATTATTTATATCTTCTCCTTAAAAACCTCCTCTATTCTAGTCCAAAAACATGTAAAAAACACCCCTAATGTCCCAGACAACTCTAGCCTTCATCTAAGTCTCTTGATAGACAGAATTCTTAAAGCTTGCTAGTGGGTAACAGCTATGGTTGAGTACATCTGACGTTATAATCTGATCTTTTGTATTGTTCATCTATTTTTAGTTTCATGAATGAATGCTAGTTTTGTCAAATCTTTTTCTTCATCTGTTGAGATAATAGTATGGATTTTCTTGTTATTCTGCTAATAAGTTAAAATACCTTGGCCCGTATAATTACATCAATAGATGAAAAAAAAAAAAAAGTGTATTCTGAGGGTGCCTTCAATTAAATGGGTGGAAAACTAAAATAAGCTCAGTTTTAGGATTTACAGCAATTTATTTGAGGTTTAGATTCCTATCTGGTCCCTGTCTTTTTTTGCTGACCCCTTGTATCTTATCTAAACTGTTAGAAGTCATCCAGAGGTTTGCACAGAGGTTATATTCAGATTTGGAGTTTCAACTTTTGGTTCTTTTGCTTCCAGGATTTCCTTATAAATTTCTAGCTAATCTTTCAAAATTGAACTATGCTCTTTCTCTCCATAAGGCAAGACAGTGGCGCTAAAGTGTTCTACCATTGCAGCCATGGGAGTTGGGGGGTGTCCTTGGGCAAGAAAGTACAAACACATAATTCTTACTCTTTCCAGTTGCTGGTTTTCAAGAGGGCACACTCATGTAGCTTCTATCAAATTTTGACTTTTTCCAATGTCTTTAAGCAGCTGTATTTAATATTTTGTTCAGATTTTATAATTGTTATATGTGGGAGGGTGGATGTAACCACATCTCTCCACCACTATTTTCAGAAATTGTCTAGATCAGAGATTTTCAATGAGCCACAAAGAGGATTCATATGTTGGCTTTGGGAGGATGGATTCATGAATATTTTTTAACTGATTCAGAATTGTGTGTGGATATGCATATATCATTATTGTAAGGAGAGGGAACGTTGCTTTCTGCAAATTCTCAATGAGGGTTGTGACACAAAGAAAGATTAAAACCCACTGCCTTAGACTCTATAAGCAGAAAGACTTCCATTCTAGTTCTGCTTTCCCATTTTATTATTATAAGTTACTAAATTAGCTTTCCTTATTCTTTTACATATTTCATTGGTTATTCCTTTATAGATAATTCAAGTTGATTTTAAACTATTTTTAATGGACCTCTTGCTAAATTTTTAAATCAAAGAAGAAAAAGAAAGCAAATTGTTTCTGAGGTAGTGATTTCTTCTTATTTTCGATGCTATGAATGCCAGAAAGTGCCTGTTTTTATTTATCTCTGTTCTCAGCATGAGCATGGAAAAAGAAAACCCACAGAAGTTTGGATTCTGCATCAAGTGTGGATTATGCATCCCAGTCTCCTTCTGTGCTCCAGGAAATGGACAGGGTTTTGCATAAAAAGCTGTGCAAATCACGATGAACCTATGTACATCATGTCATACTGGTGATGAAAGCTAAGCTTTGCTTGCTGACTTCTGGCCTTGAATGAATCATACTTAATCTGATTCACCAGAATGGAATGGAGTAGACTTAGTGCTTCTCTCAAATATTTTTCTTAAAGATTCATTTTAATCTCCCTAAACAAGAACTGTTCCATCCCATTTTAAGTCTTGATAAAATAAGCCTAGGTTCAGAACTAGCTATTTAGAAAGCTAAAATTGAATCCAAACAATTTATTTCTTAGATTTTTAAGAATTTAATTAATTAAAAACAGGCAAATTTTTTTTTTTTTTTTTAATTTTCAAACTGTCTGGATCTATACCATAAATCGTGGGGTTAGAAGCTTATTTTGTATTATATCGTATCTGGCAAATTTAATCGTTCATTTATTTTATAATTTTGAACACCTACCCTGAAATGACACTTTTGAGACTAGTGTAGTGTTTGTGTAATGGGAGACAAGGACAAGTGATCACATACACTGTGATAAGTGTTATATCAACAGCGAGCATGGGGATCTGTGGGATCACATTAGAGAGAGAGAGACAGAGGGAAAAGGGTCTTAGGGAAAACATCTAGGAGGAGGTGACTCTTGAGATGATTCTCATACAATAAGAAATGGGTAATGGGGCATTTATTCTTTTTATTATTGTTATTATTTTATTGTAGGACATCTATTCTTATACAATTAGAAATGAGTAGTCTTTCCATGACTAGGAATGGCTGATTGGGCATGTCAGAACAAATTTGAGCAAAATATATCAGTTTTTAGTGAAATGATGTTCATCAATATGGTTAAAGCATGAGGTGCAAGTAGTGGGAACTGAGGCTGGAGAGTTTTCCTAGGACAAGATTATGACAAACCTTGTAATAAAATGAGCCCATGGTCATTAAAGAAACTTAGGTAGGAGAATCATAATGAAATAAAAAATGTTGGTCTCATCTTCCATACCACCTGAAAATTGGCTTATGTACTGAAGAGAAGAGACTTGTACAGTCCTTATCTTAAAATGGGAGCTATGGTGGTGTAGTGCCTAAGGCATTTGACTGTTAACCAGAAGGCTGGCGGTTCAAACCCATTGGTTACTCCTTGGAAGGAAGGTTGGGCAATCTACTTCCATAGTGATACCATCTTGGGAACCCAAAGAGGGGTTGCTATGAGTTGGATCCAATTCCACAGCAGTGGTTGTATTGCTTTTTGTTATCTTAAAATGGTACTACAAACAAATTTATGAGCAGTATTTAACAGTACACTTGAGCAATTGAAGAGTAAATCTATATTTAACATGTGATTTTTGGGTAGGTTTTCTCATATTAGACAAGTGGCTTTAAGTACATACAACAGACCTTTCTTCTATTATCCTAATGCCTTTAGTTCTTGCCCACAAGTAAGTTTTATCTCTTTGGCAAGACCTGTTAAAAGCCAAAAAAGAATCTAAATCTTCCTGGAGAAAAAGAATGAAGATTAAACAAACAACCAGTGTCTAAATGTCCAGGGTCTGCTGGGATGAGACTGTTGTTAGATGCCGTCAAGTTGGTTCAACTCGTAATGACCCCATGTACAACAGAAAGAAACAATGCCCACTCTTGTGCAATCCTCACAGTATTTGCTATGCTTGAGCCCATTGTTGCAGCCACCGTGCCAATCCATCTCATTGAGGGCCTTCCACTTTTTTGCTGATGGTCTACTTTACCAAGAGTGATATTCTTCTTCAGAGACTGGTCCCTTCTGACAATACAAACAAAGCATGAGCTACAAAGTCTGGCCATTTTCACTTCTAGGGAGCATTCCAACTGTACTTCTTCCAAGACAGATTAGTTCATTCTTCTGGCAGTCCATGGTATTTTCAGAAAACCTGTGTGGAGCCCTTTGAGCACTTTTCCTACCAGGAATTCCAAAAGATACCACTGAAATAAACTATATTTCCTGCAGAAATGAGACATCCCTGCTCTTTGAGAAATGAAGACCTACGTAGAAGAATGGGTGTCCCATTAGTTAGAAAGTATCCCTATCAAGATGACTGAGTGAAAAATATTTAATTTTCATTTTTAATATTAATTTATGAGTCTAAGAAGGTGGCATGAATGACATTATGAGAAATATATACGAGATGCCCATTTCTCATATTTTTAAAAATGGAATCTAACACTTGTTACTAAAATGTCCTGGTTTCTAATTATTTGTAAATACAAATACACACACATATGATTTTCATCTGTTTGTTAAACAAACAAAAGATAGAGTAACAGACTGATAAAGAAAGTAGGGCATGCTGTAATTGACTGGTGCCAACATAAGATAAATGGATATATGCCTATGTGGATTCTATAGAAAACTTAGAGGCAGAACTGCTGAACTCACCCAATTTGCATTATTAGGCATGGGCCTGGCACATCATTTTTTTTTTTTTTCAGTACATTCCATTGAAATACAATTCATGTACAGTGAAACACACAAAATTAAAGTGACATAGGTCAATGCACCTTTTTTTACAGTGTTCCCTTCCCTCCCTTCCCACTCCTGGCAACCAACAAAGTTTCCCTCCACATACAAACCTTTCCCTGACCCTCCACAGCAACGAACTAACACTACATTTGTCCCTCCGTGATTGACCTACCCCACTCAGCACAATTCCTCCAAGTTCATCCACACTATGCAGTGTTTTGCAGACTCTTCATATCCCTCAGTGCTACGTAGCATTCCACCGTGTGCATGCACCATAGCTAGGTCATCCACCCTTCTGCCGATGGGCACACAGGTTGTTTCCATCTTCCTGCCATTGTAAATAGTGCTGCAATGAACATGGGTGTGCACACATCCGTTTCTTTTCTGGCTCTCACCCCTCCAGGACACACATCCAGCAATGGGATTGCTGTGTCAAACAGCACCTCCAATTCCAGTCTTCCAAGGAATCACCATACTGCTCTCCACAGTGGCCACATCACTTCACAGTCCCACCAGCAGTGTATAGGAGTCCCAACCTCTCCACATCCCTGCCAGCACTTGCCATGCTCTGTCTCGTCGAACCTTGCCATCAGTACTGGGGTGGGATGGCATCTCATTGTTGCCTTGATTTGCATCTCTCTGATGGTCAATGATTGCTGGCACATCATTTTATAATCATTGTCTCATTGCTCCTTTCCAGAAGTATCACAATTGCACAGACATATGAAGATTGCAACTGTTTGATTTGGTGGAAGAAGGAGTGCTATTGATCATGTTCTATTTCCACATCTAGCCTTGGGCTGAGAGAAGTAAACAAGAAACAATGGTGGTCAGCATGAGAAGTCTGTACACAGACAAATGGATTTGGGCAAAATGAAATCAGTTGCTGAAAAAAGACAAAATCTTCCTTAACATTAATTTTCAAGTATTTGTCTTCTTCTCTTTAAGGTTGATTTTGTGTGTGTGTGTGTGTGCGTGTGTGTGTACCAATCTAAAAAGGAATTATACTTTACTGATATTTACTAAAGTATGTTAAATTGTTTAACAGACAATTAGCATATATATTTCCTCTAATGTGTTTTTTTCTCTCCAAGATGATTAAATTATTTGACTGATGGCAAATAACAACAACAACAACATATATAATTTAGGAACTCTGGTGGCATAGTGCCTAAGGCATTTGACTGCTAACCAGAGGGCTGGTGGTTTAAGCCCACCAGCCACTGCTCGGATAGAAGAGTGGGCAATCTTCTTCCATAGAGATACCATCTTGGAAACCCAAGAGATCGCTATGAGTTGGGACCGACTTGATGGCAGTGAGTTTTATTTATTATACATAACTAATCCAATACCCTTACCTTACAATTGGAAAGGTTGTTATAAAATCCTGAGGACAGCTTGCCAAAATTTTGATCAGAGATAAAGAGTTAGGCCGGGGCTAGTAACCATGAAGAGAGGAAAGTGTATCCCCTTCCTGATTTAGGTAAGAGAAAATACATGGATAAATGGTTACTGTGTGAAGATCATTGGATCCTAAAGTTAAATGATAGGCTACGTCTATCTTTCAGGAACAATTTCCTACTGAAAACAAACAGTTAATATAAATGTGTGCAATGATGTTGGCAAGTCATTTGCTTTTTTTCTTTTTTTGGCATCTTTAAATATCCATACACTTTGACCTGAGAATTCCAGTAAGTGAATGTTTTCTGTAGAAATAGTCTAAAACAGGGAAAAAATATGTGTATTCCCAGAGATATTCATTATAGTGCTATTTATATTACTTATATTTAATTTATAGTATTTATATTATTTATATCACCAGAGTACAATTAAGTGTCCTGGAATTCCCATTCTTCTCAATGTTATCTATAACTTGTAATGATCCACACAGTCTAATGCTTTTGCATAGTCAATAAAACACAAGTAAACATCTTTCTGGTATTCTTTGTTTTCAGCCAAGATCCATCTAACATAAGCAATGATATCTCTCATTATCCCCTAAAAGAGCTTCTAGGATGCTAATATTGGCCTATTTTTTGAACTTGGTAATAGTTACATGGGAGCTCTGGTAGCGTAGTGCCTAAGGCTTTTAACTGCTAACCAGAAGTCTCTCGGTTCAAACCCACCAACCACTCCTCGGAAGGAAGGTTGGGCAATCTACTTCTGTAGTGATACCACCTTGGAAATCCAAGGAGGTGTCACTATGAGTTGGTTCCGACTCCACGGCAGTGTGTTTGGTTTTTGGCTTTAGTAGTTACATAGATGATTCTTTTATAAGTTTTTGTAATCTTATATCAGATATTATGTATTTTATAATAACATGTTTAAAAATATAACTCAAAATACCTGATAGTTTTTTCCAGCTGTGGAGGATTAGGGGAAAAGAAAGTTTGAATTTAAATTTTAATAATTAATAGAATGAATACAAGTAAAGATAGCATTAGTGGAATTTCTAAAATTATAGAACAAGAAGACCTAAAGGAAAAGTGTGGTTGTTTGCGGTAGTTAAGGTTGTGTGTCAACTTGGATGGGCCTGGTTGAATGGCTAGGAAGCTGGATGTAATTATTCCCCATGGTGAGATTGGTAATTAACTCCATGGTGGAATCTATTGGAGCTACTGAGTAGCTGCTTTAGGGATGTCATCTGGTTCTAGTATGTAAGAAGCAACTTTGAGGAAGGTCTCCAGCTTATGGCATGCTTGAACCCTGCATGTAGCAGGGTCGCTGTTCAGCAGCCTGTCATGCTCTGCCAATCATGGGCCTTTCAATGGACTTGAATCAATGGCCTGCCATGTTGTTTGGTAGCATTGGGACTGTGCCTTTTCATTTGCTGACCTTGGGTTTGGCAGCCACAGCAGCCAGCAGGTGTCTCAGTGAGGAAAAGCCTCCAGCTTCAGTGGGCCAGGAGCAGGAGGCAGAGCTGAAGCCCAAGGTTGAGAGTCTTTCACCCAGCCCCTGGAGCCTGACACTTTGAACTCAAACTTAAACCAAACTGTAAGAGAATAAACTCCTGTTCATTAAAGCCATCCCATATGCGGTATATTTCTATCAGAGCAGCACTTGGTAAGCAAAACATTGTTGTTAGGTGCTGTTGAGTTGTTTTCAACTCATAACAACATTTTACAGAATGAAGCACTGCCCAATCCTGCACCATCCTCTCAAGTCATTGCCATGCTTGAGCCAATTGTCAGAGCCATTGAGCCAATCCATCTTGTTGAGGGTCTTTACTTTTTCACTGACACTCTACTTTTCCTAGCATGATATCTTTCTCCAGGGACTGGTCCCTTCTAACAGCATGACCAAAATGCAAGAGAAAAAAATCTGGCCATTCTCACTTCTAAGAAGCATTCTGGCTGCACTTCCTCCAAGACAGATTTGTTCGTTTTTCTCCAAAAGATGTACGGAAACACAGTAGACAAATTTGACTATATTGATGAGTATTTGAAGGAGAATGAAAGGAAACTAAGAACATTACAGGAAAAAGAAGCCTCTGAACACTAAGCAAAGAGGTTACAATAGTAGGAGTTAGGTAATGAAGTTATACCTGAGTAATAGACCAGGATTATTCTTTTGCTTCCGCTTCTGTAAGACTTTGTCTCACATACTTTGGACATGTTATCAGGAGGAATCAGTCCCTGGAGAAGGACATCAGGCTTGGTAAAGCAGAGGGTCAGCAAAAAAGAACACCCTCAGTAAGTGTTGGCATAGTTGCTGTAACACTGTGCTCAAACATAGCAATGATTCTGAGGATGGCACAGGACTGAGCAGTTTTTCATTCTGTTTACATAGAGTTGCAAAGAGTTGGAACCAGCTCGGCCAGCACCTAACAACAACATGCCAGGGAAAACTCTGATGTGGTAGAGCTTTTCAAGTTGTTGTTGTTGTTGTTATGTGCCGTCTAGTCGGCCCCGACTCATAGCGACCCCTCCTTGGGTTTCCGAGGCAGTATCCCTATGGAAGTAGATTGCCCCATCTTCCTTCTGAGGAGTGGCTGGTGAGTTTGAACCGCCAGCCTTCTGGTTAGCAGTCAAGTGCCTTAGGCACTATGCTACCAGAGCTCTTCATACTTGCTTAGATAGTTAGAAACAAATTATCTTTGAAATGTGTCCTTGCAGTAGATCTCTTGTATAAGCAAAAAGAAAAATCCAAGAGTGCTTTCTAGTGCCTGTGTAATATTCACAAGTTGTTATGACTCATAGAGAGCAATTTCCTTTTCTTTAAAAAAAAAGAAGAGCTCTTTGTTTTCAGACACTTTTTCTTGGTAATATTTTCCCAATAAAACAATCATAAAAGAGGGTGGTGCAAAGCAATTAAAATAGCTTTGGTTATAAATTCTGTCTTCTGAGACTGTGATTTGTAATGATACATCTGTTTTCACAAATAATGATTTTCATAACATTGCATTACTGAATTTTCTTTTATGTAAATATTTGTTCCAACCCAACTTAGCCTGAGTTACTCTCACTAAAGCTGCTATTGATGAGTGCTGCTGAGAAACTTCAGCTTTTTGGTATGTCTTCTATTCTCTAGTTCCCTGGCAGTTGCATCAGCTAGTGCACAAAACAAGGGCTTTGCCGACTCTCAACTATTATAAAAATTCCAATCTCTAATGGGAACCTAGGGAGCTCTGGTAGCGTAGTGCCTAAGGCACTTGACTGCTAACCAGGAGGCTGGCAGTTCAAACCCACCAGCCACTCCTCGGAAGGAAGGTTGGGCATTCCTACTTCCGTAGTGATAACTGCCTCCGAAACCCAAGGAGGGGTCGCCAGGAGTCGGGGCCGACTCGATGGCAAATAACAACAACAACAATGGGAACCTAAAAGGGCATCTACCTACATTTACTTAAGTTTTAGTCAAGACTCTTAGACTACAAATAATTGACAGTTATTCAAGCTAGCTTAAGCAGGAAAAAAAAAAGGAAAATGAAAAGAAACGGGAATTCAGCTAGTCCTTAGAGATAGAAAAACCTTTGCAGACCTTGGTGGAATTCTCTCAACTTTCTGCTTCCTGTACATCTCTCTGGGGAGACGGCTCAGTTCTGAGTCCATATAGGAGACTAAACTACCCTATGTTCCTGAGTTCTTAAGTTGGAGATGAAAACATGTAGAATCCAGTTTACTTCTTGTCGCTCTCTCTTCTCAATGGGGAAGAGATAGAAAGAGATTGCCCCAATCCTATCAGGGTGTTGTTTGAGGCTAGTCATTACAAGAGGTCGGAACAAACATGGCTGCAACAAAGCAATCCCTTTAGACAGGTGTGAGAAATGGTTTTATAGGAAGGTCAAGTATCTTAAATGTACTTATGGCAAATGATATCATTCAAAATGAGCTCATTTGCTTCTTGAAATTGATATCTGCACACTTGTTACTACCTCCTTCCTCAATTTGATTGGAGGCCTGGAGTCTGAGAAGAAGCCCATGAGCCTAAACAGTCAAATTGTGTAGTAATTAGTCCGTTTAAGACAAAACACAAAAGGCTTTCTGATCTACTCAGGGATTCAGATCCCTCAGGTAACTTTGGCATTTTTAAAATGTAACTATTCAAGGCTGCTACTCCAATCTGATTCACAGGCTCACTATCCAGGTAGATAACTTGAAGAAATGCCAGGAATGCATGTTACAAGGAAGATGCTGTGTGAGTATTAGGCAAAAACAACGTGCAATTCATTCCCCTTATTAATGGGCCATTTCCCCTTCAGGCAAATTATTTCACCCATGCAGGATAATGAAGGGCTTCAGTCAGACCTTCTTGACAAATTAGACATATTATTGGACAGGTGCCATTGTCTTGGAAACAAACACAAGGCTTTTTCAGCAAAGCCTTCCCACAAAGTAACCTGGAGCCACAATACACAGTTCCATCTGTTCCAGATTATCTGATATGAAACTTCAGAGGCTTTCCTTATGGGACCAAGAAGACAATTGGGTAGTAAGGAGAAACTAAGACAGAGAAAGAATGAAGTTGAAGATTAATTTGATTAATTGCAAAAGATATTGGCAAGCCATAAACCATAGAAAATGGGAGTTAGGAATATCATCTTAACCACTTGTTTTTGACTTCATAAAATCTATATAGCTCAGAGGCGGTAGGTTCTAAAAGATAAAGTCATGTAGTAAATACAGCAAAGTATTCCTACGGAAAAAGCTTAGTTTTTTCCATATTGCTTTAAAAAACTGGCATATATTCAACAAAGCAATCATATATTGATGGGATTAAAATTATGATGTCATATGAACAACAGGATAAATTTAAAAAAGCCACCTAGTATGCTACCATTCCAAAACTTTGACAAAACATCTCCAAGCAAATTATTCTCTTGTAATATCATTTGGGAGATGGGGAATTGATGGCAGTAAGACAAAACTAAGATCCAGAAATATTTGTTTGAAATTTAGCAACGGGAAAAAAAGAGAGAGAGAGAGGTGATTGCAATACTATTGCATTTAAAAAGAATGCAAAAGGAAAGAAAGAAAGTAAGAGCAAGAGAGAGAGAGAAAGATCAACGAAATTCTTGCCTTATTGCTTTGAGAATTGCCTCCACCAATATCAATTTGGCTGCTTTTTCCTTTACTCTGAAACATTTTATAGGATTTTATGGCTTTAATCGCTTTTGGGAAGGAAGTACAATAAAAGAGCAGCGTGATTTTCTAAATACATAGACTCCAGTAATTCCTGTGAGATCCCAGTCAGGATTATGGAATAGACATCATCATTACCCTATGAAAAATAACCACTAAAGAGAGTGCATTGTTGCTTTGGTTATTATAGGCAGCATTTACATTGTGCTAAACTGTAGCAAGGTGCTGAACCACACAATGAACTGTTTCATAAGTGTTTGGCAGTTAATGCCAATTCCAATTAGGGTACCTGATGCAGATTAGAGTCTAATTCTGTCCTTCATCTTCAAATTCTATTGCTCGAACTATTGAGGTATAAGATATTGATTTTTCAGCCCATAGGATTTTCTGTTGCACATACGAACCAATGTTAGAATTACTTCAATGTCCAGCATAAAGGTGTTAACTCCTTCCTCTAATAACAACTTCACTCCAGGACAAAACAAGAACTGACTCAGCCTCATCCTGGCAGAAAGAACTAATTCTAGGTGAAACAACGGCAAAATGAGAGGTTTGGAAAATAATGTGTTCTCTTCCTTCTGTGTGGTATTATTACTGCTGAGAGGCTACACTGAATCCAATCTTCCCTAATTCTGAAAAATATTCTGCCACAAAAAATGCATTATCTTCCTATCTGATCTAAATTTTTAGAATGAGAGTTTGTCTTCTGGGCTCTACCACTCTTGCAGTTGCAAATAAAGTGTCCCATTTTCGTCATCTGAAAAGCAATTTGCAGGTAGGCAATGTTGACAAATGGTTTTTAGAAGACTTTTGGTATTTGTAGCTAGATTGTGTCCGTACTAGGTTAGAAACTCATTGTGAGGGGCAGGTGTTTGTTTCATTTGTTTTGTGTCTCCAACGATTGGCATAACATTTGCCACCAGTTAGAACTCAACACATATGGAAGGAATGAATAGACACCAAACGAACCACCATACAGAAAGAGAAGGAGACCTTCTATCTTTCTCCCATTAGACAGTGACACCATTTAGGAAAATAAAACCCAGTTTGGATTGAGTTTGGGTTTTTCTATTTCAGCCACATAACCAAAATCATAAGAAAACAGTAGCATACATACAAGGGTATTTGATGTCAAAATCCAGAGTTAAGTATGGCTTAAATGTTAAGAAAGCATCAACTAAGTTTGATGATTGTGGTAATACAGAAATAATCAAAGAAAAACAAGTTATCTAAGAATTGGAGAAAAAGTTTCATTAGATCAGAGCACACCAAAAGAGTGGAATATTACATACCTACAGAAAATGTTAGTTTTAAAGAGTCATTAATAGCAAGATGTATTAAATACCTCATGCACCATTTAGATCTTTTTGACATATTGACCTTGCGTATTTCTTGTTCTAGTGGAGCTCTGGTGACGTAGTATATAAGACATTTGACTGCTAATCAAAAGGTCAATGGTTCAAACCCACCAGCTGTTTGAAGAGGAAGATGGGGCGATCTTCTTCTGTAAAGATTTACACAGCTTTGGAAAACTAATGGAGGTTGCTATGAGCCAGAATCGACTTGATGGCAGTGAGGTTTATTTTTTTTTCCTTTGTTCTATGTCCGTTGTGATAACCAGTTTTTCTGAGTTTTAACTGACTTCACATAAGCTCAAATGGACAAAGCCTTATTCCATACCCAACCTAAAGCTTTTTGCCTTGTTCCGTGGCTCTCCTGTTTACATTGGGGCGTGGTTCACCAAGAGACCCACTTACACTCACACACATGCAGGGGAGTTAATAACCCATGGGACAAACTATGAGCTGTGGGAAAGAGTTGTTGTTGTTGTTGTTTGCCGTCGAGTCGGCCCTGACTCATAGCGACCCCTCCTTGGTTTCCGAGGCAGTATCACTACGGAAGTAGGATTGCCCAACCTTCCTTCCGAGGAGTGGCTGGTGGGTTTGAACCACCTGCCTTCTGGTTAGCAGTCAAGTGCCTTAGCCACTATGCTACCAGAGTAGTTGAGTATAAATGCTTTCCTTTTTCTTCCCCATGATTGACAATCCTATGATATGTAGTTTGCAAGCCTTCTTGGAGAATGTTTCCATGAGAATAAGCACTCAGTGAACTTTTGTTGTTGTTATTTGCCGTGGAGTTGGCCCCGACACATAGAGACCCCTCCTTGGGTTTCCGAGGCAGTATCACTACGGAAGTAGGATTGCCCAACCTTCAGTGAACTTAGCAGCAGCTAAAATGATGACAAAACTTTATATTGGTTCCTCCTCCTTCCCTGCTTCACTTTCCTTTTTTCTTATTTCTGTTCCCTGGAGTTTCACTCCCTCATGAAATAGTAGCAGATATCAATTTGTCTCAAGTTGGGCTTCTGAGGAAACCAGGTAAGACAGTTTGAATGATCTTAGAAGGAAGACCTCAAGACTGGGATTTCAGGATTCAAATGCACACTTGTTGGGTGGCAACATACATCTTGCTTCACATAGTGGGGACAGCAGTATAATTTCAAGATCTTTCCCAGAGATGCGTTGTTCTCCCACTCCTTATTTTGTGGTTTGTAGAGTTATTGATCATCTAGATATGTTGCTGGGCTATTAAATTGATTATATCTTGCCAATTTGGCTTGTTAGCAGGAAGTAGAAAGTATACTGGATACTCTAGAAAGATACATGCATGTCAGAGGATAAGAAATAAGCTGCATGAATACTCAGATGTCTAACACATTAGTGAAGTCCCTCAAGGTCCTGTGGTCTGGAGATTCTATGGTTAAAAATGTAGTTGAAACTTGCACTTCATACAAAGAATACAAAGGCAAAGTACATGCATTTTAAAAATATATATTTTAGAGGCAGTCTATATGACACTTGTGTTTAAATTCTTTTATTTGGAGACTCATAATATGAGTAGTTGTGAATGGCACTCAAAGGTCCAGGTTGTTGTGTATGTTCCCCTGCCACTTGGACCATGTTGTTGTTGTTAGGTGCCGTTAAGTCAGCTTTGACTCATAGCAACTCCATGTACAACAGAACAAAACACCATCAAGTCCTGCACCATCCTCACAATCCTTGCTTGAGCCCATTATTACATCCACTGTGTCAGTCTATCTCATTGAGGGTCTTCCTCATTTTTACTGACCCTGTTCTTTACCAAACATGACATCCTTCTCCAGGGACACTCCCTTCTGACAACATGACTAAAATATGACTAACAAAATGAAGTCTGACCATTTTCACTTCCAAGGAGAATTAGTCCAGCTAATCTAACGGTGCTGGATGTGTCTTTGCTAGGCAAAGATCCTGGGCAGAGTTTCTGGAAAGCCCCAGTAGGAGGAATGGAGTATATAACCCTAGCGTTCTAGAGCAACAATATGCCTGCTTAGACTTCTCAGTACACTTAGTATGACAAAGAGTCCCTAGGTCACCAGGGTCCTTGAGGCTGAATAACTGTGAATTATCACGTGACTATGCAGATGGAACTATGTTTCATGAATTGAGTGTTGTCCGGTCTGATTTATAATGCAGAGTAGCAGGGTAAGGTTCTATGCAAATTATATGCTTGGGATTGGGTCTGAACAGTTTCAGAAAGCATGAGTAACAGGTGCCCATATTCCCATGACAATTACCTCTATTGCACTGACATCTCCTTTTTAACTCACATCGTTGGCCATATGAGGGAATTTTTACAATCAACAGAGAAGAAATGAATTTGGGCTTGGTTTATGATACTGTTGTTGTTGTTATGTGCTGTCGAGTTGGACTCAATTCATAGTGACCCCTCCTTGGATTTTCAAGGCAGTATCACTACAGAAGTAGATTGCCCCATCTTCCTTCCAAGGAGTGGCTGGTAAGTTTGAACCGCCAGCCTTCTGGTCAGCAGTCAAATGCTTAGGCTCTACACTACCAGGTTTACAATAGGTTGGCATAATATGTTGAAGAAAAATGGATTGCTGTTATGCTAATGCCCTATTCAAGGTGACTTTAAAGAACAGTGGAGAGCAGTATTAGATAATCCACTCATTATAAAGGAGGAAATGGTCTAAGACCCTAATGTCCAAAGACTACTGCACACTGATAGATGCTTTGGTTAAAAAGTTTGGAAAATTAGGGACAGACAAAAATATGAGAGACTACTAGGAGATATAAGTGGTGCAAGGGGTGTAGTGTATCAGACACAAGAGATATTTCAGATTCTTTCAACCATGCCTTCTTTTGTTCCAGCTGCCACTGTGGGGATCTTTACATAGGTGGAAACTGGCAGCTTCATGCTTCCTACTTAGAACTTCCCTGTTGACATCAAAGTGTGACACACAATCAGACCCCATTAAACTCTATTTGGTACTTATGCACACATAACCCAGAAGTGTAAAGGGATTCATGTCCTGTAGGAAGGAAATCAGGCAGTAGGATATGGAGCCTCCTTTCTCCCCCTAGATGAAATGTCCAAAGATATCATTTATAAAATTTCTTTCTTATAGCATGGACCCCCAACACCAAGTAATCAATGCACATATCACCCAGATTGCTATCATATCTTTGTATTAACTTACCCCCTCTTTGCTTTACCACCTTTGCTCCTCTCTCCTACTCCCTGGATAATACTCCAAAATAAAGCCCCATGTTCAGCTTTCTGGAAAACTGAAAGCTAGTGGGAAAATTGTCATGATATAAAGTTAAGTGATATTGTTACCTAAGGAGACACAAAATTATATATCAAAATAATTCTAATTTTGTAAAATTTATGTCTAGAGAGAATGATATCTTAAACAT
This sequence comes from Orycteropus afer afer, assembly GCF_000298275.1. Lineage (NCBI taxonomy): Eukaryota > Metazoa > Chordata > Mammalia > Tubulidentata > Orycteropodidae > Orycteropus > Orycteropus afer. The sequence goes on along the minus strand of NW_006921689.1, from coordinate 2,064,424 downwards.
TAGAATGCTAACAAGTGTTATTTTTGGGGACCTCTTTCATGTGCTGAAGAGCAAAGATGTCTCCTTGAGGACTAAGGTGTGCCTGACACAAGCCATGAAATTTTCAATCGCCTCATATGCATGTGAGAGCTAGACAATAAAAAGGAAAACAGAAGAAGAATTGATGCTTTTGAGTTGTGCTGGTAAAGAATGCTGAAAGTGCCATGGACTGATAAAAGAACTAACAAATCTGTTCTGGAGGAAATGCAGCCTGAAAGCTCCTTGGAAGCGAGAATGGCCAGACTTCTTCTCACCTACTTTGGTCATGTTGTCAGAAGGGACCATTCTGTGGAGAAAGATGTCATGCTTGGGAAGGTGGAGGGTCGACGAAGGAGGGGAAAGCCCTCAATGAGATGGATTGACACACTGGCTGCGGCCATGGGCTCAAGTATAGCAGGGATTGTGGAGCTGGCGTGGACCAGGTGGTGTTTCGTTCCGCTGTGCACAGGGTTGCTATGAGTCGGTGACGATTCCACCGCACCTAACAACAACAACATGGTTAGAAATGTTTTATTTACTTAAATAAAAAAAATTATATTCATAACTTCCAAATTTTTCTAAAATTAACATGCTTACCTTAAAAATTCTAAAATAATTAGTCTATGGGAAAAACTGTCTGCAGGTTTTTCAGATGGAATGGAGTCCAAGGGCATAGTCATGGTGAGGAGGAAAATAAATCAAATTTCATGGCAAACAAGCATGCAAATCAAAACTAAACAAAGTCAAAATGGCAGAAGCTAACAAAGAGATAAGGCCAACGAATAGTTTAGATTAAAAATAAATGTGAACATGAAATTGACTTTACATAGTAGGTACCTGGTGACCATGGTAAAATATTGAGTTAAGTGGAAATTAGGGAGCATAGGATACTAGACACTGTCTTAGTGTCATTAACTCAGTGTCAATGAGGCTTATCACTGGCATTCTCTTAGGTTCTATTTGTCCTTTGGCAGAGAGAAAAGCTAAACATAACTGCCAATATGATTAGGGGCATCAATGTGAACATTGAAGTTGGATATGTACACAGTATGTGCAGTGGCTGGAGGGTTGTAGTGATTTGGGCCAAAGGATGAGACCTGGGGCACCTATAGGACATTGGAATCAGACATACCGGACAGTTAACTGAAATGCCTATATACCTTACAATGCTGAAAAATTAAAATGTCAAAAATCCAACTTGAAAAGAATCTGCCTCATAAGAATGTCTCTTACAAATGAGCATTGTTATTATTATTATTAAAGCAAAAACTATTTTGAAAGAAAATGGCAGCATTTTCTTTGTCTTGGGCACTGTTCCAGGCTCTAGAAATTTCATGGTAAACAAGACAGACCATGGTGCCAGTCCTAAGAGAGCTTATAGCCTATGGAGACTACTTATACAAGTGACTGTATTATGAAATATACAGTAAAAAGTACCTTAAAGAAAGTATAATGAGTTATAGGAATTTATATATTGGAAGTAGAATCTAGTAGTAGGAAGGGAATTTGAGAGCTTTCCTGAAGAAGCAGCATTTAAGTTGCAATTTGCAGGAGTTAAAGAGAGCATTCCAGCAGAGAGCAAAGCACTCTGGAGTGAAACAAAACCCATTACCAGAAGGTGAACCAAGTAACAATAGAGTGTTTTGCTTTTCTTTTGTTCCCTGCTGTATTCCACAACAATGCTTGGCACATAGTAGGTGCTCAATAAATATTTGTTTGATGAGTGAAGGAAGGAATGAACAGATATATTCTTGGACAGCACTAAAGTTTAAAAAGCCACGAGCCAAAGTCTTCATGATAGAAGCAACCTTTCAAAGAGTAAGCAGATCAGTAATAAGTAGATGTTGAAATAAATTAGTGAAAGGTACTGATGTCACTGCTAATCAAGCATCAATGTCTGAAACAGCTTAAACACTCTTGCTCAGAATCACAATCCTCAGAGTCTAGAGGTTTTTCAGAGGCCAATTCATTAGGGAAGTCCACAGTTTTAAAAGTTGTATAGCTTACACATCTCTTCTGCAACTCTAAGTAATGGATCATCTTTTACAGAAATTAGTTCAACCATGGTAACTCTACGTTCTGTAGTAATTCCATATGCCCATTAAGTACTCATGCACTGCTTATGAGTACTTAATGTCTGGATAGAAGTGCTACTTATTTTCTTTCAGTCTAAGATAAGCTGACCACAGACCAAGACAGAGGACTTGTATTGCATAATTCTTAAATCACTTTGCTGGATTGTTTGATTTGGCCAGAAATTTAGGGCTTAATACAATCTAGCTGTGGTGAGAGATTGAGGCCTTGCCCCCTTTTCTTCTCTATAATTCCATTGTTCCCACTAAGGAATTGCCACACCCACAGAGTCAATTTCATGAAAAAGTGACTTCACTCTTTGCAGTAAAAAAAAAAGAAAATTGGAACCCTACTTCAATTATTGTTTGTTCTTTCCAATTTTACAATCATCTAAAACAAGAATTTCCTGGTTTAACCATCTAATCCTACTGTCTCTAAGTAAACATAGTATAGTTTAAAATATTTATTTTGTTAATTAGTGTTCTTTGCCTTTTACATGTAACAAACAAATCATGAATATCAGTAAAAATTCACAGTATCTATTAATCATTTCCTTGATGAAAGTCAGTAGGTTAAGTAACAAGTAGATCATGGGCATCAGAAGGCGAGAACTACATGACCCATTTTTAACTTGTTTGAAATCCATTTTGAATATGCCCTGTGCACATTAGTTTCCTACCTATGGTCTATTTTCTCACTGGACAGTTTTTAACAACCTATTTTTAAGTTACCATTTATTTTTTTGCTGGACACTGAGCCTTGTATGACATTCACATTATTTCATTGATTAAACAAGTCAATACATAAACTTTCTAAAAGCAAACTGAGCAGAGAGTAAGCACTCAATAAATATTGGCTCTTAGTTATTCATTTAAACTTCACTCACATAACAGTATCTGACAAGGTGGGTATTATCTCAGACCACAGAAGAAGACACAGTCCACAGTCAGGTGAAGTGTGAAGTGACTTGTCAAAGTGACCCAGATACTGTTTCTGAAGTCAGGCTTGTCTCATCTCATATAAGCCTTTTTCTGAAACCACTGCACATGCTTTCAGAATCCTTTCTTAGAAAAGATTTTGTAGCTTGTCAAAAAGTATATGTGCTGAAAATACAGAAACCTAAACTCAGTTCAGACATATGACATAATGTAGAGTCCACGTGGACAGAAGAATAGTGATTTGTTCTGTGTGAAGAGGTCTAGGAAATCAGCAGGGTCAGGAACACAAATTGCCAAGACTGCTGAAAAACAGAAGAGCACCTATCTTTCTGTATATGTGGTACACCCCAAAGCATAAACCATCAGAGAGGGCTCATTCCTCCAGTGCTTTGACTAAGTTCTAGTTGTGCCAGAAGAAACTAACAGACTGATAGCAAAATAGATCCAAAGTAAGTAAATAAATAAAATAACAGCAAACTATGATAAATGCTATGAAGAAATCAAATAGGATATTGAGATAGAAACTGGATTCAACTTTAGATGTCCAGGAATTATTTCTTCACAGTTTTCTTAGTTTTGTATTAATTTTTTTATAATCAAATGCTACTGAAAACACAAAAAATACATCATGAGTAAGTAGAGATTTATCAGAAGTACAAGGACATTTTAAAACATTTTTTAATCCATTGCTATAATCAATCATATTGACTAGTTAAAAAACAAAACAAAATGGTATTAATAGATTCAGAAAAAAAATCTGTAAAATGTAACATCCCTTCTTGTAAAGAAAGTAAAATTTCTTTAACACAAAAACTCAATATTTCAACAAGGGTATTCTCTTAACCTAATGAGAGATATTAACAGAAATACCTAGAGCAGTTATCTGAGAATCACCTGTAAGACTTGTTAAAACATAGATTGTTGGGACCATCTACCTTACCCTAGGATTTTTGGTTCAGAAAGTATGGGGTGGTTGTTATTGTTAGTCATTGAAACTCTGCTCAGTCCATTGTGACCTATAGGGTGGTCCTGGGTTGATTTAGGAAGTAGATCACTGGAACTTTGTTACCAGTGTGTCATAGTCTGCAAGCTCCACTAAAACCTATTCAATGTCATAGCAACACGCAATCCTACACCGACATGAGGTGTCTTGGCTGGGAATCAAACTTAGGTCTCCCTCACGGAGGACAAGAATTCCACCACCATTGTCTCACAGGTTTGGGACAGTGCTCCAGAACAGAATTTCTATTAAGTTCTCAAGAGAGGTTGATGTACCTGGTCTGGGGCCATATCTGAGAATCACTGAAATGGTTCTTAATTCAAAAATGGCAGAAGTCAGTATCAAAATAAGAATCTCCACTTTTACTTTATCAATTCTAGACAACAAATAGAATAATAAGAAAAGTAAAAGAAAGAAAAGGTTTGAAAAGTGAAAATGAGAAACATATTGTCTTTATTTGCAGACAGTATGATTGGTCACATAGACCACCCAAGAGATTTATTTGGTAATGTGAGCATTCTGTATGTGCATTAGTATTCCTATATGCCAGCTATAACCAGTCAACAAAGGAATCAAACACATACCCTATTTCAATGATCTCACAAATCATATATTATTTGAGGACATGGGAAACAAAACAGGTGTGAGAGATATATGGAGAAAATTTTTTTAATTTACTAAAGCATTCAAATGGGTACCTACAAAAGTTGTGAAGAGAGAGACAAAATTGTGATGGTGTCATTAATCTATGAATTTAACCTAATAGTTTAAAACAATACCAACCAAGTCTAACAGAGTTTTTCATGGAACTTAACAAGTGAACTACACACTCATAAGAAAGAATATAGAAACCAAGAATATAAGAAAATTTAGAGAAGATGTTGTTGTTGTTAGGTGCCATCGAGTTGTCTCTGACTCATAGTGACCTCACGTATGGCAAAATGGAACACTGCCCAGTCCTGTGCCAGCCCCACGATCTTTGCTATACCTGAGCCCATTGTTGCAGCCACAGTGTCAGTCCATCTCATTGAGGGCCTTCCCCTTTTTCATTGTCTCTCCAATATGCCAAGCATGATATACTTCTCCAGGGAATGGACCCTTCTTACAACATGACCAAAGTAGGTGAGTAGGTGAGACGAAGTCTGGCCATTCTCACTTCCAAGGAGCATTCTGGCTGCACCTCTTCCAGGACAGATTCTTTGGTTCTTTTAGCAGTCCATGGTAGTTTCAGCATTCTTCACCAACACCACAACTCAGTAACATCAACTCTTCTTTGGTCTTCCTTTTTCACTGTCCAGCTCTCCCATACATATGAGGCAACTGAAAATACCATGGCTTGTGTCAAGTGCACCTTAATCTTCAAGGAAACATTTTTGCTTTTCAATACTTGGAAGAGGTCCTTTGCAGCAGATTTCCCCAATGCTATCCAAAGTCTGATATCTTGACTGCTGCTTCTATTGGTGTTGATTGTAGAACCAAGTAATATGAAGTCTTTGGACAACTTCAATATTTTCTCCATTTATCATGATACTGCTTATCAGTTTTGTGAGGATTTTTGTTTTCTTTATATTGAGGAGTAATCCATAATGCAGACTGTAATCTTCAATCTTTATCAGTAAGTGTTTCAAGTCATCCTCACTTTCATCAAGCAAACTTGTGTTGTCTGCATAACACAGGTTGTTAATGAGTCTCCATCCAATCCTGATGTCATGTTCTTCTTCATATAGTCCAACTTCTGGGATTATTTGCTCAGTATACAGAGTGGATAAGTATGGTGAAAGGATACAACCCTGACACACACCCTCCCTGATATTAAACCATGCAGTGTCTCCTTGTTCTGTTTGAACGACAGCCTCCTGGTCTATGTACAGGTTCCTGATAAGCACAATTAAATGTTCTGGAACTATCATTCTTCTCAATGTTATGCAAAATTTGTCATGATCCATATAGTCAAATGCTTTTGTAAGTCAATAAAACACAAGTAAATATATTTCTGGTATTCTTTGATTTCAGCCAAGATACATCTCACATCAGCAATGATATCTCTCATTTCATGTTCTCTTCTGAATCCAACTTCTTGCATTTCTGGAAATTCCCCACAAATAGACAGCTGCAACTGTTTTTGAATCATCTTCCACAAAATTTTACTTGTCTGTGATATTCATGATATTGTTTAATAATTTCCACATTCTGTTGGGAATTTTTTAAACATTTAAAAAAAATTTTAAATTGTGATTTGGGTGCAAATTTACAATGCAGATTTGTTTACTCTCAAAAGTTCACACATTTGATTTCACAGCCCCAATTAGAATCCCCAACCATTAAAAGCTCTCCTCCCCTCACCTCCTTGTAACTACCTCTTCACTGTCCCCTTCTAATCTATGTATTTCTGTCTGTCCAGCTTGCCTTCTATGTGAATGCTGCCCCTCTGATTGATCTAAGGAGTACTTCTTCTTAGGACAGGTGGGTGCATTTCCCTGGGGTAGGTGTTCTGCTTGTAGGACTTTCTACTGTTAGGCTGAAAGCCAATCCACAGAAGTGAGTCCATTCCAGGCTCAAAGTATAAACAGGGACCATAGTCTCGGGGGTTCTACCAGTCTCTATCTGACCTGTAATTCTGGTCTTTTTTGTGGTTTTGAATTTTGTTCCACATTTTTCCTCCCACTCTATCTAGGATCTCCAAATTTTGATCCCTTTCTGAGTGGTTGTCATTGGTAGCTGGGCACCATCTACTTCTTCTGGTCTCAGTGTTCTGAACACTGAGGTCCTCATGGTCCATCATATCTTTAGACTAATTGTTTCCAAATGACTTTGATTTTCCTCACTCTTTTTTGCTCCAGATGAGAGGAGACCAATAGATGGCCGTTCAAAAGGTTTTAAGATGCCAGTTCCTACTCACCAAAGTAGGATGTAGAACAAGATTTTTATGAACTATGTTGTGGCAATTGAGCATGATGTCCCCTGAGACTATAGGTCCCAAGCCCACAGGCCCAATGATTCTTTTCCTCAAGGTTTTTGGTTGTCTCTGAGAAGCTACTACAACTTTGTCCTCTGTTACTTCTTTAATGTATGTGGATAATATTTCAGTACAAGTACATATGTAAGACTATCTTCAGCCAAATCTAGGATGACCTTCCTTTGGAATGGGTAAAAATATGGATCTCTTCCAGTCAGTTGTCCAGGTAGCTGTCTTCCAAATTCTTGGCATAGACAAGTAAGTTCCTCTGGTACCACACCTTTTCACCAATTCCTTCAGTGCAGCTTTGACTTCTTCCTTCAGTACCATTGGTTCTTGATCATATGCCAACTCCTGAAATAGATGAACATCAATCAATTCTTTTTGGTACAGTGACTCTGTGTATTACTTCTACCTTCTTTTGATGCTTTTTGCCCCATTCAGTATTTTGCCCATAGAATCTTTCAATATTGCAACTGAAGCCTTGAATTTTTTCTTCAGTTCTTTCCGCTTGAGAAATGACAAGTGTGTTCTTCCTTTTTGGTTTTCTAACTCCAAGTCATTACACATTTCATTATAATGAATGACTTTGTCTTCTCAAGCTGTTACTTGAAATCTTCTGTTCAGCTCTTTTATCTTGTAATTTCTTCCACTTGCTTTAGTTACTCACCATTCAAGAGCAAGTTTCAGAGTCCCTTCTGAGATCAATTTTGGTCTTTTCTTTCTTTTTGATGACGTTCGCTTTCTTCATGCATGATGCTCTTGATGTCATCCCACAGTCTGTCTGACTTTCGGTCATTCGTGTTTAATGCTTCAAATCTGTTCTTCAGATGGTCTCTAAATTCAGGTGTGAAGTAATCAATGTCATGTTTTGGCTTTCATGGACTTGTGTTAATTTTCTTCAACTATAACTTGAACTTGGATATGAGCAACTGATGGTCTTTTCCACAATCAGCTTCTGGCCTTGTTTTGGATGAAGATATTGAGCTTCTCCATCACCTCTTTCCAGAGTTGTAGTCAATCACCCTGTGTATTCCATCTGGTGAGGTCCATGTGTAGAGCTGCCATTTACATTGTTGAAAAAAGGTATTTGCACTGAATAGGTTATTGGTCTTGAAAAATTCTATCATGCCATCTCCAGTGTCATTTCTATCACAAAAGTAATATTTTCTAACTACCAGTGATTCTTTTGTGTTTCCAACTTTTGCATTCCAATTATCAGTAATAATCAATACATCTTGATTGCATGTTTGGTCAATTTCAGATTGCAAAAGTTGTTAAAAAATCTTCAGTTTCCTCATCTTTGGCTTTAGTGGTTAGTGTATAAGCTTGATTAATGGTAGTATTAACTGGTCTTCCTTGTAGGTTTATGGATATAATCCCATCACTGGCAGCATTGTACTTCAGGATGGATCTTGAAACATTCTTTGTGAAGATGACCACCATGAAATTCCTCTTCAATCTGTCATTCCTGGCATAGTAGATCATATGGTTGTCTGATTCAAAATGGCCAAAACCAGTCTATTTCCACTCATCTTTATTTGTTCCATTTCATTTTTGATAACTTCCAATTTTCCTACATTCATACTTGGTGCATTCCACATGTATTATCAATGGATGTTTGCACCTGTTTCTTCCCATTTTGAGTCATGTCCCATCAGCAAATGGAGGTCCTGAGAACTTTACTTCATCCACCTCATTATGGTCGACTCTACTTTGAGGAGGCAACTCTTCCCCAGTAACATTTTGAGTGCTTTCTGACCTGAGAGGCTGATCTTCTAGCATTATATCAGATAATGTTTCAGGGCTATTCATAAAGTTTTCCAGTAATATGTCAGAGTGTTTCACTGTTATGCATATGGTTTTCACTAGCCAATTCTTTGAGAATTGGATGGCCCTTTCCTTCTTCCCAGTCTTAGTCTGAAAGCTCTGCTGAAACCTATCCACTCTGGGTGACTCTGCTGATATTTGAAATATTGGTGGCATAACCTCCAGACTCACAGCAACACACTAGCCACCATAGTATGACATACTGATAGACAAGTCATGGAAACTGATAGTAATAGCAAATAATGAAATAATTCAAGTTTCCATCAATAAGTAGATGGATAATTTGTGGGGAAAATCACATAGTCAGCAATGTATAACTACTAAGTATAGGTTTCCCCTGCTGTCAAAAAGCACAATATTTACATGAAACTTTTCCTAAGCTGAAATGGCATAAAGCAAAGAAGCAATTACTATAAATATATATGGGAAACATCTTTAAATGTTACTAGGCCTCAAAAAATAACCTACTAAATCATACCAAATAACACCTAAAACCTAAAATAACACTAATAAATATTGTTTACAGGCACAGTTCGAAGCTATGATGGCTTGAGGCTGTGACGCTGTGTGTACTTCTGGGGGAAAGAGCTTGGCAACACCACTTTCACTGTTCAGGCTACATGCTGCCTCTTTCATGGCTCACTGCAAAGCAAATACTGAATGCTAGCTCATTTTTTGCTTTTTTTCTTATATGTGAAAACCCGTTTGGGATTTCTTTTAGTTGGGGAAAGCAGGTACTGTCAGTCTTTCATAAAAGCAAAGTGGCATAAAATGAACTCTTGAAAACTGGGGGATACTTGTATTACCATAGATGCATGGTGTTGGATGAAAAAAATCAAGTTACAAAATGAGAGTATTTGTGGATTATTTTTAAAACCTTACAGATAAAGACAACACATGTTAATGAATGGATGTGTATATGTAATATATGACAATCAGAACTAGAGTGATACCTGTCAACTTCAAATTAGTGCTCCCATTTGGGAAATGGGAGGAGATGTTCAGGACAGCCCTCTGCATTCCCAGCACAGTGACTCCAAGTTCATGTCATTCAGTCAGTACGCCACGAACACGTTAGGAAAGAATGTGGTGACTCAAATGAATCAATCAATCAATAATTCCTTTCTGCTTTATTGATGATGGTGACTCTACTCACTTCTCAAACGATCTCAGCTCTTCTCGCTTTATAGTTTCTTTGGGAAAATTCAATGAAGTAGCACTAATCCATAACCACTAGATTTGGCAAGTTACCTTGATTAAAATTGTTACCATATTGTGATAAACCCCTGGTAGCTGTGTTCATCAAATTGCAAGAAAATATCATTCCTTTAAAGGAAATATTATGTTTCACCAACCTGTAAATCTGTATTAGCTATTTTAAGTCATTGACTCAAACTGAAACCAAGTACCTGGTTCATAATAGTCAACTGCAGATAAATCAGTTCCATTCACAGTCATTTAGCTGTTGGCTCTAAGAGACACTGTTAATATTAAAATACTTCATGGCACCTGCTTAGCATGTTTGCCTTTATACACTGTTTCCAGTTTCTTTGTAAGTTTGCCAAGTGTTTTCAAATGAGTCCCCTGGGAAAATGACCTATCAGTAATTTTTTTCTGCATTTTCCCAGGCTGATAGGAGAGCAGTTCTTTGATCATGCTAACTGAGGGCTGCACTTCTTAGTTTTCTAAGCACAGAGAAACCTTATGCTTGGGCAGCTAGGCAGAGCTTGGTGCCAGCTCAGGATATTTTTATGTCTTACATAAGCTACAGTGAAAGTATGATCTGCAGGTTGGAAGAATAAAGAATATCTCAATTTTAAAAAACCTAAAATTATGCTCAGCTCTTTTCAATGTCATCCTTTGGAATGCTAGTAATTATTAATTTTTCATTATTTTTTTTCAATTAAATCCTCTTTCTTACCACTCTAATGCAAATATTCACAGAAAACAAATTTTGCTCCTTAACAGACAGAGGGATATATTGTTTCCATGATCTGAGGCAAATCTGATAGAATCTAAGTCACCATTTTCAATGAACTAAGATAAAAGTCATCTTTCCTTTTCTTTATATCGTGGAGTGGTGGGAGAGCAAATGTTTTTCACAGCATCACACCCTAAGATGATGGAAAACATTAGAGGAATGGGTTTCCATCAGGAAATTGAGAGAGGAAAATTCCCTTCCTCTGGGATGGTTAAGTTTCTTTTTCCAGAGAGGGCAAAAGTTCCACTGATTAAGATGAAAGCAAAGCCAGGATGCTAGTGACAACCATGCATTTCATGTGTTTATTTTCTCTAAGGCAGAGGATGAAATCTGCCAATTTTATCTAGTATTTATTTGGTCAGATTTAACTTTCCATTTGAGTTTCCTAATATTTTGTAAATCTTTGCAATTAGAAATATAAGAGTTTCAATTTAAAATACATATTGAATTGCTGACACTCAAAAACCTCAACTCACTGCCATCTAGTCTATTCCAATTCATAGCAACCCTCCCTCGGGTTTCAGAAGCAGTATCTCTATGGAAGTAGATAGCCCAGTCTTCCTTCCAAGGACTGGCTGGTGGATTTGAACTGCCAGACTTCTGGTTAGTAGTCATATGCTTTAGGCACTATGCCAGCAAAGCTCCCACTGTTGTTGATGTTGTTATATGCCCTCGAGTCAGACCTGACTCATGGCGAACCCTCCTTGGGTTTCAGAGGCAATATCACTGCAGAAATAGATTGCCCATCCTTCCTTCTGAGGAGTAGCTGGTAGGTTTGAACTGCCAGCCTTCTGGTTAGCAGCTAAGTGCCTTAGGCACTACATTACTAGAGCTCCTACTAGGTCCATTAAAACCTCCTTGAGAATTTGTTTCGCCACTGTTTTGGTTCTCTAGTGCCATTCTAACAGAAAATACCACAAAGTGGTTTCAACAAACAAGAGTTTATTTTCTTATAGTTTAGGAGGCCAGAAGTCTGAGTTCAAAGTGCCTGGTCTAGGGGCTGGGTGAAAGCCCCTCAACCTTGGGCTGCAGCTCTGCTTTTGCTCCCAAACCACCGGAGCTAGAAGTGTCTCTTCACTCAGACAGTTGCTGGCTGCTGAAAGTAACAAGCCCAAGGTCAACAAATAAAATGCCACAGTCCCACCATTAACAAACAACACAGCAGGCCACTAGCTCAAGTCCAGAGACACTCTCAAGATCGGTGGGAAATATAGCAGGCTGTTGTTAAATGAAGACTTAGTTACATGCAGGGTCCAAGTGTGCCAAAAAGCTGCAGAAACACTTCTCAAAACTTCTCCTTATATACTGGAAGCAGGCAACATCCCAAAGGCAGCTACTCAGCTGCTCCAGTAGATTCCACCATGGGAAATCCAATTTCATCATGGGGAATAACTACATCCAGCTGTCCAGTTACTCAAAAGCAGGCCCAATCAAGTTGACACACAACTTAACTACCACACCCACTTTTGAAATGTGGCTATTGATACCTACCTTGTTGTTGTTGTTGTTGTTATGTGCCTTCGAGTCGGACCCGACTCATAGCGACCCCTCCTTGGGTTTCCGAGGCAGTATCACTAAGGAAGTAGGATTGCCCAACCTTCCTTCCGAGGAGTGGCTGGTGGGTTTGAACCGCCAGCCTTCTGGTTAGCAGTCAAGTGCTTTAGCCACTATGCTACCAGAGCTCCTGATACCTACCTTAGAGAATAAATATAAAAATCATTTGTTGCCAGGAAAATAATGGGTCCAGGACAGGAAAATGCAAACATTTACAGGAGAGTAAGAGGTAACTGAACTGTGATCATCAAGATGAGAGGCGGCCCAGCCCTCTTGAAATGGGGCTGAGCAAGTGGACTCAAAAAAAAAAAAAAAAAAAATTCATTTAAAAAAAAAAAAAAAAAAATTCATTTCATTTCTTGAAACATAGTTTAACATGTGCAGCCAAACAATCCAAGTCTTTGAGAGCGACCAAATAATAGTTTTCAACCCCTGTTGCAAGAGAATGTGCTCTGGTTTGAGATAGCCTAAAAGTCTAAAATTACCTCAAAGTACCGACTCTACTCTGACATATATGGGGTTGCTATGACTAGAAGCTCTGGGGGTGTAGTGCCTAAAGCATTTCACTGCTAACCAGAAGGCTAGCAGTTCAAACCTACTATCCACTCCTTGGAAGGAAGACTGCACAATCTACTTCCATAGAGATATCACTTCTTCCGAAAGAGTGGTTGCTATCAGTTGGAATAGACTTGACAGCTGTGAGTTTAGATGAGTAGGAATTGACTTAATGGCAATTAGTTGATATCAACTCCTCACAGTTCTTAAGTAATTTAGGAAAGCTATTTGATTTCTGTAAGTCTCAATTTCCCCAACTGATAACATTGAAACATAATGCATCCCTTTTGTAACATAACAATAATAATAGTATATCCCTCATAGGGTGCTTGTTGTTGTTGTTGTTGTTTGCCGTCGAGTCGGCCCCGACTCATAGCGACCCCTCCTTGGGTTTCCGAGGCAGTATCACTAGGGAAGTAGATTGCCCAACCTTCCTTCCGAGGAGTGGCTGGTGGGTTTGAACCGCCAGCCTTCTGGTTATCAGTCAAGGGCCTTAGCCACTATGCTACCAGAGCTCCTCATAGGGTGCTTGGGAGACTTAAATGATACCATGTATGCAAGCATGCTTTACATAGAGTCTGGCACATCTCACTTTCTCGATAAATGTTATTTGCCATTACTACACCGTAAGAATCCTTTGTATTCAATAAAGTCCTACATAGATGTAAGGAGTGTTTGACATGTTTTGCTACCATTTAAAAAAACAAACAACTCACTGCCGTCGAGTCAGATCAGACTCATAGTGACCCTTCCTTGAGTTTCTGAGGCAGTATCACTAGGGATACTGCCATTAAGTCAATTGCCATTAAGTCAATTCCTACTCATCTAAACTCACAGCCGTCAAGTCTATTCCAACTGATAGCAACCCCTCCTTGGGTTTCCGAAGTGATATCTCTACGGAAGAAGATTGTGCAGTCTTCCTTCCAAGGAGTGGATGGTGGGTTGGAACCGCCAGCCTTCTGGTTAGCAGTCAAATACGTTAGGCACTGCACCACCAGAGCTCCTAGTCACAGCAACCCCATATATGCCAGAGTAGAGTCGGTACTTTAAGGTGATTTCAGACTTCTAGGCTCCAATTATTTAAATATACCATAGCTAATGGTAGCAAGGGAGCTCTAGTAGCATAGTGGCTAAAGGCACTTGACTGCTAACCAGAAGTTTGGTGGTTTAAACTCACCAGCCACTCCTCGGAAGGAAGATGGGGCAATCTACTTCCGTAGTGATACTGCCTCGGAAACCCAAGGAGGGGTCTCTATGAGTCGGGTCTGACTCGATGGCACATAACAACAACAACAACAATGGTAGCAAAGGAGCTCTGGTAGCATAGTGCCTAAGGCACTTGAGTGCTAACCAGAAGGCTAGTGGTTCAAACCCACCAGCCACTCCTCGGAAGGAAGGTTGGACAATCTACTTCCCTAGTGATACTGCCTTGGAAACCCAAGGAGGGGTCTCTATGAGTTGGGTCTGACTCCATGGCACATAACAACAAAACAACAACATTTAAATAATAGTAAATAACAAATATCAAATCCAATGAAAAATTCAGATAAGTTTATCATTTCTGGGCTGGAATTGGGGAAAGATTTGTTATTTTAAGTCATACAATTTTAAGTGGAGATAAATGTTAATTACTGGTCATTATGGAGCATGTTATTTGAACTCTACAATAGAGAAATGTTCTTCCACTCTGGCACAAATAATATGAAAACTATAATAGAAATAATCACATGGATTATTCTATATTAAAATTTTAATAACTCATAGTTTTTATATTGGATATTTTTACATTTTTATACTACATGTTTCATATTTTTCAAATTTATCATGGGGAAAACACTGTATCTAAATAACAGAACTCTAGAAATATTTGTTTCAATATCTGATAGTGAAGAGGAAAATTTGGGGCATAATCCACCAAAGAAACAGACTCACAAAGTCTTCTTTTTTTCTTACGAAATATATCAAACACACAGAAGTGTATAAAGTACAGACAATTTGAAGAATAAAAATAAAGCAACCACCTCTTTAGTTATCATCCACTTAAGAAACAGAACAAACATAACCAGTATTATTAATATTAGAATATTATTAATATTAGAAGTTTGCCATGCATCCCTCCCCAAATGAACTTCCTCTTCTCCCCATAAGAAGTAAATTCCCATATTAACTTCTAAAACACTTATAATGTTACTTGACATATTCATGTAAGTTTGGTGAGGTGATATTTATTGATATGGTGATTATGGTCATAGTAGATAGTCAAGGAGGCAATATGGTATGAAGAAATCTTGGTTTGGAATCTTGTGGATATAAAAGTACAAGATTCTATTCTTAGTACTTTTCATTTGCGTCTTTGGGAAAATCATATTTCTTCACTTCTAAAATGGATCATTATTAGCCCTGAACACTTTACTGATTCACAGAAAGGAACAATGGGATAACAGATAGTTGTGTGAACTAGAACAGGTTAGATACATCAAAGATCAAAAGAGTATGTGATAGCTAAAAGCACCTGGACAAAGATCCTATCTGGTGGAACTAGCTAAAAAGGGGTTCAAATACATATATATATACACACACACACACACACACACATATACACACACACACATATATATACCTATATAAATAAAGTAAAATACAGTATATTGTGTCAGGAAGGGAAAGATAAATAGAATTGTTTATTTTGTGACAGCCAATGGTATAGTCTGGGGCTAAAATCTATGTCCTTTTCAATGTGACCTATTCCAAATAGCCTCTGGTCTGATCACTAAGTGAAATGCTGATATTGATGTGCCTTGGTAATTTATTTACTGCTAAAAATAAAAATGCCTGTTTTCCTCATCAATGATGAAGACAAAGCCATTAGCCAAAAAAAAGCACAATCTCTTAACTGTTAAGTGATTTTACCCCTTGATAAGTAAAAGACTTCTTTCAGTGGTATGAGCACAGGGTTGAACAAACTTTAATTTATTTGCAGATGTATGTAAAATAATCATGGGGAATTATTGCAAAGTTGGAGTGAGTCCAAAGTAGAAGTCTCCAATCGAAAAGGAATTTAAATATCAGAGAATTATTTAATTTCTCATAAGACATACACCACTGTAGGAAAAATAGAAGAAACAGAAAGTAAGAAATATAAGTGCATATATAATTAATTGTGTCCTGACTACTGTCAGGGTTAGCTACTTATTTATGCTTTGATCCATATTTATTTGGGGCATATGGCAATTTCTATACCAGGAACTTTCCTCACAAGAGTTTTAGGAGTGACTTGAAATTAGTTCCATTTTACAAAGAAGGATATTGAAACTTAGGGAGGTCAAGTCACTTGCTCATATTGTATAGATAAACAGATGATGAATAGAAAAGTGGGAGGAAACTCAGACAACACGATTCCTACCTGCAAGGTTTTCCCTTAATCTAAAGTCATTGAAAAGAATGATGTTGCTCTTCTCTCTGAACTCTCAACACGACAATGGTTATCCCTTTCTGGTGTCTCGTTACTGTTTCACCATACCTTCGTTTCATAAATATTCATTGAGTACTTGGGTAAACTGTATCTGTATTTCTCATATTACCTAGTACAGCTCTTTGAGCATAGAAGGCACAAAACAAATGCATGTTGAATAATTGTATGTATGCATTGGGAAGGATAATCCAATTAAAAATTTCTAAATGCTACCACACTGTCTTGGTTCTCTAATGCTGCTGTAATAGAAATACCACAAGTAGATGGCTTTAACAAACAGGAATTTATTCTCTTACAGTTTAGGAGGCTAGAAGTCCAAACAGCATGCTGGCTCTAGGGGCTGGGTGTAGGCCCCTTGAACTTTGGTTTCAGTTCTGCCTCTGTTCCATGACCACTGGAGATGGAGGCGTCTCCTCACTCAGGCAGCTGCTGGCCACTGAGGTCAATGAACCCAAGGTTGACAGGTAAAATAGCACAATCCCATCCCCAGATCAGCAGACAAATATTGCAGACTACCGGTTCAAGTCCAGGAACAATCCCAAGATTGGCAGGCAACACGTCAGGCCGCTGAGATAAAGACTCAGTCAAATGCATGATCCAGATGTTCCACAAAGCTAGAGACCTTTCTCAAAACTTCTCCTTATATGTTGGAAGGAGGCCATACTGTGAAGCCAACTACTTAGCTGCTCACAGCAGTTTCTACCATGTAAGTTATTACAATATAATCATGGGGAATAACTACATCCTGCTGCCCAACCACTCAAAACCATGGCCCAGACAAGTTGACACACAGCTTTAACTGTCACATACATCAAAACCAAACCCATTGCCACCAAATCAACTCCAACTCATAGCAACCATATAGGGAAGAGTAGAACTGCCCCCAATTAATCAGTTAAAATTTTTAATATTCACTTGAAGGGCTGATAGGTTATCTTTGGAATTTCATGAAGCTATACATTCACCAGGAATTAAAAGAAAACAGCATTAGCTCTGACAGAAAGAGTTAGGAAAGACTAAAAGAAAGATGTTGTTCTTGAATTTATTCATGTATCAGATATATTTAGGAACTACTGGATATCATGAGGATGAATAGGCTTACAGTCTAATGAAGAGCCAGACCATATATAATGAATAAATACAAGAAGAAGTGAATTAAGTGGTTATGAGTACAGCAAGCTTAGAGACATTAGCAGTGCATTTGGTTGTCACTAAAAGCTTCACATGTAAATTTATTTATCTTTAAAAGTTTTTGTAAAATATATAAGGATCTCTGGTGGCACAGTGCCTAAGGCATTTGACTGCTAACCATAATGTTGGTAGTTCAAACTGACCAGCTGCTCCATGGAAGGAAGATGAGGCAATGTACTTCCATAAAGATTTATCACCTAGAAAACCCAATGGATGTCGCTGAGTCAGAATTGACTCAATGGAAGTGAGTTTGGTTTTGAGTTTGATAAAATATATGTAACAAAACATTTGTTATTTCAACAAGTTTTACATGTACAATTCAGTGAAAGTAATTATGTTCCCCATATTGTGCAATCATCACTGCTACCTGTTTCCAAATTTTTCATCTCACTTAACAGAAACCTAGTACCCTGAAAGCAATACCTCCTCACATGTCCTTACTGACTACCTCCGATAACCACTAATAAACTTTGGCCTCTGTGCATTTGCCAATAGTAGATATTTCATACAAGTATGAACAAGTAATACTTGTCCTTTTGTGTCTTACTTATTTCACTCAGCATAATGTTTTCAAAGTTCATTCATATCATAGAGTTTACCAAAAATGCAATCCCTTTATAGCTGAATATAAATTGATTTTTAAAGGAACACTCTATACTCACAAGGTAAGAGAAAGTTGTTCTGTGCAGAGGAAGCAGTAGATACAAAGGTGAAAAAACAAGAAAAATCCAGGTTGAAAAGTTCTAAGGGTCTGGAGTGTTGGACCAAAGTAGGAGAGTAACAAAAGAACACGTGGTAGTCAGACTGTGAAGGACCTTAAGGTCCAGATCAAGGAATTTAGTGGAAACAGACCACAAAAGGACATCTATCAGAACTAATCCCATTGCCTCTCTAATCTCAACTCCATGCAAGGACTGACAACAACAAATGATTTTGGTAATTATATATCTATTGTCTCAGTCAAGGTATGTGAACATTGTACCCATTTGTTAAATTGCAGTAGATGTATCTGATCTTTCCACACAGGAATAATCTCTACCTTTTTTTAATGTATTCCATACCACTTTTCACAATATTTATCATACTTTACTTTGTCCTATACATAAACGCATGGGAGAAAGACCCTACAATCTGCTTCTGTGAAGATTACAGCCAAGAAAACCCTATGTGGCAGTTCTACTCTGTCACATGGGGTTGTTATGAGTTGGAGTCGATATAACAACACCCAACAGCAACATACATACGTACAGGTGGATTGTGCTATTTCCCCCAATTAAGCCATTTGCATATCTTTATATCTACTATGAACCAATGGTGTTGAAGGAAGATGTTGAATCTGTACTGAAGGAATTGGTGAAAAACAAGGCTCCAAGAATTGATGGAATACTTATTCACATGTTTCAACAAAGGGACTGTCTGGAAGAAGAAATTCATATTTGTATCCATTCCAAAGAAAGGTGATCCTACAGAATGTGGAAACTATCAAACGATATCATTAAATCACATGCAAGTAAAATCTTGTTGAAGGTAATTTGTATATTGACAGAGAACTTCCAGAAATGCAAGCTGGATTCAGAAGAGGATGTGGAACAAGGGATATCATTGCTGATGGCAGATGGATGTTGGCTGAAAGCAGAGAATACCAGAAAGATGTTTACTTGTGTTTTATTGACTATGCAAAGGCATTAGCCTGTGTGGATCATAACAAATTATGGATAATATTGAGGAGATTGAGAATTCCAGAACACTTAATTGTGTTCATGAGGAACCTGTACATAGACCAGGAGGCTGTTGTTTGAACAGAACAAGGGGATAATGCGTGGTTTAAAATCAGGAAGGGAGTGTGTCAGGGTTGTATCCTTTTACCATACATGTTCAATCTGTATACTGACCAAATAATCCAAGAAGATGGACTATATGAAGAAGAATACAACATCACAGGATTGCAGGAATCCTCATTAACAACCAATGACATGCATACAACACAACCTTGCTTGCTGAAAGTGAAGATGACTTGAAACACTTACTGATGAAGATTAAAGACTACAGTCTGTGGTATGGATTACACTTTAACACAAAGAAAATGAGAATCCTCACAAATGGACCAATCAGCAGCATCATGACAAATGGAGAAAAGATTGAAGTTGTCAAAGATTCATATTACTTGGTTCCACAATCAACACCATGGAAGCAGCAGTCAAGACATCAGATGATGGATTGCATTGGGCAAATCTGCTACAAAAGACCTCTTTAAAGTGCTGAAGAGCAAAGATGTGTTTTTGAAGACTAAGGTGTGCCTCACTCAAGTCATGGTATTTTCAGTAGCCTCATATGCTTGTGAAAGCTGGACAATGAATAAGAAAGACCAAAGAAGAATTGATGCTTTAAAGTTGTGGTGTTGCCAAAGAATACTGATAGTACCATGGACTGCTAGAAGAACTAACAGATCTGGTCTGGAAGAAGTACAGCCAGAATACTCCTTGGAAGTGAGAATGGCCAGATTTTGTCTCACCACTTTGGTCATATTGTCAGAAGGGATCATTCCCTTGAGAAGGATATCATGCTTGGTAAAGTGAAGGGTCAGCAAAAAAGGGGAAGATCCTCAAGGAGATGAATTGACACAGTGGCTGCAATGATGGGCTCAGGTATAGGAAGGATTGTGAAGCTCATGCAGGACCAGGTAGTGTTTCATTCTGTTGTGCATAGGGTTGCTATGAGTGAAAGCCAACTCAATGGCACCTAACAGCAATACCATGAGGTCTGGTAGTTAGGCTCAATAACTAGATGTTATGGAATGGAATTGAACTAACACATTATTTCTCTCTCATAAACTCTACAACCTTTGTTTTTTATTGAATAAATACAGTCATGGAAAACATGTCTTTCACAGTTAGCTTACGTAACAGAAAAAAAGAAAGAACAACAACTATGAGTTAAGAGCACCGTGTTTAGTTACTGACATCTAATCCTTTGTTGTTCTTAGGCTTGAGTCAGCAGAAATATGATGCCTGGTAAGACTTGCCTGTATTTCCACTTTTGTGAACCTAGTTTGTTCATCAAACTACTTTGAACTTTGGTCTATTTATGTTCTTTTGCAACTTATATGTTTGTGTACCCTAACTGAATTCACCTGCCATGGAAAAGATATTCCTTACACCACACCTGACTCCGCTGCTTTGTACAAAATCTCTTTACATAGATTTTGAAGGGATGGAAGCAGATAATGGTCAGACTTTCTTTTAGAATGATCATTGGATTTGCTTCAATGTAATCTCATCTCTAACTGCCAATCCAGATAGGAAGTTCCTAATCTTTGCAGAACTACTGGAATAAAAGAGTATGTTTGTCTTTGTTTATCACAGGCTCAATTATGGGATAAACCTCAGAGAAGCATGGGCCAAGTTACCTGAAAGGCTCAATATAAAGAAAATAAATTTCTAAGGATTGGAGTGCTAAAAAAAAAAAATACAATACTTCTTTGAAGGAAGTCATAATTGAGGCCTTAGAGGAAATGTGGAATTCAGGAATTCCATGTCAGAAATGGAGAAGGACAAAGATTTTTACATTTGTTATCTAGAATTTCAGTTTCCTTTTTGTTACTATTGCCTCATTCACTCTCTGTAATAAATGAAGCTCTGATGGCATCATGGTTAAGGCATTAAGCTGTTAACCAAAAGGTAGACAGTTTGAACCCAGCAGCTGCTCCACAGGAGGAAGATAAGACAGACTACTTCATAAAGATTTACACCCTTGGAAACCCATTGAGGGTAGCTATGAGTCAGAATCTACTCAATGGCAGCAGATTCTCTATAATAGTATTTATATAAATTTAACCTTCGATGGTTAAAGGGAGCTCTGGTAGCATAGTGGCTAACTTGACAGCACATAGCAACAACAACAACATGGTTAAAAGGCAGTTGTGGATGCTTTAAGTGATTAATTCAAAAGGATGTGAATCCTACTGTTGAAAATATAGATGGCTAAATATATTATCTGGCAGTTTGTTGTACTGTGGTGGCTTGAGTGTTGTGAGGTTGCAAGCTACGCCACTGATAATTTCAAACACTAGCAGGATCACCCATGGTGGACAGATTTCAGCTGAGTTTCCAGACTAAGACAGATTGTGAAGAAAGATGGGGCCATCCACTTCTGAAAAACTGGCAACTGAAACCTTATGAGTAGCAGTGAAGCACAGTCTGATATATTAGTGGAAAATATTATGAATAGCAGTTAAACACTGTCTGGTATAGTAGGGGAAGATGAGCCCCTCAGGTTGGAAAGCAATCAAAATACAAATGGGGAAGGGTTGCCTCAAAGTAGAGCCCATTCAATGTCATGAATGGAGTAAAACTTTAAGGAACTTCATTTGCTGAGGTCCATGACTCAAAATGGGAAGAAATGGCTGCAAACTTTCATTGATAATTGGAAAATGGAATGTACAAAGTATGGATCCAGGAAAATTGGAAGTTGTAAAAAGTGAAGTGGAACACATAAACATCTAAATCCTAGATATTAGTGAGCTGAAATGGACTGATATTGGCCATTTTGATTCAGACAATCATATGGTCTACTACAGTGGAAATGACATTCATCTTCAAAAAGAACATTTCAAGATCTCTCTGGAAGTACAGTGCTATCAGTGATAGGATAATATCTATACACCTACAAGGAAAATCAGTTAATACTACTATTATTCAAATTTACACACTAAAGTTAAAGATGAAGAAATTAGATATTTACCAATTTCTTCCCTCTGAAATTGACCAAGAATGCACTCAAGATGCATTGATAATGACTGGTGATTGGAATGTGAAAGTTGGAAGCAAATAAGAAATATCAATAGTCAGAAAAAATGGCTTTGGTGATAGAAATATACTTGTATTGCATGATACAATTTTGCAAGACCACCAACTTATTCACTGCAAACACCTTTTTTCAACAACATAAGCTGCAACTATAGATGTGGACCTCACCAGATGGAATATACAGTAATCAAATCTACTACATCTCTGGAAGGAGACAATGGAGAAGTTCAATAATCAGTGAAAACAAGGTCATGAGCTGATTGTGGAGCAGATTGTCAATAGCTCATACAGAAGCTCAAGTTGAAGCTGAAGAAAATTAACACATGTCCATGAGAGCCATGATATGACCTTGATTGTATCCCACCTGAAATTAGATACCATCTGAAGAATATATTTGATACACTGAACACTAATGACCAAAGACCAGATAAGTTGTAGAATGACATCAAGAACATCATACGTGAAGAAAGCAAAAGGTCATCAAAAAGAAAGGAAGAAAAGACCAAAATAGATGTCAGAAGAGACTAAAACTTGCTCTCAAATGTAGAGTAGCTAAAGCAAGTAGAAAAAATGACAAGATAAAAGAGCTGAACAGAAGATTTCAAGTAACAGCTTGAGAAGACAAAGTCAATTATTATATAAAGAAATGTACAAAGACCTGGAGTTAGAAAACCAAAAGGGAAGAATACATTCAGCATTTCTCAAGCTGAAAGAATTGAAGAAAAAATTCAAGCCTCTAGTTGCAATATTGAAAGATTCCTTGGGCAAAATATTGAATGATGCAGGAAGCATCAAAGGAAGATGGACAGAATTCTCAGCATAAACTGTATTAAAAAGGAATTTGTCCATGTTTGACTATTTCAGTACATGGCATATGATCAAGAACTAATAGTACTGAAGGAAGAAGTCAAAGCTGCACTGAAGGAATTGGTGAAAAACAAGTCTCTAGGAATTGGTGGAATACCTAATGAGATATTTCAACAAACAGACGCCACACTGGAAGCACTTACTTTTCTATGCCAAGAAATTTGGAAGACAGCTACTTGGCCAACTGACTGGAAGTGATCTATATTTATATCCATTCAAAGAAAGGCAATCCAACAGAATGTGGAAATTATCGAACAATGTCTGTGGTAGTTAAGGTTGTATGTCAACTTGGCTGGGCCTTGTTGAGCGGCTGGTCAGCTGGATGTAGTATTGCCCGTGATGAGACTGGTAATCAACTCCATGGTGGAATCTACTGTGAGCAGATAAGTAGCCATCTTAGGAATGTAGTCTGCTTCCTGTATATAAAGAGAAGCCTTGCGGGACGGTCTCTAGCTTATGGCATATTTGAATCCTGCATGTAGCTGTGTTTTTGTTCAGCAGCCTGATGTGCTCTGCTGACCTTCGGACATTCAATGGACTTGAATTAACAGCCTGCTGCATGGTTTGGTAACATCAGGACTGTGCCTTTTTACTTGTCAAACTTGGGCTTGTCTGCCTCAGCAGCCAGCAGCTGTCTGAGTGAAGAAAAGCTTCTTGTTTCTGTGGGCTTGGAGCAAGAGGCAGAACTGAAGCCCAAGGTTGAGGGGTTTTCACCCAGGCCCTAGAGCCCGGCACTTTGAACTTGGACTTAAAACCTCCATGCTGTAAGAGAACAAACTCCTGTTTATTAAAGCCATCATATTTGTGGTATATTCCTGTCAGAGTAGCTCTAGGTAACCCAGTCTAACACATTATCATTAACATTACATGCAAGTAAAATCTTGCTGAAGATAATTCATAATGGCTGCTACATATTGACAGGGGACTACCACAAATTCAAGATAGCTGCAGAAGAGGACATGGAATGAGGGATATCATTGTTGATGTCAGATGGATCTTGGTTGAAAGCAAAGAATACCATAAAGTTGCTTACCTGTGTTTCTTTTACTATCCAAAGACATTCAATTATGTGGATCACAACAAATTATGGATAACATTACAAAGAATGAGAATTCTGAACACTTAATTGTGCTCATGAGGAACCTGTACCTAGACCAGAAGCTGTGGTTTGAACAGAACAAGGGGATATGCATGATTTAAAATCAGGAAGGATGGGCATCTGGGTTGTATCCTTTCACCATTCTTGTCCAATCTATATGCTGAGAAAATAATCTGAGGAGCTGGACTATATGAAGAAGAATGTGGAATCAGGTTTGAAGGAAGACTCATCAACAACCTGTGATATGCAGATGATACACGTTTTCTTGCTGAAAGTGAAAATGACTTGAAGCACTTACTGACCCAGATTAATGACTACAGTCTTCAGTATGGATTGTACCTCAACATAAAGAAAACAAAAAGCATCACAACTAGACCAATAAGCAGCATCAAAATAAATGAAGAAAAGGTTAAAGTTGTCAGGGATTTCATTTTACTTGGATCCACAATTAACACACATGGAAACAGCGGTCAAAAATCAGACATATTGCATTGGGTCAATCTTCTGTAAAAGGCCTCTTTAAAGTGTTAAGGAGCAAAAATGTCATTTTGAAGACTGAGGTGTGCCTAACCCAAGCCATGGTGTTTTCAATTAACTATTATGCATGTGAAATCTGGACAATGAGTAAGGAAGACAGCAGAAGAGTTGCTGCCTTTGAACTGTGGTGTTGGTGAAGAGTACTGAAAACACAATGGACTTTGATAAGAATGAACAAATCTATCTTGGATTAAGTGCAGCCAGAATGCTCCTTAGAAGTGAGAATGACCAGACTTCATCTCACTTACTTTGGTCATATTGTCAGAGGGCCCAGTCCCTAGAGAAGGATATCATGCTTGGTAAAACAGAGGGCCAGGAAAAAGGGGAAGAACATCAGTGACATGGATTGTCACTGTGGCTGTGACGAGGGGCTCAAGCATAGCAAGGATTGTGAGGGTGGTGTGGGAAAAAATTTGATAAACGACCAAAGAAAATATCATCATCTTTGATGCATTTTTGATTGAACCAACAGTTCAATTTGAAGACCAAGTAGCTATGCAACTCAGGAGGGTGCAGGGCCTTGGGAGAGATGTCTGAGATAAATAAAAGTTTTCATATTTGACAATTTCAAAGGTTTAGGAGAAGCTTTCTTCAATCTCTGAAACTTACCCATTTCCCTGTGACGAGTGATATAAATATATCTAATTGGATATCTTTTGGAAAATGCGTGTACTTCTTTTCATCACCCTTTTGTTACCAGGAAACTCCACATAATTTACTTCCTAACTGGGTCAACTTTTTTTAGCTCAAATCAAAGGTAAAATTAAATCTCTTCCCCAGCTTCTGTGTTTGTTTTATAGTATTTGTTATTCCTGATCTTTTTTTGAAAATTGACACAGTGGCTGCAACGATGGGCTCAGGTCTATCGAGGATTGGGAAGCTGGTCCGGGACCGGGCAGTGTTTCTTTCTGTTGTACATAGGATCACTATGAGTTGGAGCCAACTCAGTGACACCTAACAACAAAAATTGTTATGATACACAGTAATTTTTTTTAAAGAAAACAGAAAAGTAAACATTTTAAATCAAAATAATTTTACAAAACTGTGTTTTGCTCAGCTCTAACGCGGTGACTCTATGTACAACAAAATGAAAAACTGCCCAGTCCTGTGCCATCCTCAAAACCATTGCTATGTTTGAGCTCATTATTGCAGCCACTGTGTCAATCCATCTCCTGGAGAATCCTCCCCTTTACTTCTAACCTTTCACTTTACCATGCATGACGTCCTTCTCCAGGACTAGGCCCTCCTGATAACACGTCTCTCCAACCTCATTTCTAAGGAGCATTCTGGCAAGACAGATTTCTTTCTTCTTCCGTCAGTCCATGGTATATTCAGTATTCTTCACCAATACCATAACTCAAAGGCAACAATTCTTCCATCCTCCTTATTCATTGTCCAGCTTTAACATGCTTATGAGGTGATTGAAAATGCCATGGTCTGAATCAGGCACACCTTAGTCTCCATAGTGACATCTTTGTTTTTAGGTCTTCCTCCAGTCTTGATGGTATATTCTTCATACAGTCTAGCTTCTTGGATTATTTGCTCAGTATACAGATTGAATACGTATGTTGAAAAGTTACAACCCTAATACACACTTTTCCTGATTTTATTATTTTTTAAAATTTTATTGTGCTTTGGATGTAAATTTACAGAGCAAAATTTGTTCTACATTCAACAGTTCATGTATATTTGATTTCATGCCCCGATTCCCAGCCCCAGCCATAACAAACTCTCCTTCCTTCCCATCCCTGTGACTACTCCCTCCCTGTGCCCTTCTTAACTGTGCACTCCTGTCTGTTTAGCTTTCCCTTTATGTGAATGCTGTCCCTCTGGTGCCCCATGGCCAATTGCTCTAAGGGGTGTATCTCTCTAGAATAGGTGGGTGTATCACCTTGGGATAAGTGTTCTATGTGTAGGTCTTTCTACTGTTGGGCTGAGAGCCAATCCATGGTGTGAGTCCAATTCTAGGCCTGAAAGATACCCAGGGCCATAGTCTTGGAGGGTCTGTCCAACCAGTCATTTTGGTCATTTTCGTGTTTTTGGAATTTGTTCCATATTTTTCCTCCCACTCCATCTAGGATCTCCAAGTCTGATCCCTTTCTGAGAAGTTGGCATTTGTAGCTAGGCACCATCTAGTCCTTCTGGTCTCAGGATCCATCATGTCCTTGGAACTTTGAAACTTTTCCTGATTTTAAACTATGCAGGATCCTTTTGCTCTGCTTGAATGAGTACCTCTTGGTCTATATACAGGTTCTACATGAGCACAATCAAGTGCACTGGATTTCTCATTCTTTGAAATGTTATCCATAATTTGTTATGATCCACACAGTCAAGTGCCTTTGCAAAGTTAATAAAACACAGATAAATTTCTTCCTGGTATTCTCTGATTTGGCCAACAGCCCTCTAATACCAGCAATAATATCCCTTGTTCCATGTCGTTTTCTGAAACTGGTTTGAAATTCTGGCAGTTCTCTCTCAATGTACTGCTGTAATAATTTTTGAATTATCTTCAGCAATATTACTTGCATGTGATATTAATGATATTAATTAATTTCTGCATTTTGTTTGATCACTTGTCTTTGGAATGGGTAAAAATAAGGATCTTTCCCAGTCAGTGGCCATGTAGCTATCTTCTAAATTTCTTGGCATAGACAAGTGAGTGCTTCTAGCATTGTATTAATTTGTTGAAACATTTCACCTGGTATTCTGACAACCCTGGAGCCTTGTTTCTAACTAATTCCTTCAGTGTAACTTGGACTTCTTCCTTCAGTACCATCAGTTCTTGATCGCATGTTATTTCTTGAAATTGTTGAAACTATACTGAGTTATAATTTATTGTTTTAAAATATTCTTTTTTCCACATGGAGAAGGGTACTGTTTTTATAATTTATTGGACAAATGTTTAGGAAGATTTGACATTATTTTCCCTTTTCTTTACATTTTTCTTCTGTTAAAGTGAGAAATAACTTGGTTACAGTTATTGAAACCCTTTTCTCCTTCCAGGAATACATAATGCTCTTCTAATAATATTTATGTTGAACAAACATGGTAAAAATACTGGTGAAACCCTTGATAGAAAGAGTCAAAGAGAAAGAAGTCAAACTACAAATGCAGAAATTCTTAAATTCTGGGCCCCTCTTCTATTATGGCAGCAGAAGTCCAAAGATGGGAATGGTTTGAGTACTCAATAGGGAATAGATAGGTTTAGAGAAGCAAATGTAGAATAGAGGCCTGGTCTTTGATAAGTTGAAAATTCTTAGTGAGTGGGAGGAATCAGCCACTCCCAAGTTTCTAGCTTGAAAAGCTAATGGAAATCAATGTCATCAGACAGACTATAGGAGGGAAAATACATTTAAGGAGTAAGATAATGAGAGCAACATTGGTGATACCATGCATTAAAGCAACTAAAAACAAAATGACAGAGGGAAAAAACGTGTCTATGCTAACTCACTGAACCCTATCACAAACTCAACTCCTCTAAACACATAAACACTAGATGGAAGACCCATTTCAAATAGGAGGTTTCCAATGCTATTCTGACAGATGGACCTCGCTTTAGAAGAAGGACACACCACTTTATAACTTAGATCATCTGCTAAGGTTGAAATGTAAAGTATAATATAACATACCCCATGGCCAGAGGATAAACAAGCTAGGGTTACCAGTGCATTATTTGGCTGCCCTCATCAGAAACATAAACCGTCTTCACAAGTTCAAGATAAAACAGGAGAGGCCTGATCATTTCCCTCAAACAAAACCAGCTTAAGTGCAATTGCTATCTCCTTTTCTGATAGGGTTCATGACTCCTTGTCAAGTTTAGCTGGAGACTGTCTAGAAGGATTATAGTGGGGTTTTCTGAAACTGACCTTTTCTCTTACACATACTCCCTAATATGTTTGCCTTGCTTTTTCTTTTTTTTTAATTATTTGAAAAGATGTATTACAAATTGGGTACAATCTCCAAGTAGTAACTAGACACAAAGAAATATAGCCAGGATCAGTATCACCCCAAGACAACTTCTGAAAGGTAATAGCTTTTTTCCCCTACTTTTATTTTTTTATCTTGGTGAAAGAAATTTAAGGTAATAGCTTTGTGAGATTTGGCTGCCTATTAATATTATTTAATGTACGTTTGCATAGCCAAGAAGAAATAGATTAATCCAAAATATTTTTGCAACCTTTTACTCTTTTCCTGTATATGAAAATACAAAGAAAAACATGCATAATGCAGTTATATAATACAACTGAAGATTTATTTTTTACTGAGGTGATCACATATCTGAGGATATTAAAAATGAACTTTAATATTTTTGTTCCTTATCTTAATATTGTCAACACATATTACCTTCCCTATTAATATTTTATAGCCCATCTATTCGGTGATGCAACCTAAACTAAATCTACTCCAGCAATCCATGTGTTCTTAGCTAAACAATGCAAGAAAGTATAAAAAATTAAGATGAAGTTGCCACTAAACAAATGAGAAGCTTAAAACAAATGAAATTACTACAAAGTAGTTTTATGGGGGATTTTTTTGATAACAAATATATTTGTTTTCACCATTGTTCACCTGAATTTACTATAAGCATTTGAGATTTCAGGAAAAAGAAGATTTTCCTTTTATAAAGTTTAATAAACACAGAAATACATTTATTATTCAGGAATACATATGTGTAGGTCTGATATATACTAACAGAGTAAAGCATTCTTTAAGATGTAGGAAAAAAGATGATTTTGATTTTGATTTTCCATCACATGGAGTCCATATGAGTTGGAATTGCCTCGATGGTACCCAAACAGTATAGCAATAATTTCTTCAAATGTTTCTTCTTTTTGTTTTTGAACACTTCTGAAAATTTATTACAGGTCAGCTAAGAAAGAAAGTATTATATTTTGGGCAAACTGGAATGTGTATGGAATGGTTACTCAGCATAGTCATTTAATCTTACAGAATTCAGTAGGAGGGAAGCTATTTCAGCATAACCTGAACTTTGTCCAGGTTCCTCTCAAATGGTCAGTGAATTTTTCTGATTCCTATTCAGCATCTTGATAGTTTGGTGTACATCTGTAAACTATAAGGAAGTCAATTTCATCTATTGCTTTTTTTAAAAAATATTTTATTATGATTTGGGTGGATGTTTACAGGGCAAAATAGTTTCCCATTTGTCTTAGTCCTCTAGACCTGCTATAACAGAAATACCACAAGTAGATTGCTTTAACAAACAGGATTTCTTCTCTTACAGTTTAGAAGGCTAGAAGCCTGAGTTCAGAGTGTCAGTTCTAAGGACTGGGTGAAGGCCCCTTGACCTTAGGCTTCAGCTCTGCCTCTTGTTCCAGGCCCACTGGAGCTGGAGGGATTTTCTAATTCATGCAGCTGCTGGCTGCTGAGGCTGAAAAACCCAAAAATGGCAGGTAAGGAGGCACAATCCCAAAGTCAGGGGGTAACACAGTAAGCCACTGGTTCAAATTCAAGTCTAGGACCAACCCCCAGATTGGCAGGCAACACAGCCCAAAATGTGCCAAAAAGCTAGAGACCTTCCTTAAAACTTCTTTGTATATACTGGAAGCAGGCCACACCCCAAAGGAAACGACTTAGCTACTCACAGCTGATTCCATCATGGAAGGGAGTGCATTCATTATGGGAAATAACTACATCCAGCTGCCAAGCCACTCAAAACCACAGCCCAGCCAACTTGGCACACAACCTTAACTACCACACAATTCAATAATTTTTACACATTTTGTTACATGGCATTAATTGCAATTCCCTCAATGTAACAGCCTTCTTCCCACTTCCTCCCTGGTTTCCCCATTTCCATTCACCCATTTTTTTCCACTTCTTCTTGCTCTCTGAGCTTTGTTTTTGGGTAAATATTGCCCTTTCTGTCTCATATGGTTGATCATACTGAGGAATATGCTCCTTACAAGCACTATTGTTTTATTTATATGCCTGTCTATTGTTTGGCTGAAAGGTGATCTCTGGGAGTGTGTTCAGACACAGTTCTGGGTTTGAAGGCTGTCTAAGGACCTTAGTCTCAGGGGTTCTGCCAATCTCTATTAAGCCAGTAACCCTGGTCTTTTTATTATTTTGAATTTTGTTCTATATTTTTTTCTCATTATGTCTAGGAACTTCTATTGTGACCTTACTCCGAGCAGTCCATAGCTGGGCACCATCTAATTCTGGTCTTAAGCTAGTGGAGCCTGTGGTTCGTGTCCTTTGGAAAACTGTTTCTTTGAGTCTTTCATTTTCTTCACTTTTCTTTGTTCCAGATGAGAAGAGACCAAGAGTTTTGTCTTAGATGGCCACTCATAAGCTTTTAAGACTCCAGGATGTAGAACATTGTCTTTATGAACTATGTTATGACAATTGACCTTGATGTTCCATGAAACTATAGCCCTCAAGTCCAGTTCCTCAATTCCTCAAGGTATGTGGTTTTCAGTAAGAATTTGCATAAGTTTGCCCCTGTATGCTGTACTATATACCTGGATATATTTGCAGCACATACAAATATGTATGTAGAAATACCCTCTACCAAACCTATATATGTTCATGAGCATAGTCCCTTTCACTATCCCACAGCTGTTCAGCTCACACACCTACCTACATATCTACTCATAATTTATTGTTATACTGTTATTGATGCATTGTGCATGTAAAACTATTTACTATTGTTGCTTTTTACTCGTGCACATATTCTGGTGTCTTCCTCTGCCTCAGTCATGTTGTGCTGGCCTCCCCTTTTTTGTATATTGCCTTTCTTTTCACCCAAGTTGATACATGATGTCTACTATCTAACAGTGATTTTCTCTCTCTCCTGTTCCCATCCCTGGTAACCATTAAAGAATGTTTCTTTCTCTGTGTAAACCTTTTTCTTGACTTTTATAACAGTGGTCTCTACAATATTTGTCCTTATGTGATTGACTTATGTCATTCAACATAATGTTCTCCATGTTCATCCATGTTGTGAGTTGTTTAGCAGATTCATCATTTTTCTTGAATGTTGCACAGTATTCCATTGTGTATATGCACTATAGTTTGTTTATCCAGTCATTCATTCTTGGGCACTTCAACCCATCTTTTGGCTATTGTGAACATGGGTATACATATATCTAGTTTTAGTCATGACTCGCTCTTATTTCTCTAGGATATAGACCTAGTAGTGGTATTAGTGGATCAAATATTGTCTCTATTTCTAAATTTTAAGAAAGTATCATACCATTTTCCACAGTGGTTTTATCATTTTACAATCCTGCCAGCAGTTTATGAGCATTCTAATCTCCCCACACCCTCACCAACATTTATTGTTTTCTGTTTTATTGAATTTTGCTATTAATGCTGGGGTGAGATGATATCTCAATGTTGTTTTAATTTACATCTCTCTAGGTGACATAATGGGAGCTCTGATGGCATAGTGCCTAAGGCATCTGACTGCTAACCAGAAGGCTGGCAGTTCAAACCCACCAGCCATACCCTGGAAGAAGGTTGGGCAATCTACTTCCTTAGTGATATTGCCTCAGAAACCCATGGATAGGTCGCTATGAGTCAGACCTGACTTGATGGCAGTGGGTTTGTTTTTTTTGGTTTAGGTGGCGTAATGCCAAAGCCATTTGACTGCTAATCAGAAGACTGACAGTTCAAACCCAGCAGCCACTCCTCGGAAGGAAGACGGGGCAATCTACTTCCATAGAGATACCACCTTTGAAACCCAAGGAGGGATTGGTATCAGTTGGAACCGACTCGACAGCAGTGAGTTTGGTTTTCTTTTCTTGGTTTAGTGACTAATGACTATGGATTATCTCTTCATGTATTTACTGACTGCCTTATTGCCTTCTTTTGTGAGGTGTTTGTTCATGTCCTTTGCCCATTTTTAAATTGGATTGATTGTGTTGCTGTTGAAGGGTTGAAGTTTTCTATAAATTTTAGAGATTAGTCCCTTGTCAGGTATGTTGTTGTCAAATATTTTTTTCCCAGTCTTGGGAAAGCCTTCCCAGTAGCCTTTCTTTTCACTCTTGTGTAGAAGTCTTTTGATGCACATAAGTTTTTAATTTTCAGAATGTGCCCGTCTTCTAGTTCATCTTCCACTGATTGTGAATTTGGGGTTATATTTGACAGACTATTTCCACCATAAATTAGGGCCCTTAAGTCTGTGCCTATTTTTCTTTTTTTTGATCTTTATAGTTTCAGGTTTTACATTTAGGTCTTTGATCCATCTTGTGTTAGTTTTTTATATGGTACATCAAAAGTTTATTAATTAGTTAATTCAGTATTTTTCAAGCATGTATTATACTTCAGACTATGTGTGCTAGAAAGAACTATTATAAATGTAAAAGGTCTTACTCAATAGCCAAAGGGTTAAAAATAAACCTCATCTAAAAGTGATGTCCTGCTTCACTCATGAGCTTTCATGTTAAAGATTCCCTGGCTGAACACAGACTTCACAGG
Organism: Orycteropus afer afer; assembly: GCF_000298275.1. Taxonomy (NCBI): domain Eukaryota; kingdom Metazoa; phylum Chordata; class Mammalia; order Tubulidentata; family Orycteropodidae; genus Orycteropus; species Orycteropus afer. Next base: position 2,031,106 of record NW_006921689.1, on the reverse strand, counting down.
AAGACATTCCTTTGTTCAGTGAAGCTGAGAAGGGAAGACAGAGAATTCTACTAGAATTGACATAGATAATTAGATTGTGCATGCTCTGTGGTCTTTCCAAACTTTTTTTAAAGCACCTTAAAACAAAAATAAGGCAAATAGTATTCATTTAGGTGCTTTCTTTCTGTGAAGATGGAGTCTGGTGCTACTTTGGACAGAAATAATAAACCAACTTTAATTGGTTTTATGAACTGAACACCTCACTGGAGAATAACACTACTCATGGCAATTTGAATGCTCTATTTCATTGAATCCCCACTCTGGTCCTTTAATTTGGAATTACGCAAAGTTTCTTGTGGTATCACCGGCTACAGTAAGGAAGGGGCTATTTACAGTTTAATACGGAAAAGAAACAAGAGCTGAAGCATGATCTTGTGGAGTTTTACAGTGTCAGCCCACCCTTCCTTTGTGGAATAGAAATTGTTGGCAAAGTAGACATCTTTTCATAGTCAGAATAATCTCAGCTTTCTCCTTGAAAAATACACAAAAAAGAAAAGGAACATTCTAGCATGCAACCACAAGAAATTTGCATGAGGACACTATTCAGAGGGATCAAAGCCTGAATCTTGAGTCAGTACTACTGACAGCCCTCCATATGTCTGTATGAATTGGTAGTAAGAAAATCTTTTCTTCATTTCTGTCTACAAATATTTGAAAGTCTATGGCATTCACTGCACTATATAAAATACTTAGTGAAAAGCAAAGTTGAATGGAATATTCCAAAGTTATCAAGTGAATTAATTCATCCTAAGAAAATAAACAATATAAATAATTCATGTAAAAAATTCCATTACCAATCCTTTTTTCTCATTAACAAGTTGATTTTGGACACATTATGTTGACATCTATTGTGTCAGGATCCTGTGTAAAGAATATAACTGTACTCAGGTACTGAGTGACATTTTTACTATAAAGAATAAAATTCAGTATAGAATGTTTTCATTTTAGAGTTTTTTATCGACTTATATACCCTTAAATCCACTATTGTTGAGTCGTTTATAACTCATAGGACAGAGTAGAACTGCCGCATAGGGTTTCCAAAGCTGTAAATCTTTACCAAAGCAGAGTGATACATCTTTCTCTCACAAAGATGTTTCTCTGTCTGCAATCTTAAACCTTGGGCTTGATGACTCATCCTTTACGACTCAATTCATGTCATATCTCCTCCAGAAAGCTACCTATGAAACCTGAACACTTCAGACTGGTCCAGGACCCTTCCTGTTGATCCAATAGCACCCTCTGCTGTCTTCTATTATTGCATGTATCATATAGATATAGATGATATAGATATAGATATATAATCTTTCCTTTTTAGGAGAATGTGAACTCCTTAAGGTCAAGGGTATTGTGTTTAGAAATATTTTATTCATTTTCTGCAGTGCTACCCTAACTCCCCTTCCAGGATAAGAATGGATGAAAAGAGAGAGATAGAGAAAAAGATACAATGAAAAACAGAATGATCTAGAGAGAGAACAAGGACACCAAGGGACTTTTAGAGCAAAACTATTGCTTATAATAAAATATGCTCCATTACATGAGATTGTCTGAACATGCCTTTCTGTTGCCTCCAATCTGAAAGAATGGAAAGAAAGCAACACTCAAAAAATGTTGATGGAAAAACTTCCTATTGAGTAATAAACACCCTAGAGCCCTGGTGGTGCAACACTTAAAAGTGGTTGGCTGCCAACCAAAAGGTTGATGGTTCGAACCTATCCAGTAGCTCTCTGGGAGAAAGACTCATCAATCTCCTCTCATAAGAATTATAGCCTAAAAACTCTATGGGGCAATTCTAGTCTATCATATGGAGTGTCTGTGAATCAGAATAGACTTGACAGCAACCAATGACAACACTGTACTTCCACAACATGATCTGTTTTCTCCTTCCATGCTTTTGTTTCACATGGAATGTCTTCTGCAATTATTTATGCCCATTCAGAGCTAACTCTTTAGGCCTGTGTAAAATCCCATTGTTTCTATGTAATCACTTCCAATTACTCCAGGAAGCAGTATTTTAACCATGCCTGAAACTCTAGAATACCTGACTTATTCTCACTATTCATGATTATTTTAGCATTTTCTCTCCTTCATGCTTATTTAATATAAAAAAATCCTTAAACTTAGGTTAAATTTAAATACAGTTTTGACTTCCTTAATGTGTTTTTATAAAATAAAATAAAAAACAACTGGAATCTCAAGAATTTTAAATTAGTTGAAGGAGATTTTATAAGCAGGGAAAATGAATGCAAATTATCCTAAGTTCAGTTTTGCCACAAATTTTCTACAACATCTCAGGCAAATATATTTCCTTTGTGAACTTTAGTTTTCTCTTTATAAAATGAAGTAATTGTACTAGTAATAAAGGAAGCTTTCCAAATGTGTGTTCCATGCGTATAAGCCCATAGGTACCTGATTCAATCTTGATTAAGTATTAAATGACTAATTGTGAAACTGAAGTCTTCGAACACATGTAGCAGATAGGAATATCAATACACAATTCAAGTTCAAAAGGAATATAAGTTTATTTTCCTATAATTGTCTTTAATTGAACAATTTCTATTTTGGGCTTTATTCTACTTGGATGACAGAAACATACTTTCAGTCAATTTTGGATTTCCTTTCCATATCTCCTAAAAGTGCCTGAGTTCTTGAATTTACAGTCTACCAAAGCAGTGGGAAGTAGGGTAGATGGATGGATAATGCTCAGTGATAGCTGTTCACAGTGGTATTTGCTGAGGTACCCAATGTTGATGCATCACTTCCCGTAGGTTATGTTGCATCATCCATACTTCAATTCTGACTTCAAGGCTGCTTGAAGCCCAGGACCTCCCCACAAGTCATAATGAAAACTGGTCTACTGCTCTCATGATGTAGTGGATGTCAAGGAACTCTGTAAATCTATCTCAAGATTCAGCTGTCTAGGGATACCAAACAATTGATTCTTCATTAAGTTTTTACCTGTTCCTGAAAACCCTCTTCCCAGAGGCTTTCTAGCACCTTCTTTGGAACCCAAGCTCTTTCTCTAGGACTCATTAGTTTCTGCACTCTTTCACTTTCTCTCCCAACTATTCACTTCCATCTTCCCCACATATTTGTTGTTAGGTGTAATCTCTGACTGCCCAATCCCCAACTATTCAATTATATTGAATTATTTGCTGTCATCTGAATATAATATTTGCTTTCCATGCTCTTGTTTATTTTGACCCTTGACTAAGAATTCTATTCCTCCTCCAACAATCAATTTAAATATCACCTACTCAGCTTTCAAAACTTTAAATATAACGTGAACTTGGAATTCTCCCAACCACAGCAATGTGCTTCCATAGCACTATGTACATGTGCCATGTGCCACATTTTTATTATCTTGTTCTTAATGTGCTTATTGAATTCAAAATTATATCCTACCATAGGATCTGGCACAGAGTAACCCAAACAAACCCACACCCATTGAGTAATTTCTAACTCCTAGCAACCCTATGTTGTTGTTGTTGTTGCTGTTGTTATGTGCCTTGGAGTTGGACTTGACTCATAGTGACCCCTCCTTGGATTTCTGAGGTGGTATCACTATGGAAGTAGATTGCCCAACCATCCTTCTGAGGAGTGGCTGGTGGGTTTGAACCACCAGCCTTCTGTTTAGCAGCAACCCTACAGGACAGAGTAAAACTTCCCCATAGGGTTTCCAAGGCTGTAAATTTTTATGGAAGCAGACTTCCTCATCTTTCTCCCACAGAGCAGCTGGTGGGCTTGTACCACTGAGCTTTTTGGTACCAGAGCTTCTTTTGGCGCACAGTAGGTGCTTAATAAAGAATTACTAAATTCATGAATGATGATGACATAGCATAGTAGGCACTATTCTCTCTACTTAACAAGTGAAAAAGCATATTCCAAAAGTGCAAGAGGTTTGATCAGGGCTAAACATTTATTCCTTCAGGATACCACACAGTTTTATGGGCACATATGAAAGTTAGCTTCCCAAATGTCTTCACCTTTCATGATTTCTGATAGGAAAAGGGGAATGACAATGCTGGAAGGAAAAATCTACGTACTAATAAAGAACATTAAGGAGCTCTGGTGGTGTAATGGTTAAAGCATTTGCCTGCTAACCAAAAGGTCAGTGTTTTGAACCCACCAAACACTCCATGGAAGAAAGGTGAGGCAATCTACTTCTATAAAGATTTACAACCTTCGAAAACCAATGGGAGTCACTGTGAGTTGGAACAAACTTGATAGCAGTGAGGTTTTTTTTTTTTATTTTTTCTCCTCTTTTTTCTCTCTTTTGAGTAAAGACTATTAGGGCCAATTTGGAGGGACTAAACTTTGAATACTTTAAATTTAGAACCAAAAATCTCAATGGACTCTGAGAACTATCCTATTTTCTTGGTCAATTTATTCTTCCAGTCTCTGAGATAGTTATCACAAATCTCCTCAATCCTCTATAACACTTTAGCCCCTAATGACTCTCAAAAGCTTTTGAGAATTGTGTTATTGGTGAAGAATATGAAATACATTGTGAGCTGTCCAAAGAAATAACAAATTGTTTTAGAAGAGGTGCCATTATATTTTGAGCAAAGTCAACTATCTAAAATCATTATCAGATATCCGTATGATTTGCATACTGCCTCACGGGACAAACACCACTTGAAACAATGCTATAAACCTAGTACTAAGAAAAGACTAAACTCAAAAAAGCCATCACCATCAAGTTGATTCTGACTCACAGCAATCCTACAGGACAGAGTAGAACCAATCCATAGAGTTTCCAAGGCTGTAATCATTACAGAAGCAGACCGCCACGCCTTTCTCCCATGAAGTGGCTGATTGGTTTGAATGCCAACTTTTTGGTTAGCATTCAAGTGCTTAATTACTGTGCCACCAGGAGTTCTAATAGATCTAAATTGATTTTTTAAATTGAGATTTAGTAAAGGATTATAATTTCAGAAATGTGGCCCATATATGCCTGGCTTTTTTCTTTTACATTTTAAAAAACCTTAGGAAAAACACAAATTTTAATATGTTTTCATCCTAGATCCAACAACTAATAACTAGATTTAATTCTTTTCTTTAAGCCTTGCTATATTTTCATCAGAAAATTCTTCAGAAAAGTGATTTATTTTGTGAATTATGCTTCATCCTCAATGGGTTTGTAGGCATGATATGGATTACTTAGAAAGTAGGAGGAGGACTTCCAGAAAGATGGAGGAATAGGCAGATGAGCAACACAGACCCTCTTCAAAACAGAAAAGATAAACCAATTGACAGAGATACAGAAGATAATCCTGGAGCCCTGAGCTTTGAAAGGAACTATACAGAAGTGGATTAGGCACCAACTCATGGAAAAACCTGAATGAAAACAGTGAGTACAGAGATGGTCGGAGCTGCGGACTGTCAGCTACTCTGATGGAACGAATAGCCTGAATATTTCCAAGTGGTGTTGGGACCTGAGAATTCACCTAGAGATGAGCCCTGGTCACCAAGGGCTGCAGGGATGACTGCACTGGTGGCCTATGACTAGGCAGGGAAACATCAAAGGGGAGGAAAACCTGAGCTGTTGACTTTCTGCTGTCCAGAGGGTGCAGCTATTTTGATTGTTTACACATGGCAGCCATTTTGGATATTTAAAGTGACCAAGGGGGCAGCTATTTTGAATGTTTACAAGTGGCAGCCATTTGGGATTGCTCATTCAAATTCCAGGGATCTAGGAATAGGGTCTGTTTGCCAAGGGCAGCAACAGGAAAGGAGACAAGTGATGAGTGTATAAGTGCTGCCCACTAGCAAATAGAGGAGCACAGCACAGTACCCTGCTTGCATAGATAACACACAAACAAAACAAAGAAAATGAAAATCGTGGGCAAGTCACTCCAATGTACAATCACCAATTAAATATAAACACAAAAATGTCTCAATGCCTTGGAGACAACAGAGCATCACAGAACACACAAAGAAGCAAGACAAAATGAAGAAAGTCTAAGGTTCATGTGGGATATCATTAAAAGGAACAACCTATGTGTAATCAGGATCCCAGAACAGGAAGACACAAATAAAACCACAGAGAAAATTGTCAAAGATTTGTTGGAAGAGAATTTTCTTGGTATGATGAAAGATAAAAATGTATCCATTCAGGAAGTCCAATTAACCCCAAACAGGATAGACCCCCAAAAGAAAATCACCCAGTCATATCATCATCAAACTTACCAAAACCAAAGACAAAGAAAGAATCATGAGAGCAGCACAGGAAAAATGAAAAGTTACCTACAAGGGCAACTTATAAGTTGACTAAGCTCGGATTTCTTGAGAGAAACCATGCAGGCAAGAAGACAATGGGATGGTATATAGAAAACATTGAAGGAGAAAAATTTCCAACAAAGAATTATGTACCCAGCAAAACTGTCCCTCAAATATAATGGTGAAATTAGGACATTTCCAGATAAGCAGAAATTAAGGGAATTTGTTAAAACCAGACCAACCTTACAAGAGATGCTAAAGGAAGCCCTCTGGACAGTGAAGCAACAACAGCCAGCAACAACTGATCATTAACACACATAATGATAAAACCCAGAAACCAACCCAGTGATGGAAGTATTCAAAGTAAATAAGCCTATGAGATTGTAAACAGGGAACTAGAGACATCAATTGACAAATGAGGACAACTACAAACCAAAAAGAGGGAAAAAAAATCAGTCGTTACAGAACTTCTAGATGGTAGGGAAGTCAAGACAACTACAAGATAGAACAGACTGTTTTAAACTTGGGAAGAAATCTATAAATCACAGGGTAACCTCAAAGAAAAATGATAAACCTTCATGTCAAAAAAGAGGACCAGAATAAATATTCAGCAAATACTAAAACAATTGCAATGAAGGAAGTGATAACAGGATTCATAAACAAAATGAGCTCAGCATAGAAAATTATATGGAACAAAGAAATTGACATCACAAAAAAGCATATAACAAAAATGACAGAAACAAATTCATATTTGCTGAGAATTACATATCTGGCGAGGGACTTATCTTGAAGATTTATAGTGGAGGAGTGGATGACCAAACTATGGTACATACACATAATGGAATGCTATGCAGTACTAAAGAATAATGTGCAGTCAGCAAAACATCGCATAATATGGATGAACTTGGAGGACGTTATGCTGAGTGAAATAAGTCAATCACAGAAGGACAATTATAGTATTGGTTCGTTGTTGTGAAGGGTCAAGGAAAGGTTTATATATGGAGGGAAACTTTCTTTGTTGGTTGCCAGGAGAGGTAGAGGAGGGGAGGGAACACTGCCAAAAAAAAAAAAAAAAAAAATGCATTGACCCATGTCACTTTAGTTTTGTGTATTTCACTGTACATAAATTATAGTTCAATAAAATGCATTTTAAAAAAAAAAAAAGAAAGTAGGAAGAGTGGACAAATGATTTACTTAAGAGCATGCTGTCTATTTTTTAAACTGTTTGTTGTGATTTGGGTAAAATTTTACAAAGCAGATTCTTTTACATTCAGCAGTTCATATACATTCCATTTTGTGACACCAGTTACATTCCCCACAGTCCAACAGTTCTCCTCCCACTTTCTCTCTGTGTCCTTCTAGCCTTTGTATTCCTGTCTCCCTGCCTTTCACCCTGTGCAAATGTTGCCCTTCTAATTCCCCATGGTTGATTGTTCTAAGAAGTGTGTCTCCCTGCTGTAGGTGTTCAGCTTGTAGTCCTGTCTATTGTTTGGCTGAGAGTTAAGCTATGGGAGTGAGTTCAGTTCCAGGTCTGAAGAGTGACTCAGGGCCTTTGTCTTGGGGGTTTCACCAGTCTCTATCAGACTAGTAAGCCTGGTCTTTTTTTTTTTTTAATGAATTTCAGTTTTGTTCCACATTTTTCTCCCACTCTATCCAGGATCTCCAATTTTAATCCCTTTCCCTTGGCTGGTGTTTTTCCTTTTTCAATTATTTTACTTTTTTAATAAAACTTATTATTTTTATTTAATCAAAGTTCATTTATAACTTTTGGTATAGTATAAAGGTGACAGCACCAGGGCCTAAGCATCTTCATATAAAATGCAAATAGATTTTAATCAACTTTAATGTTGGAAGAAATAACTTCTACTTCTGTCAGTGCAAGTCTTCCACTTCCAGAGGGATTGGCAGCCGAGAGAGGCTTATAAAAGTTCTGCATGGGAATATATGAGCTTTGATAGTATAATAGTTAAAGTATTTGGCTGATAACCAAAAAGTCAGCAGTTCAAACCCACCAACTACTCAGCAGGAGAAAGATGAGACAGTCTGCTCCGTAAAAATCTACAGCCTTGGAAACACTATGGGGCAGTTCTATTCTGTCCTAACAGGTTGCAGTGAGTCAGAATTGACTCAATAATGGCAATGGGTTGGTTGGTTGATGGGAATATACTTAATTATTTAATTATGAAGATAATACACTCTTTAAGAAAAGCTTACTCATCATTTTCTGCCTGATCTTGAGTTGGTCAGGCTAGTCTGTACAACTAAGAACAAGCTCGAATATTTGGCCTTGCCAAACAATGGGCTCCTGATATTTTAATAAAAAATTTAATGCTACAATATTTTGCAGTGATGAATTTCAAAGATCCAGTTAGGAGAAATACATAATTGCCTTATTTTTAAGATATGAGTCAGAGACATTCCCAATTATGCATCTCTTTCAGGAAATTTAAGTGCAAATTTGTATCTGCACCAACATGTAGGTCAACTCATCTTCTTGTAACACATTGTAATTTTATTCAGTAGAACTGCAGTCACCTAGGCGCCATCAAGGAACACAACATTGGCAGATTTCACCCGATGAATCCAAGTGACAACTGGCCTTGAGGAAATGCCTGGTGCTTTGGTCTCAATCAGGGTTGCATTCACTGACCTGTTGATTCAGCTGGACTCTTTAAATATCTAAATCCAACAGCTTCTGAGTGTCAATAGGGCTTTGGCTTGTTAGTCAATAGAAGCCTGAAAGTTGAAGTAAGAAAAGACGTGGAAGCTGACAGAGGGCAGAGTTTCCAGTCCCATGATTTACAGTGAGACATTTTTGTGGTTTACAAGGAATGTCAAACCCCTGTTCTGAGACAGACTTGCCATTCTAGATTGATTTTGCATCACTAGGTATTTGGAACAGACACAGTCATTTATGTGGATGTCACCTTTCCTACTTTTGCACATTATTTTTATTACTAATAAGAATCCTCCATGGTCTTTCCATAATTTTATTTAGGCCACATTGTTTAGTTGTCTATTTTGTCCTCCATTCTTCCAGATTTTCTCTCTTCTCTGGGCATCCAAAGACCCACCCTAAGTTCTCAGACACCCCATTTCTTTATTTGTACAGGAAGAACTTCATGTTGTCCCTGAGTGTGTGGGTGAATGGAGCATGAGGAAGCTGGGACAGTTTTCATGCAAAGGTGATAGAATCCTAGTTGGCAGAATTCCAAGCATCTGCTAGTAAATAGAGGAGAATTTTCCCACAGTTGTGACTCAATTTCTACATGTGCAAATATTTATGTTGCAGGTGGTATGTTCAGAATTCACAACCAAATGCAGATCTCCCAAGTTTCCCACAGACAGACTTCACTGCACTTAATGATTTAGGAATGCATGGCTTTTTTTTTTTTTTTAAATAAAACTGAAACTCCCCAAAGTTAGGGAGTAAGCATATCTCCAAGGAAATAAGCATAAACTTTTAAGTCACATTGGGGCAAAAATCCCAGCTCAATCACTAACTAGATTTTAGGCAATGAGCAATGACTTCAGTATTTTATGATGCTAGGTCTTATATTCTTTTCTATAAAAATGGAGAAAATACTGGCCTTGAAAATGTAAAATAAATCTAGAGGCAACACCCACCAACTTGTTGATAGCCAGGGTTGATTTTATTGGCAAATTTACCTTCCCCATGCATGACTCCATATGAACCATAAAACTTAGTTGAGGAAAAAACAACTTTCCAGTTGAGAAGGCAGTTCCTTAAATTACAATGCCACTTAAAAGGTTGTTTTGAAGTACAAATAAGAACATAAAGTATATTGCATCATACCTGTACATGGTGGATTTTTAGTTAATGTTAGTTTTTAATCTTTATAATGTTAACTTAAAAATGACAATAAGCTATGATGCAAAAATCTCTTTTGTAGTTAAAATGTAATGAGGGTGGTGGTTAGATTGGACTTCCTGGAGCAAGATATTGGCTAGATCACCATAGTCTGGAGTTTGGCACCAACAATGTTGGCTTAATTAGCCAACTTTAAAAATGTTAGTCAATATTAGTGGATGATTCACAACCACCAAACTCACAAGGAACAAATGTAATAATTTACAATGAGAAATTTAGGTATCATACAGAAAGATCCTACTTGTCACAATTTAACTCAGCAGAAGAAACAGGATTATACTGAGGTTCATAAGAGAGTAGAATCGTAATCAGGGTAAAAACCTAAGTGATCTCAAAGGTGAGCATTACCTAACTTTGTTAAGCTGATCAATTGTTACCCATTTTAGGAATGAACTTACCACATGGATGATAAGGACAAGATATTACATAGGGAAGGCAGAATATTCTTTCCCTCAAACACTGTTGGTGACATACTGCCAATGGGTTTTAGTATTTTTTCTTTACCAACTTGACTAGTTTCCTTCCATGTTGTTGTTGTTGTTAGGTGCCATCAAGTCATCTCTGACTTATGTGACCCTATGCACAGCCTTTTGGTTAGCTGCCAAGTATGTTAACTGTTTGCACCATCCAGGAACTTGGAACATGGTTAGTAGCTTTAAAAAAAAAAAAAAAAAAAGAATGAATGCATGAATGATTAGATGTAAGATGTAAATAAGAAACAAAAGGCTCTTTCACATTGCTTCCTCCTCCTTTTCAAAACATGGTGACTCAGTGCCTTTCATCTTTTTCTACCAAAGAATCCCAAAGGGAAGAAGAAAATAAGAATTTCCTGGGAGTCTAGAGACACAGCACAGCATTGCTGGCCAGAGCACAAAGGTTGTTTTTTTTTTCTCTTAAATTCTCAATTTTTATAGAATTGTTTAATATTAATGCAGTTTTAAACTGTTCCATGTTTATCTTTATTCATAGCCTCTGGTTCTCAATCTCTTACTCTTGGGGTTTTGAACACTTATCACAGTGTTTCTGGAAACTCCTTCTATAGATTCCTGCTTTAGAATCCCCTGAATGCTTGTTTAAAAATAACATTCAAGAGGGGATATGTCTATGCATCCATGAATCAGAATTCCTGTGGATGGAACTCAAAATCCCCAAGATATTTTTTACACACTAAAATTTGAGTATCATCAGAAAATTAAAAAAAAAAATTCACTAAATACTAATGACATTTTTTTTTCTCAAAATTAGAAGAAGTTATGTAAAGTATTAAGAAAAAAAAAAGGAAAACAGGATTCAGATTTCTCTGAGCATTTAATCATGGAGGCTATAACAAAGATACCATACCCACTAGCCATATGTGGCTACTTAAATTAAAACAAAGAGACAACAACAACAATTAAAGTTCCCTTCAAGTAAGTTCCAATCCATGGTGACTTCATTCATGTCAGAGCAGAAGTGTGCTCTAAGGGTTTTCAATGGATTTTTTTAAAAGTAGATTGCCAGTCTTACTTCTGAAGTGCCCCTGGGTTGGCTTGAACAGCCCACCTTTTGGTTAGCAGCCAGCCTCACTCAAGGATTCCTTTAAATTTAAAGTTATTAGAAGAAACTTAAACATCCAGTTTCTCTGACATACTAGCCGTATTTCAACTGTTCAGTCACCACTTATGCCTATGGTACTGGACAGCACAACCCTTCTTTCATTACAGAAAGTTTTATTGGACAGTGCTGCTCTGGAGTAAAGAGGCTATCTGAGGGTCAGTGAGGATGTGTCATAGAAGCTGGGGACAATACACTCTAAAGAGACCCCACCACAAATTAACAAAGGAGAAGAAAGGAATTGGAAGAGAACTAATATATGCTAGGAACTGTGTCCTGGTGAGGCAGCTGTTTCCCAGAAACACCTGTACCTCCAGAAAAGAGAAGCTGGCTTTCCCTGTCACAGCTACCCACACATATTGAAAAGAAAACTGAGTTTACAAATTAATTGAATTTGAAAGTCAAAAAAAGTGTTGGGTTTCTCATGTGTTGGAAATGGTACATGGGAAGCAGCAATTCAATTAGAAATCAGAAAAAGGAGGCTATGAGAATGAATTCCACTTGCCATGGAATTTGGCATTTAATGGCAATTTCATCTAGACAGGTGTATTGTTATTGTTATTGGTTAAGTAGTCTAGATACCAACTCATAATGACCCCATGTGACAGAGTAGAACTGCCCCATAGGGTTCCCAAGGCTGTGATCTTTATGGAAGCAGATCACCAGGTTTTTCTCTTGCAGAACTTCTGTGAGGTTTTGAACCACCAATCTTTTGACTAGCATCTGGGCATTCAACAATTGCATCAACAGGCTCTTTAGGCAGATGTATAGACTATTAAAATTTATTAAAATGAATACTTGTGTGTAAATTTGACCTTATAAAATAGGTTAAGAGGTGGGAAGATGGCATCATACCTGTAGCCCAATGTTTGTTCCCTCTAGCATCTTAATTCCTGAAAAACTAGGTGCTGCAGATAGAAGAAGTGATTCTGGAGTTGTGAACAGCTGAGGAGGAGAGAGGGTGCCAGATTTAGTGGAGGTGGAGAAAAGGAGCAGATTAAACAGCCAGGGAAAATAAATGAAACTGCCTGGCTGGTGGGGAGATGGAGAGGCAGAGAAGTGGAAAACTCATTAGCAATACAGGGGAGAACAGCAGAGAGGAAGAGGAGAAAAAGGGGGGGACACCATGGAACCCACAGAAGCTTTGGGGACTCAGTATACTGATACTGGGAGCTTCTGACGGTAACCTTGGGAGCTGAGCTGAGTGAGTGGATAACCTTGCTGAGAAACCAAGCAGAAATCCCCTTGGCTTGGGCTGTCATGGAGTTAGAGTGGAGAGGGAGAAGGGAGGAAACTCACCATGAGTAGCTGGGCCCTGGAGCAAGCTCAGAGCAGCAGGCCAGGGTTTAACTCTCCAATGACTGCTTTCTAGCACACTCTGGACTGGTGTATGGGAGCTTTTCGTGGCTTTCTGATCCACGTGGCAAGTAGTGGCCTACTAACTATTGAGGTCTCTGCCAATTTTGAATTGCAGGTCTGTGATCAACAGCAAAACATCATCATTTGTAGTCATGCCAAGCAGACTCAAACCAATCTCCTAGAGATAGCAGCAACTGCACAAATGTGGAAAATGTGAACTTGCTACTGGCACTTTTTTTTTTCTTTCTCTTTTTTCCCTTTCTCCCTTGCCTAATCCAACAGAAGGAGCATAGTAACCCACCACAACACCTGCTTGTCCCAACTCCAAATCCCCTTCATGACCAACAGAGACCTGCATTCACATTCCCAACAGTGATTCCATCAACACAAAGAAAACTGGACAGCAACCCAGTACATCTGAATTAATAACCAAAAAAAGTACACCTGTTCCACACTTGCAAATATCCTTAAACAAAAAATCAGAGTGAAACAAATCAATACAAAGCTAATAGTTAAAGACAACAACTTCAAAATATCTGGAAAACAATAGACAACTTCAAAGCAAACAAAAAACAGGACAAGACAATAGAAATAAAACCCCATGCTAATGATCTATCTATTATGGAAGAAGAACAGGCAATTAGAATTTTCTGAGAAGGAATTAAGAAGTTATGTATATAGAACCCTACAAGAGCTCAAGGAAACCACAAGCAATCAAGGAGAACATAGACAGTACCCTGGAAGAATTCAGGAAAACCATTCAAGAACAAAATAACAAGATAAATACACAATCAGAACTCATACAAAACAGCAGATGAACACTAAAATTACAGCATTAGACAACACAGTGGAAGGACAAAATAGTAGATTTGAACTGGCTGAAGAATGCATTTCCCCACTAGAAGAAAAATCTCTTGATGCCAGCCAGTATGAAGAAAAATCAGAGCAAAGATTTAAGAGAAATGAAGAGAACCTAAAAGTTATATGGGATGACATGAAAAGAAACAACTATGCCTCACTGGAATACCAGAACAAGAGGAGGCAAAAAAAAAAAAAAAAAAAAAAACCTGAAAAAATTGTGGAAGACTTGCTAACAGAAAATTTCTCCCATATCATAATGGAAGAGAAGATATCTGTCCAAGAAGCTCAACAAACCCCATACAGGATAGATGCCACAAGAAAATAACCAAGACATGTCATAATCAAACTCTCCAAAACCAAATATAAAGAAAGAATCTTGCAAGGAGCTAGGGAAAAAAGAAATGTCACCTACAATGGACAAGCAATAAGTCTAAGTTCTGATTACTCAGCAGAAACCATTCAGGCAAGAAGGCAATGGGATAGCATATATAAAACACTGAAGAAAAAGAACTTCCTACCAAGAATTCTATATCCAGCCAAATTGTCCATCAAATATGAGGGTGAAATCAAGACATTCTCAGGCAAACAGGAGTTAAGGGAATTTGTGAAAACCAGAGCAACTCTACAAGAAATGTGAAAGGGAGTTCTTCCAATACAGAACCCACAACAGAGAACAAATTAAAATCAGGAAATTTGACATTTACACTTAAAAACCAAACCAGAAATAGAAGCTCAAAATAAGCTCATAAAACATTGTACACAAAGAAAGAGACAACACCAGCAACAAAGCAAACAGAAGGAACAAAAGTTCTAATTACAAAACTTCCAAATAGAGAGGAAGACAGGACAATGTTTTTATAGAACAGTCTATTTCAAAATTAAGGAGGCAAGAATTCACTTCAGGGTAACCACAAAGAAAATTAACAAATCCCCTAAGCAAAACCAGAAAGGAGAAAAACATATGGGCTTAGTAAGCACAAAACCATCAATAAAGAAGAGATGAGAAGAAACTCTTGATAACAAAATGAGTTCAGCACAGAAAAATATTTGGACCAAGGAAATCACCAACAACACAACAAAAAATACAATAACATGACAGCAATCAATTCACACCTATCACTAATTATACTCAATGTGAATGCACTAAATGTACCAGTCAAGAAAGAGTGGCATATTGGATAAAAAAAAAGAAGACCCATCAATATGCTGCCTACAGTAGACCCACTTTAGGCACAAAGATACAAAAATAAATAAATAAAAATAAAAATTAAGGGGTGGAAAAATATATAGTAAGCTAATGGTAACCAAAAAGGAGGAGTGGCAATATTAATTTCTGAAAAAATAGACTTCAAGGTGAAAAACAGCATAAGGGACAAAGAAGGCCACTATATGAGGCTAAAAAGTCAATTACGAAGGAGACATTACCATAATAAATATCTATGCACCCAATGAAAGTGCTCTAAAATACATGAAGCAAATATTGACTGAATTGGGGGAAAAACAGATAATTCTACAATAGTAGCAGGAGACTTTAGCACACCACTTTCAAGGAGGGACAGAACAACTAGAAAAAAGAACTCAACAAAGATAAAGTAGAACTCAACAACACAATCAACCAACTTGACCTCACAGACATATACAGAGCACTCCACCCCAAAAAAGCAAAATTCATGTTCTTCTCCAGTGCACATGGATCATACTGCAGAATAGACCATATGTTAGGACACAAAACAAGCCTTAATAAATTTAAAAAAAAAACATTGAAACATTACAAAGCATGTTCTTGGACCACAATGTTATAAAATTAGAAATCAATAATAGAAAGATCAGGGAAAAAATAGCAAATATGTGGAAATTGAATAATACATTGCTCAAAAACTACCGGGTAACAGAAGAAATAAAGTGCAAAATTAAAAAAATTCCTAGAAACAAATGACCATGAAGATACATATCACCAAACCTAAGAGACACAGTGAAAGCAGTATTCAGAGGTCAAGAGTGGTTCAACATCAGAAAAACAATCAATGTAATCCACCACACAAATGAAACAAAAGAATTATATGATCATATCAATTCCTGAAGAAAAGGCATTTGATAAAATCCAACATCCATTCCTGTTCAGAACTCTCAGCAAAATAGGGATAGACGGGAAACTCATGAACATAATGAAGAGCATATACGCCAAGGCAACAGCCAAAATCATTAACAGAGAAAAGACTCAAAGCATTTCCCTTGCAAACGGGAACCAGGCAAGGATGTCCACTATCACCACTTCTACTTAATATTGTATTGGAAGTTCTAGCCAGGGCAATAAGGCAAGAAAGAGTAATAAAAGGCTTCCGAATTGGCAAAGAGGAAGTAAAGCTATCTCTATTTGCAGATGACATGATCCTATACATAGAAAACCCAAGAGACTCACAAAAAAAAAAAAAAAAAATGACTGGCATTAATAGAGTGGTTCAGCAAAGTGGCAGGATACAAGGTCAACATAAAAAAATCAGTTGGATTCCTCTACATCAACAAAGAGGTCACTGAAAAGGAAATAAGGAAAACAATACCATTACAATAGCTACCAAAAAGATAAAATATCTAGGAATAAATCTTACCAGAAACACAAAAGACCTATACAAAGAAAACTATAAAGCACTACTACAAAAAACTACAAGGGATCTGCATAAATGGAAATACCTGCCTTGTTCATGGACTGGAAGACTGAATATTATGAAAATGTCAATATTACCTGTGTTAGGCTGGGTTCTCTAGAAAAGCAAAGCCAGTAAGCTTATACATACATACAGGGAGAAATTTATTCTAGGAAAATGGCTCACACACTTATAGAAGCTGGCAAATCCCAAGTTCCTAGGTCGAACATCAAGGTGGAGGCTTTTCCTGACTCACACAGCTGCAGGGGCTGACAAACTCAAGGTTGGCAGGCAGTGTAATAGCCGTTGACTCTGACGGATGATAAATCCAAGATCACGAGGCCAAATGGTGGATTATTCACTCATGGAGAGTTATAGGCAGCACAACAGGATTCAGATCCACTGAAGAGTCTGTCTTTTTCCCAGGATGTCCATATACATATTAGAAGCAGGCCACACTCCTAGGAAAACTCCCTTTCAATGGATTGGCTGCTCAAAACAAATACATAAGATCTCATCATGGGAATAACCATATCACAAATGCTTAAATCACTCAGAATTGTGGTCCAGCCAAGTTGACACACAACCCCAACTATCACATTACCCAAAGCAATCTACACATTCTATGTAATCTCGATCCAGATACCATCAACATTTTTTAAGGATATGGAAAAAACAATTATTAACTCCATATGGAAAGGAAAGAGACCTCAGATAAGCAAAGCACTGCTGAAGAAGAGAAACAAAATGGGAGGTTTCACACTCCCAGGTCTCAAAACCTACTATACAGCCACTGTAGTTAAAACAGCATGGTATTGGTACAATGGTAGACAGATAGACTAATGGAACAGAATAAAAAATGCAGAAAAGACTCATCCATCTATGCACAACTGATCTTTGACAAAGGACCAAAACCCATTAAATGGGGGAGAGATAACTTCTTTAACAAATTACTGCTTTGCTGTTATGTGCCGTCAAGTCTTCTCCAATTCATAGTGACCTTATGTACAACAGAACAAAACACTGCCCGGTCCTGTGCCAGCCTCACTATCCCTCCTATACTTGAGCCCATTGCTGCAGCCACTGTGTCAATCCATGTTGTTGAGGGCCTTTCCTTCTTTCGTTGACCCTCCACTTTATTAAGCATGATATCCTTCTCCTGAGAATGGTCCCTTCTGACAACATGACCAAAGTAGGTAAGACGAAGCCTGGCCACTCTCACTTCCAAGGAGCATTTTGGCTGCACTTCTTCCAGGAAAGATTTGTTAGTTCTTTAACAGTCCACAGTACTTTCCGCATTCTTCACCAACACCACAACTCAAAAGCATCAACTCTTCTTCAGTCTTCGTTATTCATTGTCCAGCTGTCATATGCACATGAGGTGATTGAAAATACCATGGCTTGGGTCAGGCACACTTTAGTTTTCAAGGAGACATCTTTTGTTTCTATTTTTATTTGATGTCTTTTTTCATTTTTTTCTTAAATTTTAAGAGCTTGTTTTACATTCATCGTTACTTGTACATTTAGTTTCATTCCCCATTTACCATGTCCAACCCTAACCCAGGCTTTTCCCCCTCACTCCCCTGTAACCTTCCCCCTGTCCCCTCATATTTATGCACTCCTGTTTATACTGCATTTCCTCAATTTGAATGTTGGTCCTCTTGTGTCACATGGTCTATTGCTCTAAGGGATGTATTACCATAGAATGTGTGAGTGAGTCATCCTGGGTTGAGTGGTCTGCGTTAACTATTGGGCTGAGAGCTAGCCCCTGGGGGTGTGTTTCATGCCAGGCACAGAATGTATTCCAGGGCCATAATATTGGGGGTCTCAGCAGATTTCATCTGACTAGTAATTCTAGACATTATTGAATTTTGAGATTTTGTTCCACATTTTCACTCCCACTCTTCCAGACTCTCCAGATTTGATCCTTTCCTGAGTGGTTGGCATTGGTAGCCGGACACCATCTAGTCTTCTGGTCTCAAGGGCCATCATGTCCTATGGCCAATTGATTCCAAATGCCCTTGTATTATTATTATTATTTGCATTCTTCTTCACTTCCAAAGCTAGGAGACCATTAGCTGCGTCTTAGATGCTTAGATGGCCACTTGAAAGCTTTTAAGACCCCATTCACTACTCACCAAAGTAGGGTGTAGAGCAAGGCTTTATGTATTTTGTTGTGCCAGTTGAGTCTAGTGTCCCCCAGTACTATAGTCCTGAGACGGTAGATCTATTAGATCTCTTTCCCACAGTGTCTGGTTGTCTGTGAGGGATTACTCTGTGTCTGTCTTCTATTGTTTCTGTAAGGATTGCAGCTATTTTGTATCACTGGTGTCTGTGCAAGATTAGACTCAGCTGAATCTATCCTTGGTCTAGAGTATACTTCTGTTCACTGACCCCATCTGATCATCTCAGATGTTTATGTGTTTATCTGTAGCCTGGTATTTAGTGTTAATGGCTATACAGTATTGTGGACACATTGGTTTGTATTAGCATCTGTTGTCTGTCTCTTATGTGCACAATTCTGTGTCCTCCCTTTTCCTAATGTTATCATGTTGATCACAGATCCTTCCTGTATATCCCTCCCCTTACCCACATCAGCGTGTAGGCCCCAACTAGCCCAAAATTAATTCCTCCCCTTCCCTCCCCATCCCAGTAACCTACAAAGTGAGTTCACTTTTCCAAGCAAACCCTTCTCTGTCTTTTTGCAGTAATGGGCTTATACAGTATTTGTCTTCCTGCAATTGACTTATTTCACTCAGCATAATGTCCTCCAGGTTCATCCATGTTCTGAGATGATTTGCGTACCCCTCATTGTTCTTTAATGTGGCATAGTATTCCATTGTGTTTATATACCATAATTTGGTTATTCACTCATCCGTTGATGGGCATTTAGGTTGTTTCCATCTCTTTGCTATAGTGAATTGTGCTGTGATGAATATAGGTGTACATATGTCTGTTTGTGTGCTGTCTCTCATCTCTTTAGGATATATTCCCAGTAATAGAATTGTTGGGTCAAATGGTACTTCAATTTTCAGTTTTTTAAGGAAATGCCATACTGTTTGCCACAAAATGGTTGTACCATTTTACAATCCCACCAGCAGTGCACAAGAGTTCCAATGTCTTCACAACCTCCCCAGCATTTGTTATTTTCTTTCCTGTTGAACTTTACTATTATTGCTGGGGTGAGATGATAGCTCATCGTTGTTTTAAATTGCATCTCTCTAATGATTAATGAAGAGCTCTGGTAGCGTAGTGCCTAAGGCACTTGACTACTAACCAGAAGGCTGGCGGTTCAAACCCACCAGCCACTCCTCGGAAGGAAGGTTAGGCAATCTACTTCCATAGTGAT
>NW_006921689.1:2009675-2010707 GCF_000298275.1 Orycteropus afer afer | reverse complement strand
ACATAAGAATTTAATTTTTAAAAAGTCATCTAGCTTCTCTTCTATCTCCTGCACACTCTGGTTTATGCTTGATAGTGTATTTATGCTATAAATTAGGGCTCCCAGATTTGCCCCTATTTTATCTTTGATGAATTTTATAGTTTTAGGTTTTCCATTTAAGTCTTTGATCCAGCTTGAGTTTGTTTTTATTTATGGGATAAGGTATGAGTCTTGTTTCATTTTTCTATAGGTGGATATCCAGTTTTGCCAGCAGCATTTGTTAAAGAGGCTGTCTCTTCCTCATTTAATGGGTTTGGACCTTTGTCAAAGATCAGTTGTCCATCTATGGATGGGTCTATATCTGGACTTTCAATTCTGTTCCATTCGTCTATCTGTCTATCATTGTACCAATACCATGCTGTTTTGACTACTGTGGCTGTATAGTAGTTCTTAAGATCTGGGAATGTGAGACCTCCTACTTTGTTTTTCTTCTTGAGAAGTGCTCTGCTTATTCGAGGTCTCTTTCCTTTCCATGTGAAATTAGTAATCACTTTTTTCCATGTCCTTAAAAAATTCTGTTGAAATCTGGATCTGGATTGCATTAAATGTATAGATTGCTTTAGGTAGTATTGACATTTTCACAATGTTTAGTCTACCTATCCATGAACAAGGTAAGTTCTTCCATTTATGCAGTGCCCTTGTTGTCTCTTGTAGCAGGGTTTTATAGTTTCCTTTGTGTCTCTGGTGAGGTTTATTCCTAAGTATTTTATCTTTTTAGTAGCCATAACCAGCCACTCCCCGGAAGGAAGATGGGGCAATCTACTTCCGTAGCGATACTGCCTTGGAAACCCAAGAAGGGGTCGCTATGAGTCGGGTCCGACTCGACAGCACATAACAACAACAACAACATAGTAAATGGCATTGTTTCCCTTATTTATTTATCAGAGGACTCTTTGTTGGTGTAGAGGAATCCAACTGATTTTTGTATGTTGATCTTATATCCTGCCACTTTGGTGAACCTATTAGTTCCAGTGGTGGGTTTTTTTTTTTTTT
>NW_006921689.1:2006452-2009347 GCF_000298275.1 Orycteropus afer afer | reverse complement strand
CCCATCTTCCTTCTGAGGAGTGGCTGGTGGGTTTGAACCGCCAGCCTTCTGGTTAGCAGTCAAGTGCCTTAGGCACTACGCTACCAGAACAGGCATGGATGTTGGATTTTATCAAATGCCTTTTCTACATCGATTCATATGATCATATGGTCCCTTTCTTTTGTTTTGTTTATGTGGTGGATTACATTGATTGATTTTCTGATGTTGAATCACCCTTTTAAACCTGGTATGAATCCCACTTGGTCCAGGTGTATTAATTTTTGGATATGTTGTTGGCTTCTGTTGGCTAGTATTTTGTTAAAGATTTTTGCATTTATGTTCATAAGGGATATTGCTCTGTAGTTTTCCCTTCTAGTTGTGTCTTTCCCTGGTTTTGATATTAGTGTTATCCTTGCTTCATAAAATGAATTTGGGAGTATTCCATCTTTTTCTATGTTCTGGAATAACTTGAGTAACATAAGTGTCAACTCTTCTCTGATTATTTGATAGAATTCTGCAGTGAAGCCATCAGGCTTTTCATTGTTGGTAGTTTTTTTTTTTTTTCTATGACTTGTTCAATTTATTTTGTTGTAGGCCTGTTCAAATTTTCTATTTCTGAGTGGGATAATTTAGGTAGGTCTTGTGATTCTAGAAACTTGTCCATCTCTTCTAGGTTCTCAAACCTCTTGGTGTACAGTTTTTCATAATATTCTGTCAGTATCTTTTTTATTTCACTTGGTTCTGTTGGGATGACACCATTTTTGTTTACAGTTCTTGTGATTTGGATCTTCTCTTTCTTTTCTTTTGTTAGGTCTGCCAGTGGTTTATCGATTTTATTTATCTTTTCGAAGAACCAGATCTTTGTTTTGTTGATTTTCTCTATTTTTTGTTTGTTTGTTTGTTTTCTGTTTCACTTATTTCTGCTCTAATCTTTATTATTTCCTTGCTTCGCAATACTGTAGGATTCTTTTTGTTTGATTTCTAGTTGTTGGAGTTGATGAGTTAGAGTGTTGATTTTGTTTCTTTCCTCTTTTTGATATATGCATTTATTCATATAAACTGTCCTCTACTGCTTTAGCTGTGTCCCATAGGTTTTGGTATGGTGTATCTTCATTCTCATTTGTTTCTAGGATTTTTTTTTTTAATTTCATTTTTTATCTGTTCTCTTACCCAGTAATTTTTGAGCAGTGAATTGTTCAGCTTCCTTATGTTTGATGATATTTTCCTTGCTCTTCCTATTATTAATTTCTAATTTTGTGGTCTGAGAAGATGGTTTTGAATTTATTGAGGTTTGTTTCATGTCCTAATATATGGTCTATTCTGGAGAAGGATCCATGTGCACTGGAGAAGAATGTGAATTGTGCTTTTGTTGGGTGGAATGCTCTGTATATGTCTATGAGGTCGAGTTGGTTGATTGCATTGTTGAGTTCTTCTCCATCTTTGTTGAGTTTTTTTTTTTTTTTTTTCCTAGTTTACCTGTCCCTCTTTGAAACTGGTGTGGTAAAGTCTCCTACTACTATTGTAGAGTTGTCTGTTATCCCTTTTAATTCAGTTAATATTTGCTTCACATATTCTGGAGCACTTTCATTGGGTGCATAAATATTTATTATTATAATTCTTCTTTGTCAGTGGATTCTTTCAGCACCATAAAATGTCCTTCTTTGTCTCTTATGATGTTTTTCACCTTAATGTCTATTTTGTCAGAATTTAATATTGCCACTCATGCTCCTTTTTTGTTTCCATTGGCTTGGTATATTTATTTCCATCCCTTAACTCTTAATTTGTTTTTATCTTCGTGTCTAAGGTGAGTCTCTTGTAGGCAGCATATTGATGGGTTTTCTTTTCTTATCCAGTCTGCCACTCTCTTTCTCTTGATAGGCCCATTTAGTCCATTCACATTTAGTGTAATTAGTGATAGGTATGAGTTGATTGCTGTCATTCTATTGTGCTTTTTGTCATGTTGTTGGTGTTTCCTTGGTCCACATATATACTCTTCTGTGCTGAGTTCAGTTTGTTGGCCAATTCTTTCTCCCTTTTCTTCTTTCTTGTTGGTTTTGTGCTTATTAAACCCATATGTTTTCCTTCTTTTTGGATTTGCTTAGGGGATTGTTACTTTTCTCTGTGGTTACTTTGGAGTATATTCTTGTCTTTACATTTTTAGAAAAGTGCATATTGTGAAGACATTGTCCTGTTTTCCTCTCCATTTGGAAGTTTGTACCCAGAAATTTTATTCCCTCTGATAGGTTAGTTGCTATTGTTGTGTGCTGACTGAATTTCTTGGTTTTTAGAGTACAATGTTTTATGGGCTTACTTTCAGTTTCTATTTCTGGTTTGGTTTTAGTATTGATGCCATGTATCCTGATTTTGTTGATCTCTGTTGTGGGTTCTTTATTGGAAGAACTTCCTTAAGCATTTCTTGTAGTGTTGTTCTGGTTTTTACAAAATCCCTTAATTTCTGTTTGTCTGAGAATGCCTTGATTTCACCCTCATATTTGATGGATCATTTGGCTCAATACAGGATTCTTGGTTGGAAGTTCTTTTCCTTCAGTGTTTTATATGTGCCTTCCCATTGCCTTCTTGCCTGCATGGTTTCTGCTGAGTAATTGGAGCTCAGCCTAGCTATTTGATTATTTTAAATAATATTTCTTTTGTCCTGGGCAGCTCTCAAAATTTTTTCTTTGTCCTTGGTTTTGGAGAGTTTCATTATAATATGCCTTGGTGTTTTTCTCTTGGGATCTATCTTGTGTGGGGTTCTATGAGTTTCTTGGACAAATATCTTTCCTTCTTTCATGATATGGGGGAAGTTTTCTGTTAGCAGGTCTTCCACAATTTTCTTGGTACTTTTCTTCACCTCTTCTTGTTCTGGAATTCCAATGAGTCATATGTGCTTTTTTTTTTTTTTTTTTTTTTTTTTTT
>NW_006921689.1:1992262-2006352 GCF_000298275.1 Orycteropus afer afer | reverse complement strand
ATTTCTCTTAAATCTTTGTTCTGATTTTTCTTCATACAGGCTGGTGTCCTGGGATTTGTCTTCTAGTTGGGATATGCATTTTTCAGCCAGTTCTAATCTACTCTTTTGTGCTTCTACTGTGTTGTGTAATTCTGTAATTTTGGTATTAATCTTCTGGATTTCTAACTGCTCTTTTTGTTTGAGTTCTGATTGTGCATTAATCTTATTATTTTGCTCTTGAATGATTTTCCTGAGTTGTTCCATGGAATTGTCTGTGTTCTCCTTGCTTCTGTTTGGGGTTTCCCTAGACTCTTGTAAAGCTCTATAAATATATCTTCTAAATTCCTTCTCAGATAATTCCATTGCCTCCTCTTCCTCCAGGTATAATGAGACCTTTGCTTGTAGTTTTGCTTCTAATGCCTTGTCCTGTTTTTTCATTTGATTTGAAGTTGCCTGTTGTTTCCTAGACATTTTGAGGTTGTCTTTAACTGTTGGTTATGTATTGATTTGTTTTGTCTTGGTTTTATGGTTTAATATTTTGAAAAGGTGAAGCTGGTGTATTATATTTATTTATTCAGATATGCTGGGTTGCTCTGCAGTTTTCTTTGTGATGGTGGAATTACTGTGTGGAACGTGGAGATGGGTTTCTGTTTGTCATAAAGAGGGTTTAGAGTTCAAACCAAGAGTTCAAACTGGCTAACTGTGGTTTCCTCTATTGGATGAGTGAAGTTATTGGTGGAGAAGGTGGGAGTGGAAGGAAAGCTCGCTGTTGCTAGGGGCATTTTCTACAGCATTGAGCAGGCTGCTAGTGATGATGTCATACTGTTATTTACAGTCCTGCAGCTCAATTTCAGCAAAGACTCCAGTTGTTAGGGGGTCATCACTTTCCGCCAGGGTCAGACACATGCAAAAAAATCCCATTCCAGAGGCCCCTTGGTGACATAAAGCTGACCCAAGACAACTTCCTGGCTCTGCAATCCACTGCTGGGGTTTTTCTCTTTGGTCCTGCCCACCTGTGGTGCTGGCCCAACTGGTCCAGACAGAGATCTGCCTCAGGAGTTCCTCTGTGAGTCTGCCCACCTGTGGTGCCAAAGAGCTACTCAGTTTCAGTGGCGCTAGAGTTGTGAGAGTGCCTGATAGTAATTTGTGGTCCCAATATTGCTGATAAAGTCAAGTGCAGGCCTCTCACTGCCACTAAGTTGACTCAAGCCTATTCAGTGACCTGCTGTAGGGGGAGTAGACCTGCCCTCCTGCAGCACCAGTGGACTCTCTGCGCGGGTTTCAGTGGTGCTGGATGTTCCCATTTGCACCTAGCTGACCCAAGTTACTGATAAAATCAGGTGCTGAAGGTAGATACTTGTGGTGATCGTTGGTATGTTGGTGTGGTCGCTGGTATGCTGGTGTAGTGTGTCTTCTGCAATAACCCAGGGAAGTCTCAGATTTCCATTTTCGCCTGCTGGTCACTCCCCCAGGGAAGTCTCCAATGGCTTTTCTTGGCTGCCTGTTGGCGCTCCACAAGATAGATCTTATTTTTCCCCCTTGTACCTTTCTTCTCTCTAATTCTACTCCTCTGAGTTTGGTGCACTCTGACTCAGTGAGCTGTTCAGAGCACCAGAATCCCTAATGCAAACTGCTGTACCTAGTTTTTCAAGCACTAAGATGCCAGTGGGAAATGGCATGGTGATTACTGATGAGACTCCATTATGAATCTTAATAATTAAATTCTTATGTGCATTGAAAGACTTCTCCAAAAGGGTAGAAAGAGAATCTCCAGATTGTGAGAAATTATTTGGCTCTGATATATCAGGCAAAGAACTTATCTCCAAAATTTGTAGAAAACTTTAATACCTCCATGCCAAAAAGACAAACAACCTAGTTCAAAAATGGTCAAGGGACATGAATCACTAAAGATGATATACTGGCAGCCAACAAACACATGAAGAAATGCTCATGATGATTAGCCATTAGAGACACGCAAATCAAAACAACAAGATGTCATACCATCCCAGCAATAATAGTGAAGTTCAACAAGACAGAAAATAACAAATGCTGGTGAGATTGCAGAGAGATTGGAACTCTCATACACTTCTGGTGGGACTGCAAAATTGTACAAATATTGTGGAAAATGGTATGGCATTTCCTTAAAAACCTGAAAATAAAAATATAATTCAATTCAGCAATTCCATTACTAGGAATATATCCTAAAGAGATGAGAGACAGGAAACAAACAGACATATGCACACCCATTGTTCATTGCTGCACAATTCATTATAGTAAAGAGATGGAAACAATCTAAATGCACATCAACAGAACAGATGAATGGATAACCAAATTATGGTACATTCACTGAATGGAATGCTATGCTACATTAAAGAATAATAAAGAATATGCAAATAATCTCACAATGTGGATGAATCTGGAGGACATTGTGCTGAATAAAATTAGCCAATTGCAGAAGGACAAATATTGTATCAGCCCATTACTGCAAAAGTGAAGGAAGGGTTGGCTTAGGGAAGTAAACTCACTTTGTAGCTTTCTGGGGATGGGAAGGAAGGGGAGGGAAAATTTCAGACTAGTTGGGGGGCCACATGTTGATTTGATTAAGGGAGGGATGATATAGAAAGTGTATGTGACCAACAAGATAATGCTGGGGAAAGGGAGGACACTGAAACTTGCACATAAAATACAGACAACAGAGGCAAATACTAGTATATGCACAATACTGCATCACTACTAACACCAAGGTACTTGACTGCTAACCAGAAGGCTAGCAGTTCAAACTCACCAGGCACTCCTCAGAAGGAAGGTTGGGCAATCTACTTCCATAGTGATACCACCTCAGAAACCCAAGGAGGGGTCTCTATGAGTTGGGTCTGACTCGATGGCACATAATGACAACAACTAACGCCAAACACTAGGCTACAGATAAATGCATAGACAACAGAGAAAATCAAGTGAGGGTCAGTGAGCAGGAATGTACCCTTGACCAATTATAGATTTAGCTGAAGATAATCTTGCATAGATACTAGTGATTCAAAATAACTGTAATCATTACAGAAGAAACAGAAGACTGAGTAATCCCTCAGCAACAACCTAACACCTTGGGAGAGAGACCCACTGGTCCTGCTAACTTGGGACCATCATATTGGGGAACACCAAGCTGATTTGGCTCAACATAGTACATAAAAATCTTTTTCTGTGACCGTTTTGGCCAAGTAGCAACTGTGGTCTTAAAAGCTTTCAGGCAGCCATCTAAGATGCAACTAATGGTCTACTCTTGTCTGAAGCAAAGAAGAGTGAAGAAAATCAAGGGCATTTGGAAATAATTAGTCCAAGGATATGATGGAGGTTGGAACCAGAAGAATTAGATGGTGCCTGGCTACCAATGCCAACCACTCAGCAAGGGATCAAAACTGGAGATTCTGGCTAGAGTGGGAGGAAAATGTGGAACAAAATTCAAAAACACAATAGTGACCAGAATTACTGGTCAGATAGAGTCTGGTGGGATCCCCAAGACTATGGCCCTGGGATGCCCTTTGGTCCTAGAATAGAACTCACTCCCAAGGATTGGCTCTCAGCCCAACAATAGAAAGATTTACCTGCAGAACACCCAACCCAAGGCAAGGCACCCATCTAATCTATGGAGATAAACCCCTTGGAGCAATCGGCCATGAGGCTCCAGAGGGGCAGCATTCACATGGAGACAAAGCTGGACAGAGAGGAGTGCATAGTTAAGAAGGGTACAGGGAGTGTGTGTGTGTGGGGGGGTGTCACAGGGAAGGGAGGGGAGGAGAGTGGGTTAGGGTTGAGGATGGTAATTGGGGCATGAAATCAATGTACGTGAATTATTGAATGTAAACAAATTTTGCTCTGTAATTTGCACCCAAATCACAGTTTTTTTTAAAAAAATAAGTTAAAGAGGCGTGTATGTTTTATTTAATTCTCAAAATCATGCTATGAGAAAACCACAGAGTATCATGTTTAAAAAACATGCCAAAGTCACACAGTATGTAAAGAAGTGTATATTATGCTGTATATTGAGTTTGTATCTAAACTCTGATGCAAGAAAGAAGGTAATGAGTCAGCTCAGTGTGGTCTATTCTCAAGAAAAATGATTTAGTAGTCATCTGGAATCAGGACTTTTGATGTCTCTGTGGTGCAGTGGTCAAATATTTGGCTGTTAACCAAAAGGTCTTGCTCTGTGGGAGAAAGATGAGGCAGTCAGCTTCCATAAACATTTACAATCTTGGAAACACTATGGGGAAGTTCTCCTCTGTCCTACAGGGTGGCTGTGAACTGAAATTCCACGATGGCATATTTGTTGTTGTTGTTGTTTGGCATTAGCCTCTTTAGTTTGAAAATCATCTATTTGATATGGTGGTGTAGTGCCCAAGGCACTTGACTGCTAACCAGAAGGCTGGTGGTTCAAACCCACCGCCACTCCTCAGAAGGAAGGTTGGGCAATCTACTTCCATAGTAATACTGCCTCAGAAACCCAAGAAGGGGTCACTATGAGTCAGATCCAACTCTATGGCAATGAGTTTTGATTTATTCAGTCTTTAACTGGATTTTCAGTTACATCTCTCTGAAACAGGGAAAAGGCTAAAGCTATAGATTGAATTACACACACCACTACAGAGAGTCACAGCCCCTTATTTGAAGATGAAAAAAAAAATATATATCAGAGACCCACCAGAGGATAATCCAGACTTCTGAAATCAGCAGGTGACAAAGTGAAAAGTCCAGGTATTGTACTCTATCATCTGTCAACAAGAACCACTTTCCTTTCTGCTATTTCATGTCTCTAATTTTCAAGGATTAGTTTAAGATTACAGGAGACAGTGAGTTTTAATTAAAAGATTGAATAGATTAGTGGACTGTAATTTAAGAGTATTGGAAAATGGAGCAGAACATTGATACTCAATGAAGTCAATTAGTTCTGATATATTCTTATAATGGTATGAATTTATACTGCTCTTTAGACCCTGTTTTTATTATTTTATATTTTCAATTGAATATGTGTATTTACAATTGTATTTCCTGTATCTATCCTAAAATTATAGTAATTCAAATTATTTTATTAAGAAGTCCATACTATACAAAAATGTTATGTGTATCCAAACCTTAATAGCACATTTTTATTAATAAAACTCAATAATATTGTAGAAGTCTTACTATCTAATTAAGGAGAAATAATACTTCAGAGATGAAAGGCAACTTATAAATTCAGATAACTTCAGAGCAATTGTAGGAAGGAAGGCTCCAGAAAGGAGGGTTTTTGCTTGAAAAGAAAAGAAACAGTTACAGTAGTTCTCCCAAAATGCAGCTACTTTGTGATGATGAGGAAAAAGTCTAACTACATTAAGAGAAAGCTCTAGGGGTTCACTTAATGATTTAACATGTAGTGACCTATTACGAAAATATTTAAATACCAGAGCTCAGAAATCTTAAAATAGCCATATATTTAAAGAACATACAAGGCTAAAAATGTATCATATACCAAGTTGTATATACACAATTTATTATTGACTATTATTTTGTTTCCTATCTTGTTTCTTTTTCTTTATCTGTGTACATTAATTGAATCAACAATTATTTATGGAGTGCTTTTCCTCAACAAGGAACTCTGTTAGGAACAGTAAGATCTTTGCCATCAAAGAGTTCCTATCTTAGTTTGTAGTGGTAAGTGAGGAGAAAAAAACACATCAGAAAATGAATGACAAAACAAGATGTAAGAAGCTCAAAGCAGTAGGTGAAATGCCATGAAGCAGATCCTGTTTCACTGCCTAAAGTAACTTTAAGCATTGATATCCAGCAAAGTTATCACTTCAACCTTGGATGACTACAAAAGAATTAACTTTAAATTTTTTATTTCAATCACTTTTACATATATTTCTGTTTATTGAAATGTAATTTATATACAATATAACTTATATATAGTCATCAAAACTCATAAAACTGTATACATTTTAACTACCCAGTTTTATGAGTTTTGCCAACTGTATATAATCAATTAAGTACCACAAACACAAAACAACAAACAATCCATCATTTCAAATGTTCTCTCATGGCCATTTTTAGGTAATTCACTCTTTGCCATTGTTGTTCTCAGAGAAAACCACATTCTGATTTCTATCATCATGAATGAGTTTTGCCTTCTTGGATTTTATGTAAATGGAATTATAAAGTATGATGTCTTTTATCTCTGGGTTCCTTGGCTCAATACAAAGTTTCTGAGATTCACCCATATTGTTGCATATATTAGTACTAGGGTCCTTTTTAAATGCTGAGTAATAATGTTAGTACCACTTTTTGGTTTTCAGTCCAGATATTTTTACTATCAAAGAACATTGGTATTGCTTAAATTTTAGAGTCAACTAATGTCTGGTGGCATAGTGCCTAAGCATTTGACTGCTAACCAGAAGGGTGGCAGTCCAAACCCACCAGCCACTCCTTGGAAGGGAGGTTGGGCAATCTAGATCCATAGTAACATTGCCTCAGAAACCCAAAAAGGGGTTGCTATGAGTCGGATCAGTGAATTTTTAAAATTATTTTTTTTAATGTTTGAAGATGGAATACCAACTGAGATGTTTCAGCAAATGGATGCAACACTAGAAGAACTCACTCTTCTATACCAAGAAAATTGGAAGACAGCAACATGGCCACCCGAGTAGAAGAGACCCATTCCAAAGAAATGTAATCCAACAGAATGCAGAAATTATTGAACAATATTATTAATATTACATATGAGTAAAGTTTTGCTGAAGATAATTCAAAAACAGTTGCATTAGTACATAGACAGGGAACTACCAGGAATTCAAGATGGATTCAGAAAAGGTGTGGAGTGAGGAATACCTTTGACATGTCAGATGAATTTTGTCTGAAAGCAAAAAAACAGAAAGATGTTTGTTGTGTTTTATTGACTACGCAAAAGCATCTACTGGTGTGTGAATTATAACAAATTATGAATAACATTGTGAAGAATGGGAATTCTACAACACTTCATTGTGCTCATGAGGAACTTGTACAAAGACCAAACAGCAGTCATTCAAACAAGGAGACACTGCAAGGAGCTACTGCATGGTTTAAAATCAGGAAAGGTGGACAGGTCAGGGTTGCATTCTTTTACCATACATATTCAATCTGTATGCTGAACAAATAGTCTGAGAAACTGGATTATGAAGAATATAGGCATCAGGATTTGAGGAAGACTCGTTAACAATCTACGATATGGAGATGACACATCCTAGCTTGCTGAAAGTGAAGAGGACTTGAAGCACTTAGTGAAGATCAAAGACTACAGCCTTCAGTATGGATTACACCTTAACATAAAAAAAAAAAAAAAAAATTCTCACAACTGAACCAGTAAGCATCATCATGATAAACAGATAAAAGATTGAAGTTCTCAAGAATTTCATTTTACTTGGATCCACAATCAACAACCTTGGAAGCAGCAGTTAAGAAATCAGTGTACTGCATTGGGCAAATCTGCTGCAAAAGACTTTGTTAAAGAGTTAAAAAGCAAAAATTTTACTTTAAAGACTAAGGTGTGCCTGACCCAAGCCGTGATACTTCGAGCATGTTATTAGGAGGGACTAGTCCTCAGAAGGAAGGTTGGGCAATCCTACTTCCATAGTGATACTGCCTCGGAAACCCAAGGAGGGGTCACTATGAGTCGGGGCTGACTCAACGGCACATAACAACAACAACAACAACAGTCCCTGGGGGTAGACATCATGCTTGGTAGAGTAGAAAGTCAACAAAAAGCAAGAAGACTTTTAACAAGATGAATTGAAGCAGTGGCTGGAAAAACAGGTGCAATCATAGCAAGGATTGTGATTAATGGTGCAGGACTGGGCAGTGTTTCATTCTGCTGTACATAGGGTCTCTAAGAATCAGAACCAACTCAATGGCACCTAACAACAACAAAGCTTACCGAAGATGAATTGACACAGAAAGGTAATCTTTCCTCCCTGTGATGAGTTTAATAAAATAAGAATAAAACAATAAAAATAAGTATAACCCACAAGGACAAGTGCTGGGAAGAAGAGCCAGAGATAGAGGAAGAATAAATGTTTGGAAATTGCTGGATAACTGAGTAGGAGGCAACAAATGTTGGAAGTGACCACTCTGGTTTGGGTAGGACAGAGAACTCTAGAACACAAAGGAAGCAGTGAAACACCAGATATGTCTATAAATATTCAGTGTGATATATATTTCCACTGAAGACTTTTGTAGTACTTAACTATAAAATGATAAGAATGTAGAAAATTGAGTAAACTAAAAAAGAAAGAAAAATACCTACAGTGAGAACAAACAAGTTTTATAGGAGATGAAATACAATCATAGCACATTATCTAGTCAAGCAGTAAACCACACTTACATGATTATAAATAGGTAGACACTAAATACTGGTTTAACTGAAATTTGCTCCATCTTTATTGGAAATATAGAGGAAAGTAAAAGGGTATGGATGGTATTAGACTGTTAAAATCTAATCTATAATATGAGGTAAATAGAAATTCACAAAGAAATATGTGTGTGTGTGTGTGTGTAATTTACAAATTTGAACATAAATAACAGAATGAATTAAAAGAATTTGAGCAGGAGGTGATTGTATGAGCCAGCAGCTTCTCCTTTTCATTATAAATTTTGTAGTGTTCTTTGAATCTTGAAGATACATGCATTACTTTGTTAAAAATACAAATAATTCAAAAAGCTGAAAAAAGTACTTATGCAAATTTTTTAAATGTTTTAACAGTTAATTAAATATATTTAACTTAAAATCTCAATAAGGGAACTAGATTTTGTACCACACGATTATTAAATTGCAGTAATTTATGTCATATTATTTTTTTTCTGTTATTAATGATTGCAATAATTTTATCACCTGATAGAATTATCTCCTATAACTTATTTTACATCTCTGTGATTATACCAGCTTGCCAGGTGTTAAAGAAAGGATGAAATGAGCCTAATAAGTACACTGAAATTATGGAAAAAGCAACTGTCTGTACAGGTGGGTAGAGATGTGTGGTTATTACTAAGCCTTCAGAACAAAGAAATAAGCCTGTTAAGGATAAATGTTAGACTGCTACACTAATTACGTACACTCTGAGCTCTAAATTCTTGACTTTACCAATCCCTTGAATCAAGTTCTACATAAAACAATAAATAGAATTGTTCTTTAACATAAAGGCAACAGAAGAATTTGTCTAGAGTGAGCAAATGCCCATCCAGTAAGGAGGATTATGTATGACTTATCCTCACCTGTGTATGTGTACACAATGAGTGAAAATAAATTTATAGAGTATGAACTATCAGCCTCCAGTGTCTCCCCATCAAGTAACTGATGGCAGCCCTCAGCATTTTTCTGCTGAGGGAGTAATTCTGCAGTCTGGACCTCTTTGTTGTGTCCTAGGTTGTTCACATAACATATGCACCAAGATCCAAGTTGATTCATATGAACACACACACACACACACACACACATACACACATTTTGTGTGCATTGGAGCCCAAGACTGATTGAGACTGTCTCTAACCAGATTTCATAAATCCTGGGAATGACTGCCTTGCGCTATGGGCCCCTGCTTCTTTAACCTTAGCATTCTGTGCAGACTCCTTCAAGCTTTGTTCTTTCTTAGGAATCATTTTGTGTGAGATTGTGGCATTTCTTGCATATAAATTACCATTAAACAATCACAAAGCAAAGTGACTTAGAACATCATTATTGAATCTCTTCTTGCCTGGTTTATTATGAACTACAAAAACAACTCACTGCTGTCAAGTCAATTCCAACTCATAATGACCCCTCCTTGGGTTTCTGAGGAGGTATCTCTATGGAAGTAGATTGCCCAATCTTCGTTTTGAGGAGTGGCTGGTGGGTTTGAACTGCTAGCCTTCTAGTAAGTAGTCAAATGCCTTAAGCACTATGCTACGAGAGCTCCCATTATGAACTGTAATGGCATGAATTTTCCTGATTATATGTATCAGTCTCTGTAAAGATGAATGGATACCTGGGTTGTATAAATGGTTAACTCTCTCAGTTAACCTAACCTAAAGTTTGGAGGTTCAAGTCCACCCACCAGTTCCTCGGAATAAAGCCCAGGTGATCTACTTTAGAAAAATGAGTCATTGAAAACCCTTTGGAGCACAGCTCTACTCTGACGCACATGGGATCATCATGAATGGGAATCCCTTCAAAAGCACCTAGTAAAGATGAATAAGGCATAATCTCTGACCTCAAGAAAAACAATGAAGAAGCAGTTTTAATACATCTCTCCATGTATTGTTGTCCTGAGGGCCAAAAGAGCCAAGGTAGCACCTAAGAGACACCCTGAAGCCAGATGTAAGATAATATCACCAACAGCTCTCTGAAAAGGTCAATGTCTGACTGTGACCATCATTGTGTGTGTGTGTATGTGTGTGTGCATGTGCATATGCACTACTGGGATCTTGGGAAAATGCAAATTCTAATCCAGTATGTTTGAGGGGGCTTTAAATTCGGCATGTCTTGCTGTTGTTGTTTAGAATATACACATCAAAACATACACCAATCCAACACTTTCTACATGTACAATTGAGTGACACTGATCACATTCATCAAGTTGTGCAATAATTCTCACTCTTTTTCCTTTTAAACAGTGAGAGTTTCCTGAATTACGGGGGGGTGGGGATCCACTGTACTTCCTTTTAGTTTCTGATCTCCTACCCTAAATTCCATTTAGTTTCTGATTCCCAAACTTTTCCCCTTTCCTTGTGACATGAGGGTCTGTGAAGAGATAGATAACACTCACAGTCTCAACCCTGAATCAACTGCTCAGGAGGCTGAATTATGTGAAAAGATTCATGCCATTTAATCCAGCATTTAGTAGCCGTTCCAAAGCAACATATGAAAAGAAACAAATGAACAATTTCAATATCTTACCTTAGTGTGTGACACTAAGGAAGGAAACTAGAGTCTTGCTTCTTTAGAAGGTTTACTCTGCTACTCACAGTAGCATGGGAGCCATGCACTGTAACGTTTTCATTCCTTCTCTTTAACCCCTTGTAAAGCAAGAAAAGAATGCTGTCTTTAAGATTAACCCTTTGGAACAAAACAGCAGATTTCTTTTTTAAAATTTCTATGCATCTTAGAGGTCCCTGGAAACACAAAGCATTTATTCTATAAGCTCTAAAATAACAGAAATGCCACTGGAGTGGTGTATGTGTGTGGGTGTGTGGATGTCTGTGTAAACACTTATTCCCTCAAGTCTGAATATTCTGCCTACTTGTTTCTGCCAGAAGAATTTACTGTAGCTCATCAGAAGATGCAAAACAGAACTTACTTATTTTACTCCAACCCAGCCCTAACATCCCCCCGAAAAGCAGGGAAACATGTATCACATAAGAGAAAAAAATGGAGAAGACAAAGGGAAAGCTGATGTGGTGGTTAAGTTTGTGTCAACTAGGCTGGGCCTGGTTGAGTGGCTGGGCAGCTGGATGTAGTTATTCCCCATGAGGAGACTGGTAATCAGCTCCATGGTGGAATCTACTGTGAGAGGCTGAGTAGCTGCCTTAAGGATGTGATTTGCTTCCTGTATATAAGTAGCACCTCTGGGAATGGCCTCTAGCCTATGGCACGCTTGAACACTGCATGTAGCCATGTCATTGCCCATCAGTCTGCCATGCTCTGCTGATCTTGGAACTTTCAAGAGACTTGAATTAATGGCCTGCTATGTGGTTTGGTAACATGGGGACTGTGCCTTTTTGCTTGTCAGCCTCAGGTTTGTCAGCCTCAGCAGCCAGCAGCTGAGTGAAGGAAAGCCTCTAGCTCCAGTGGGCTGGGAGCAGGAGGCATAGCTGAAGCCCACAATTGAGGGGCTTTCACCCAGCCCCTAGAGCCTGGCACTTTAAACTTGGACTTAATGCCTCCAAACTGTAAAAGAATAAACTCCTGCTTGTTCAAGCATCCCATCTGTGGTATAGTTCTGTCAGAGCGGCACTAGGTAACCAGAAGAGCTGATTACCTTACACAGCTTTTGCTTTTAAATATAAAAATGGTGCACTGAGATGTCTTAGATTTCAAGGTGGTAGGTAGGTAAATCATGACATCTGCTTCATCAGTGTGCCTCCTTATAAACGGCTTGAGGATCTGGCAAATCCAAGAGAAATTACTACCATAGAGTCGAGGGCAGAAAAATTGGAGAGACTGATTTCTCCAAACTACAAAGCCCAGAGGGACGAATTTACACAGTGAAAGCAGAGACACAAGCCATTAAAGCTGGAACTGGGTCTGAAAATGACCTGTGTCTTCACCCTACTTTGTCCCACCATCTGCACACATGTGAACTTTGCCCCCAGAACTTGGCTTCTCAATTAACATGTCCAGTTGGGGGAGAATTCCCTCATTTACCTAATTTCCTTATTGCCACTGGCCTGACATATTAAAATATATATGTGAACAGAAAAAAAAAAAATTGTAAATATAATGATGGTGTAAAGTGCTAACTATAGCCCTCTCTAAGGAAATGAGATCTAATTTTAAGATTTAACTTTGATAGCTCTACAAACCTACCGATTCACCATCTTCATATAAAACCAATACAGAGGACTTAAGCTGGAATGAGTAAGACCTCTAAAGCTTTATATATACAGCCATCTATCTATCTAGCACACTATTATGCTAGTCTTAACTATACTTCTTCAATTTTATGTGATCTACACTTGGAGAACAATTCCAGAAACCACATCTGCTTGTAAAACCAGTGGGAGAAGGAATATGAAAGAGACAAATTAGGAAACATGAGGAGCTGAGGAGTTCAATAACAGGCTGAGTATGTTTACCGCACTGTAAAATGTTCTGGTTCATAAAGGAATTGCGGATTCATGAGGAAAACCTACAGACAAAAGGCCTAGAATAAGTACTTTAAAAATACCAAAGATCTTAAATAGTGTTATAAAATCTAAGAGGAGATCCTTTGGATGTGTGCATTTGACTATGAATGAGCTATGGTGACTTGAAAAATGCTAAGGAGCTATAAAAGGACACCTAAGCTGGGGGTGCAGAGAGATGAGTAAGGCAGTGACAAACCTCAAGAGATGAAAGAAAGGAAGAGCAGAATCTCCTTGAAGAGTCTGAGGCTGACTGTGACTGAAAATAAAACCAAACTGCTTATCGAGGCTATATAGGAGCTCTAGTGGTATACAGGGTAAGACATTTGGCTGCTAACCAGAAGGGTGACAGTTCTAACCCACCAGCTGCTCTGTGGGAGGAAGATGAGGCAATCTACTTCCATAAAGGTTTACAGCCTTGGAAACCCAATGGGTGTTGCTATGAGTCAGAATTGACTTGATGGCAGTGGGTTTTATTTTTTTCTAATCTAGGGTGTATTTATTTGTTTGCTTATTTTCAATGGATATCTTCTTCTCCTAAGAGACTCTAAGCTCCCTCGGAGCAAGAAATTGTTTGCTCTTGCTATTCAGCATATTTCAGAATGCTCACCATATTTTTGTTTATTGAATAAATGTACAGAAATGAATGAACAAATGAGTGAGTGAGTGAATTAAGTCTTCTCAAATCATATCCTCTTGTGGAGATACTAAAGCTTCTATCTTCTGTCTGAGGGAAGGAATGACACAGCCCTTGGTTTTGCTGAGAGATGTAAAAGCTGTAAGTCACAGCAAGTTACAACAGAGAGCCCAGGCCACCAGAGAGTAGGTTTAGAGGTACCAATGATGATAGCATCCATATCAAACAGGACAACTGGTAGGGATGGCAAAGTACAAGCAACAACACTAGAGTAGTAAGTGCACATAAGAAAGAAAGAGTTTGATATTTGAAAAAGTATTTTTAGAGATCCACAGTGGTCAGGGGCAGGTGAGGGGGTTTGTTTTCAGTTGGTGAGTCCCTAGGATGATAGAATTACAGACAGAAATTACAATAGTAGCCTTTTTTTAGGGGCAAGATGGCAGACTAGGCAAAAAGACTGCACAGACCCTCTTCAACAAAGAAAAGGGAAACCAATTAACATAGACACAGAAGATAATCCTGGACCCCTGAGCCTTGAAGGGAAAGATATAGAAGTGGATTAAACCCCAACTAGCAGAAGAATTTGCTTGAAAATACC
>NW_006921689.1:1958376-1978673 GCF_000298275.1 Orycteropus afer afer | reverse complement strand
AAATAAAATTAAATTAAATTAAAAATATGTAAAACCCTTAAAAAAAAATTACACTAGTAGAGAATCACCCAAAAACACAGACTTTGATCACTATATTGAATGCCATATAAAAAAGCTATATACTATAAAGTTTCATCTACTGAGTGCATTTCAGAGCAGTATGCCAAGAAGGGAAGTGGAATTGGATAGTGCAGATAAGAGAGACAAGG
This sequence comes from Orycteropus afer afer, assembly GCF_000298275.1. Classification (NCBI taxonomy): domain Eukaryota; kingdom Metazoa; phylum Chordata; class Mammalia; order Tubulidentata; family Orycteropodidae; genus Orycteropus; species Orycteropus afer. The sequence continues at coordinate 1,978,464 of NW_006921689.1, read as the reverse complement.
TAGATAAGACTCAAGACCCCTTACTTCAACCAAAGTAGTTGTATTCTGATCAGTTTTATATATTGAGCTTTTATATTTGGTGTGTATCACCTCCTATAGTATAAACACCATGAGAGTAGAAATTTTTTGTCTGTTTTCATCAATACTGTTTCCCTAGTGCAGAACAATGTCTGGATCATTGAATATAGTCATTAATTTTTTGTTAGACAAATGAACAATGTTTTATTTAAAGAATTCCACTACTTCTAAATATAGTTTTGTTAATAAAAACAATTTCTTACAAACATAGCTTATCACTTTTTGAAGCATTAGTGTTCAATAGAACTATATTCATCATCCTCAGCCTCCTATTTTTTAAGGACCCATATACAGTACAGCAGAATATATAAACACAATCTATATCTTCATGGTGTTTAGAATACCAATGTCTTTTTGTTCTGGTTTGATCTTTCTGAATTACTAAAGAAGGTCATCTTCTCCTATAAGGTCTAATTTATTGTCTTCTTGCTAGAATCATTTCTGAAATTTAAGCTTTAACATTTCCTATGAGTTTCTACTGTTGAGCAAAGTTGGTAGCTCACTTTCTGATATTTATTTGAATATTAGCATGAAATAATTCCTTCTAAATACATATGCTGCATATGTTGGTGATAATAAGGAAGGGAATTTATTTTTAAACCTTCTATTCAAGAAAATACATAAGGAACACCTGTTTCATTTCACCTCCAGTGGAATTCCATCACCTAAACAGAATGCTACTAGATGTGTGAAATATTGCCATCAAAGCCAAATAAAGTTGCCATAGTTGGTTCACGGAACTTTATTGAAACTTTTGTATCAGAGGAAGAAAAAGGGGCTGAAGGATCCTCAATTTTTATTTCACAGCTAGAAGTAATGACAATATTTGGGAAATACAAAATATGTTTCCCTTTCTGCTTGGTAACAGAGTTACAACTGGAGAGATTGGCAAATTTCTAATTTCTAAATACTTGTCCTCCTGTTTCATTTTAATATAAACTGTACAAATATAAAAAATATATTAAATAGCATTATATATTATTCCAAAACAAAAATATAAACAAAAAACAAACTCAGTGCCATCAAGTTGGATCCCACTCATGGTGACCCCTCCTTAAGTTTCCAAGGTGGTATCCCTATGGAAGTAGATTGGCCAATCTTCCTTCTGAGGAGTGGCTGGTGGGTTTGAACTACCAGCCTTCTGATTAGCAGTCAAATGCCTTAGGCACTACACCACCCAAGCTCCCTATATATTGTTAGATAAAACTTAATTTAATGAGACCAGATATATGAAAAAAAAATATGTGTAATAGCCTCAGCCAGATACTTACTCATACATGCAATCAAGTCAATAAATAGACACATAAAATTCACAACTCAACTAGCCAGATTTCAGTCAGGGATTTCAGTGTGGGAGAAAGGAAAACACATTGTCAATGAGGTTCAATAAAAATCTTATTGTCCTGAATTTGAACTGGAATTATTACTATGAACTAATAGTGCATTTTGTCTTTTAAAAAACAAGTATTTCCCAGGAATATCTATGAAAAGCTCTAGAAAAAATTATCATCTATTAGCAAGCATTTTTCCTGCTTTTTGTAAACTGTACCTCAGAAATCTCAAATTGTTCATGAGAGGAAGTTTCTGTGTATAGAAATGCTTCAGCTAATAAATGAAGGAGAAATATAATAATCAGACTAAAATGTCATCATCTCTCAATCCTTAATAAATTGATGGATATAGTTAACACTCATCAATGACTATTAACTTCAAAAGAGGGAAGGAAAGTACACATCAAATATGATTTGTTGTTGTTGTTGTTGTTATGTGCCGTCGAGTCAAACCTGACTCATAGCGACCCCTCCTTGGGTTTCCGAGGCAGTATCACTACGGAAGTAGGATTGCCCAACCTTCCTTCCGAGGAGTGGCTGGTGGGTTTGAACCGCCAGCCGTCTGGTTAGCAGGCAAGTGTCTTAGCCACTATGATTTAGTCTTGCCAAAAATGCAAACTGAATCTGATCAAGTTTGAAGACACAAATGTCAATTTACAAGAAATATTGGGATAGGGAGCCTGTTAAGTGATACCATGGAATTGCAATAAGCAAAATCCAGACAAGACAAATGATCTAGCATCATCAAGAAATAATTACAAGGAAAAAAAAGAAAAATATGAGAGAGAGAGAGAGAGATGGGGTGAGATTGTCCACTGAGTAAAAACAATTTAAAAGCTATATCAATTAATCACAATATGTGGACTGTATTTGGATTGAAATATTAACAAAAATCATTGACAATTGTGAATGTGGAAACACTGCATCAAATATTTAATCAATATTTGATATTAAGGGGAGTTGAATGCTATGTGGTGATGATTAAAAAGAAAGTTCTTGTCATTTAGCAATCTATAAGGAAATATTTAGAGTTGAAATGATATGTTATGTGGAATTTGATTCAACACAACTACGGGGTAAGTTGAGAGAAGAGTGTGTTTATATTGGCCATGAACTAATTATTACTGAATTGGGGGATGGATGCACAAGAAGAGTTCACTATACTCCTCTAATTTAGATAATATTGGAAATTTTCCTTAATAACAAGGCAAATAAATAAATAGCAAGAATTAAATCTAATGTTACTCTGGATTGGGAAACAGTAAAGGTGCCTTTCTAAGGTGCAAAGGACAGGGGGAAAATGTTGAAAATGAAGCCTCCTTTTGGTAACATCAGGACTACAATGAGAATTGCAGGAGACTTCCCTCCAGCTGGTCAGTTTTTCCATCGATGGAATGTTCCAAATCTTTATAAACCATCTGGAGAGTGAGGAGTTGGCTAGATTTCCATTCCACTAGCAATAACGAGACATCGATTGAAAAAGAATGTCAAAAAGAACAGCTTTTAAAGTGGTTGTATGCATACACCAGAAACTGAAACATTTAAAGTAATCTTTATCCCACTTTACAAAAGCAAATTCATAATATAAACAACAGTGTTTAATGATTATAATCACACATCACAATGTAAAACTAAAATTATTATTCTGATAACATCTTAATTATGAGACTATTCTATAATTTTGTCAACTATTTACTAGATATACTAAGAAGCAATATCAGGAATGATAAATCACTTTTAATATTCAGCAATAAATGTAAGAGGAAATAGAAATAAAACAATCTAGAAAATAACATTTTGAAAATGGGAGCATTTACGAAAGAGGTTAATAAACAGTGATTTTTCAAAGTGCTTGTCTTTCCTAGTTTGCTCTTGGTCTTTCTGAAATTTCTATTTTTTACAAATCTATATAGATCACTCCATATAATTTGCAACACAGATGTTCTTGATGTTATAAACTTTGAGTCAAAATAGCGTGGCCTGCTCTAGCCTCTGCCAGTATGATCCTCACTTCATTCTAAAATCAGACTGCTGGTTACCAAATAATCAGGACCAGTAAGACCAGAGAGAAAGAAGAAAGAAAGGAAGTAGTACAATATGCTATCATGTCCCTTATGTGTGTGTCACACACACATAGACATATATATATGTCTCTTTTTAATAGTCATTTGAGGTAAGTGAATATTTAGCTCCATTTTACTAGTAAGAAAATGATATAATAATGTTTCCTTGGTACTCCAATTTAATTCTACAAATGTTCATTGTTTGCTTACTATTTGTGGGGCACTGTAGATAGGGAACTCTATTGGCAAAGTGCCTAAGGCTAACCAGAAGGCTGGTGGTTCAAACCCACCAGCCACTCCTCAGAAGGAAGGTCGTGCAATCTACTTCCATAGTGATACTGCCTCGGAAACACAAGGAGGGGTTGCTGTGAGCCAGATCCAACTCGACAGCAGTGAGTTTTTGGTAGATAGTGCTGAAGATTCAAAGTAAAATATGATGTTGTACCTCACTCCAATTTCCTCACAGTTTATTGGGGAAGACAAACCAAAGAGGAATTGATTATAACACCACATGTTAAGTCTTTAATAGACCAAGTGTTACAGATCAGCACAGAAAAGATGGAATGATCCATAGCCCTTGTAAGTGAGAAACACATCTCAGGTAACATGAGAGTTTCCGGTAGGGCCACAGAGGGTGGGCAGAGAGTCTCTGGACAGAGACGGGAAAAAGACTGGTCTAAACAAAAAGAACATGTCTTTACAGCATAAAGAAAAACTTTACAGATAAAGAAAAATGTGATGAAAGTAAAATATCTGAGCAAGGACTCAAGAGGAAAGAGTGGAAAAGAGGAGATACGGAATGCCGAATACAGAGGAGGAAACAAAGATAAAGTTTAGAAAACAGGGATTCCCTTATGCTCATCCCATGGCCTGATTTATGGATCAATGAGTAAAGAACTCCCTTAAATGAACCCCTGGCCTCCTTGAGTGTCCCTGATAACCAAACAAGGTATTTTCATAAATAATAATATCTCCCCATACTCCCAAATTTTATGGGCATAGCAAGGATGATTTGTGTTCATGAAAGAATGCAGACAGCTGCTTCCTTGGTTCTGGATTCTACCACAGTAAACACTGCTTTCCTTCATGTATCTACAGACAGGAGATCCTGATGCCATTCTTGTCATCACTGGAAGTGTTTAATGGCGTCTATGAGCATTTAGATGCAACAGGCTCGGCACAGAATGAATGAAAGAGACGGTGCCTCCTATTGGCTGACAATCATTTTTACCAAGCTATTAGACTTAAGTACATTTTACAAAATGCTAGAAGCATGATGTAGTAGTGGAAAGAATGATTTCAATATTAGAGCAAGTACAGTTTCCACTGCCAATTTGACTCCTTTAATAAAAAATGGAAAGCAAAACAGTTGGCTGAGGGGCCAGGTGAGAACACTTTAGAGAAGCCCAAGCCCTGCTGGAGTCTCATGTGAGTTTGGCACTGCTGCCAGGGCCCACATGCTCAGCTCTGGCTCTCAGAAAGTCATACAAGCTCTCAGTAAAAGCCAACGGAAAAAAGAGCAAAGCAAGTTTGACAGCATTTACATTCCTTTTCCACTTATAAAAATACACGGGGTTCCACAGGCTTGGTTTCATCTTCTGTGAGTTAGAGTCTAAAAGCCAAAAAAAAAAAAAACAAACAAAAAAATACAAAATCACTGCCCTTGAGTCAGATCTGACTCATAGCAACCACCCCCCCCTTTCTGACGTGGTGTCACTATGGATACAGATTGTCCAATCTTCCTTCCAAGGAGTGGCTGCTGAGTTTGAACCTCCAGCCTTTTGGTTAGCTGTCAAATCCCTTAGGCACTACGCCACCAGAGCTCAGTGAGTTAAAGTCTAGGAGTTCGTAATTCTTAAGCACTGTCACCAATGACTGATCATAGATACATCTTCGAGCAAAATACGCAGAGCTATGTAGTAAGATATTAATGAAAGAGATTCACCATGATTAATATTACAGAATTATAATGTACAATGGTTTTCTGTCAGTTTGTTTTTGGTTATCAGGTATTAATTAACATTTCAATATCATAAAAGAAGTAGAGATTTAGTGAAAATGACATCAAAGTTGTTTGATGTCCCTCCTCTTCTCAGATGAGAAAGTGGTGGGCAAAGTTGCAGCCTTGATCAAGCACTGTCCCCAGGAACTGTTCCAGGCAATGGAGATAGGATTGCTGCCCACAGGTGTCAGCACATGGCACCAAGGTGTGAGTTACTGGATGTTGCGTCCTGATCAAAGTCAAGAAGACAGTCTACATTCAAGTCAAGGTCTGGTAGTGGTACTGGTTGAGGGTGTCTGGGGATAACAAGCCAAACAAGACAGCTAATAAAGGTAAAGGTTTGAGGCTGACAGTAGTGGACAGGATCTGGAGACATTTCTGTTCAGAAGAATAAATGTCTGATTATATGCAATTTCTATGGTTATGGAAGTACTGAGAACGTTCACCAACAAATTGCAAAAATCTCAGTTAAATATGATTTAAACAAACATTCTCACATGACAAAAATTCCAGACATAGGCAGAATTCTGGATTTGGTTTGGCTGCTTATCTGTGCAAGTCTCCAGGTCCATGTCTTATGGGCCTCTTGACATTCTTTACATGGTTCTTCACGTGAAGCAGCAACAATTGTCATGTTGTCACATGACCATGTTTAAAAGAAGAAAACAGGATGGTCCAGGGCAGACCACTTACTCTCACACCAATATCTCAAGTTAGGAAGGAATGAAACCTTTTTCAGAAGCAAACAACTCATTTACCACAGCATGGTTTAGAGTGAACAACTTGACTTGTTTATCTGGCACTTCCCTCTTGAATTTCTCCCATCTCCATGAGAACAGCACGCCTCACTCAAAGGATACTCCTTCAGCCTTCATCCCAGAATGAAAAGACACTTGAATCCAACAAGCAGCCAGGAGCTAAATACAGCTGAACCAGACAAACACATTTTAACCCAGACAAGCCTAGCTAGACCAACTCAGCCAAAGTGTATGCACAGTTTTGGAGCAAAAAATACGTAATATTATAAGCCAACTTCTGCAGTTTGAAATTGACCGAATGTGCAATCAAGATGTGTTGATTATCACAGGTGACTAGAATGCAAAATTTGGAAACAAAGAAGAATTACCAGTGGTTGGAACATATGGCCTTGGTGATAGAAATAACACTAGAGATCGCATGATAGAACTTTGCAAGACCAACGACTTATTCACTGCAAATACATTTTTTTTTAACAATGTAAACAACTACTATACATGTGGACTTTGCCAGATTGAATACAAAGGAATCAGACTGACTACATCTGTGGCAAGAGGTGATAGAGAAGTTCAATATCTTCAGCTAAAACAAGACCAGAAGCTGACTGTGGAACAGACGATCAAATGCTCATATGCACGTTCAAGTTGAAGTAGAAGACAATTAAAACAAGTTACGAGAACCAAATTATGATGTTGATAACATCCCTCCTGAATTTAGAGACCATCTAAAGAATAGATCTGATGCATTGAACATCAATGATTGAACACCAGAGGAATTGTGGGAGGACATCAAGAACATCATCCATGAAGAAAGCAAGAGGTCATTAAAAAGACAAGAAAGAAAGAAAAGACCGAAATGGATGTCAGAAGAGACTCTGAAACTCACCCTTGAGCAGAAAGGAGCTAAAGCAAATGAAATAAATGACAAGATAAAAGAGCTGAACAGATTTCAAAGACAATTATGATAACAAAATGCACAAAGACCTGGAGTTAGAAAACCAAAAGGGAAGAACATGCTTGACATTTCCCAAGCTGAAAGAACTGAGGAAAAAATTTAAGCCTTGAGTTGTAATATTGAAAGATTCTATTGGCAAAATATTGAATGATGCAGGAAACATCAAAAGAAGATGGACGGAATACACAGTCACTGTACCAAAAAGAACTGGTCAATGTTCATCTATTTCAGGAGGTGGCATATGATCAAGAACCAATGGTACTGAAGGAAGAAGTCGAAGCTGCACTGAAGGAATTGGTGAAAAACAAGGCTCCAGGAATTGATGAAATACCCATTGAGATGTTTCAACAAACAGATGCTGCACTGGAGGCACTTATTTGGTTATGCCAAGATATTTGGAAGACAACTACCTGGCCAACTGACTGGAGAAGATCCATATCTGTACCCATTCCTAAGAGAGGTGATCCCACAGAATGTGAAAATTATCGTTAATATCACTCACAAGTAAAATCTTACTGAAGATAATTCAAAAAATGGTTGCAGCAGTATATTGACAGAGAGCTTCCAGAAATGCAAGCTGGATTCAGAAGAGGATGTGGGAAGAGGGATATTATTGCTGATGTCAGATGGATCTTAGCTGAAAACAAGGAATACCAGAAAGATGTTTGCTTATGTTTTGTTGACTATGCAAAAGCATTTGATTGTGTGGATCATAACAAATTATGGATAACATTGAGAAGAATGAGAATTCCAGAACACTAGATTGTATTCATGAGGAATCTGTAAATAGACTGTAGATCAGGAGGCTGTTGTTCAAACAAAACAAGGGTATACTGCATGGTTCCAAATCAAGAAGGGAATGTGTCAGAGTTGTATCCTTTCGCTATACTTACTCAATTTGTATGCTGAGCAAATAATCCGAGAAACTGGATTGTATGAAATAGAATGTGGCATCAGGGCTGGAGGAAGACTCATTAACAACCCACAATACGCAGATGGCACAATTTTTCTTGCTGAAAGTGAGGATGACTTGGAGCACTTACTGATGAAGACAAAAGACTATAATTTGCAGTAGGGATTACACTTCAATATTAAGAAAACAAAAATCCTCACAACTTGTCCAAAAAACAGCTTCATGATGGATGGAGGGAAGATTGAAGTTGTTAAGGACTTCATATTACTTGATTCTATAATCAACATCAATGGAAGCAGCAATTAAGCCATCAGATGACATATTGCACCAGGCAAATCAGCTGCAAAAGATCTCTTTCAAGTGCTGAAGAGCAAAAATATCTCATTGAAGACTAAGGTGAACTTAACCCAAGCATGGTATTTTCAATCAGCTCCTATGCCTGTCAGAGCTGGACAATGAATAAGGAAGACCAAAGAAAAGTCAATGCTTTTGAGTTGTGGTGTTGGAGAAGAATGCTAAAGGTACCAAGGACTGCTAATAGAACTAACAAATCTGTCCTGAAAGAAGTGTAGCCAGAATGCTCTTGGAAGTGAGAATGGCCAGACTTTGTCTCACCTACGTTGGTCACATTGTCAGAAGGAGCCATTCCCTGGAGAAGGATATCATGGTAAAGTAGAGGGTCAATGAAAAAGGGGAAAGCCCTCAGTGAGATGGTATAACAAGGATCATGAGGGTGGCACAGGACTGGGCAGTGTTTTGTTCTGCTGTGCATAGGGTCGCTATGAGTCAGAGACGACTCGATGGCACCTAACGAAAACAACAATTATTTTAAGCATCTTCTAAAGGGGCAGGGAAGTTGCATCTTCAGACCTCCTATAACCCCACAAGGGGAAGACAGAATCACCATCAGTAGCTGAAGACCTATCCCTGCGAGGTAGACATGCCACCTCCCTCCAGCCCTGACACCAACCATTCCTCCCGCAGCATCTACCACCTATCTGCTGGGTTCAATAATTCGCTGCAGTGGTCATGCAAAACTCACAGATTACAGGGTTTATTAGGGAAGCAACAGGCTACAATTCAAGTTCAGGAACACTCTCAGTCTCTCCAAGCCAACTGTCTCTCAGCTGACAGTCTCTCTCCCAGCAGCACATGTCTCTCATACCTCTTCCAAGAGCTTATGTCTCTCAGATCTCTCCCAGCAGCAAGAGATTCCTTCTGCCTCCAGGACTCCTTTTGAATCTGGCAGAATGGCCAAACTAACCAGTCCCAACATCAGAATTCTATACACCTGAGAGAGAGAGAGAAGTTTCCAGAAGATTACTTCATGCCACTCTCAAGAGAAATACCCCAGGTGGATAACTTTAACAATCAGAAGCTCTTCAGTTGCTCATGGTAAATTCCACCATGGAGTTTACAAAGACTTATGGCTAGAAAAGTCACACTATGTAATTTACTACATTGCAGCATCTTTGTGGTTTTTCTCCAGTCAGTTGGCCAGGTAGTTGTCTTCCAAATCTCTTGGCATAGTCGTTTGTAGAAACATCTCAATGGGCATTCCATCAATTCCTGGAGCTTTGTTTTTCACCAATTCCTTCAGTGCACCTTCTACTTCTTACCCCAATACCATTAGTTCTTGACCATATGCCACCTCCTGAAATGGATGAACATAGAAATGTTTATTTATTTATTTTTCCCTATAGCAAAAGCTCATCAATATACCTACTAATTGAACTGTAGAACAGACACTCAAACTTTCTATAGCACCATACCCATAAAATTAAAATAATAATGGTATTACATAATTAAAGAGTTGTCAGGATTAAAAACGATAGTACAAGAAATGGGCTTAGCATGGGATCTTGCATGTAGCAAATGGTCAATGGTAATAATCTCTGCTTACATTTCAAGCTCCTTGAGGGCATGGGCTGTGTCCTATTTCCTATGCACAGTTTTGGTACAGAGTGGTGGTTAATAATACTTTAAATGAGTAAATGAATATATCAGTGAAGTAAACTTGCTCTGCTCTGAAGAAACACCTTGTTCTTCTCACACTCAGGACACACTTTTAGTTCCTGATTAATTTAGATTGAACTTCATAAAAAATATGAAGCTATTTCACCAGCAAACAGTGGGGTGCACTGAGAACAACACTGGTAAATACAATCATTGACCAAATGGCATACTGTGAAGACCAAACATTTTGAAGACTCAGACTTTGTGTTGAATATGATCATTCCACACACTATTCATGTCATTTAGCTGAATTATTAGGACTTGAAGTTACCATCTTTTAAAATAAGGATGATAATTATCTTACAGTTATTACAAAGATTAAAAATAAATTCCACATACAAATTTTCAGGCACTTAATAAGGACATAATAAAAGGACGTGGAGTTGTGGTTAACACACTTGGCTGCTTAAGGAAAGGTTGAAAGTTCAAGTTCATGAACCCTGTGGTATATCAGAAGAAAGGCCTGAAAGCTACATCCAGAAATATGCCATTGATAACCCTATGGACTATGTTACACCTTTGGTCTCCACTCCTTTGGGAAAAAAAAAAAAGAAGAAGAAGAAGAAGAAGGAAACTAAAGATTCAGGAAAGAAAATCTACAGGACTAATAATCAACATGAACCACAGTCTCATCTACCCTGAAATCAAAAGATGGTGTCCTGCTATCATTACTGACCATTTTGATTAGGACTACCTTAGATGGATACATTAGAGAATGGGAGAAAAATGTGAATCAGAGCTCACATTCTTAAGAAGTCCAGACTTACTGAACTGGTAGAGACTATAGGATACCCCAAGACTAATACCCTGAGATACATTTCAAACCTTAAGCTGAATTCATCCCCTGAGGTCACCTGTTAGCTAAATAATAGATTAGATCACAAAATAAAGAATAACACCTATGACTAATGAATTCCTTTTTTTTTTTTTTTAAAAAAAAAAAAAAAAGCAGTAAGAGACCAAATGGTTAAAAATTTTTCTAAAGATGAGAAAATAAGGGGACAGGGAAACTAAAACCAAACTCACTGCCATCAAGTCAATTCGGACTCATAGTGACCCTTCCTTGGGTTTCCGAGGCGGTATCACTATGGAAGTAGATTGCCCAGTCTTCCTTCCGAGGAGTGGCTTGTGGGTTTGAACCACCAGGTTTCTAGTTAGCAGTCAAATGCCTTAGGCTCTAAGCCACTAGAGCTCCCAACTAGCATGCTGGAAATTATGTAACCAGAATGGAATGAATAAGATAATGACACATTGTGAAAAATGTAACCAATATCACTGAATAATTCATGTAGAAATTGTTAAATGGGAAGGAATCTAATTTGCTATGTAAGCTCTCACTTAAGAAATCTATATGAAGCACAGTTCTACTCTGACACACACAGATTTGTCATGACTCAGGATCAACTTGAGGGCAACTATTTTGTTTTCTTATCTTATTACATTACTAAGGGCATAATAAATCTTAGATTATCCCTTTCCTTGAAATATATGTATTATGATAGAGAAAATAATGAGAATATTTGGGAAGACAGTTATACAGATTTTATATTAGTTTACTTTAAATTCTAATTCTCAAAAACTTGTGCCAAGTATCCTATTATAGTTTGTTTCTAATCTAGTCTTTGAATTAAAATTATAAAAAATTTGTTTTAACATTGTCTTTATGTAGTACTTTTGTATGTAAGGTGGTTAAACTAGAAACACTTTTAATTACAGGAAGGTTTTAAGGAAAATATAAATTTCAAGGAAGAGATTTCATTTAGGTACTGGATCTTCAAAATTCTCCATAGGATAAAATATGGCTATGCATATTTATACTATATTTTCTTACCAGTTTATATGAATGCTTCTGTGAAATAAAGATAATTGCTTTTTCTGAAGTTGCCTCATTGGGATGCTGTTGGCCTACATCAAGTAACCCTATAATAAACAAGTTTATGGAATGTATAGCTGAGCTGCTGAAAGGAAGTTATTGAGGACATTGTTCAAGTGCATAAGAGAGTGTCTTTCTTATGATGAACCCTTGGGAGAAATTTCTTTCTGGTCTCAGTAGAAACCCATGGGCTTCTCTTAATAGTTAGTTTGTTTCTAAGTTATAAAAATTGAAAGTTGTGTTAACTGACAAGGTGTTCTTTATCATGCCTCCAGAGATTTGATATTCAAATTTATTTTCTCAAATTCATGATTAAATTTAAATGACTTTTATTTGTCATTGATTTGGGCATAGAAATTAAATTTAAATTATGTTCATCAATTTTTCCCAAAACTATTTTATAAAGCATGCCTTTATGTCTTTATCACTGTCGATGCTCTTCTTAAAGAGTGACTAAACCAAAAAACAAACTCACTGCCGTTGAGTAGAATCCGACTCATGGCAACTCCTCTTGGGTTTCCAAGGCGGTATCACTACTGAAATAGATTGCCCAGTCTTCCTTATGAAGAGTGGCTGGTGGATTTGAATCACCAGCTTTCTGGTTAGCAGTCAATTCCTTGGGCACTACACCACCAGAACTCCTAAGAGTGACTGGAACATTGTAAATAGCCTCTTTAACCAAACCCATTCAATTTATCTTCTTCATATATAATATTTGATTTTCAGTCAAGTACATGCCCGTAATACTAATTTGTTAATGTACTTATTAATATTCTATATTTATATGGACTATTCAATACACAGTGAGTTCCTATTTTGTAAAGAAATTGCTGAGCGAGAGGAATGTAATACTGAACAGACAGATATGGTCCCTGCCAACAGAGTTTAAAGCCTTTTAAGGGAATACCTTAAGTAAAAAGGCACAGTCCTGATTGTTACCAAATCACATGGCAGGCAATTAATTCAAGTCTACTGAAAGTCCCGAAGTCGGCAGAGCATAGCAGGCTGCTGAACAACGACGCAGCTATGTGCAGGTTTCAAGCATCCCATAAGCTAGAGACTATTCTCCAAGGCTTCTCCTTATGTAGAAGAAGCAGACCACATCCTTAAGGCAGCTACTCAGCTGCTCACTGTAGATTGACCACGGAGTTGATTACCAGTCTCCTCATGGGGAATACTACATCCAGCTGCACATCCACTCAACCAAGCCCAGCCAAGTTGACACACAAACTTAAATACCACACCCATGGAAGCTTCAAACTTCTCTCTTGTTTTTCCTCTTCCGTACTAAGAGTTTAAATGATTAGTGTTATAAAACCCTACATCTAAATACAGGTCATAATTGACCAAAAACATAAGTTATTTTTCCTAAGGAAAATATTATCTAAATTATAATTTGGATAAATAATTTGTTTCAGTCCCATAGTCAGCCAAATATGAGATTGCAAATTCAAGAATAAGTGAGATTTATGCGAAGTTAAATTACACTTGTAAATAAACCTTGATCTCTAATTTTCTAGCAGTTCTGAGTTGACAGAATTATAACACCCTTTTCATATTGTCCAACTTTGATGTTCTCTTTTATTTATATCTCTTTTGGCTGACATGATTATTGATTGCCCAGGTGTTTTGAAATTATTTATAACTTTAGATTTATAGTTACAGCAGATGGTTGAGAAGAAAAAGATAAATTCAACAATTCTACAAAATTGAAGTCTTGTAATATTTTTTTAAACTATCAAACAGAAGCTACTGTATCAGTGCCTGTCTTTGGTCACATAGAATCTATCTAGAAATAGCTATATCCATAATTAATATATTATTAACAGAACAAGTTCAACTTAGCATTTAAGACTGTGTGAGAGATTGATCTGACCTCTCTAGCATTCTCTCTCAGTACTGTGTGTTTATTCTGCCTTCAGGTTAACTGGATAACTCACTATTCTCTCTCGCTTCTCAGTGTCCTCTTTACAAAGCCTTTGGTCCATTCAACCAATATTGATTTATTAAATACAAAGTATTGTGTTAGGAGCTGAAGGTACATTAAGGAGCAGAGAGACACAATCCTTGCTCTGACAATCTAGTGGAATTTTCAGACAAGGAAGATGGCAATAACAACATAGTATGATAGATTTTTCTCTCTTTCAAAATTCCCTGCTTTGTATCATTTCAACTTAACAAATATGCTAAGCATTTCTAAAAATCACCTTCAATGGTATTGACTACATGATGTTTTACCATATGCAATATAAGGTTGTTATAGCTAATTTTCACCACTCATCTGTCAGTTGGTTATACAGTGGTGACTTGCACTGTGTGAAATACCACCAGTATTTCAAATACCAGTAGGGTTACCCAAGGTGTACAGGTTTCAGTGGAGATTTCAGACTAAGACAGCAGAATAAGGAAGAAGGACCTGGTGATACACTTAAAAAAAAAAAAAAAAAAAGAAAGAAAAGAAAAGCCAATAAGACCTTACAAATAGTAGCAAGATGTTGTTTGATACAGTACCAGCAGATGAACTCCTCAGGTTGGAAGCTCCTGGGGAAAAGCTACACCCTCAAAGCAGAGCCAATCTTAATGATGTGGATTAAAAAAAAAGAAAAAAAAAAAAAAAAAACTAAAACCAAACTCACTGCTATTGAGTTGATTCCAATTCATAGCAATGCCCATTGGGTTTCTGAGGCAGTAAATCTTTATAGAAGTAGATTGCCCAGTCTTCCTTCTGTGCAGTGGCTGGTGGGTTTGAACTGCCATCTTTCTGGTTAGCAGTCAAATGCCTCACTATGCCACCAGAGATCCATGATGTGGATAGAGTGAAGCTTTGGGACCTTCATTTGCTGAGGTGGCATGATTCAAAATGAGAAGAAACAGTTGAAAACATCCATTATTAATCAGAATGTGGAACATATGACATAAGAATCTAGGAAAATTGTAAGTTGTAAAATTGAATTGGAATGCATAAAGATCCATATCTTAGGCATTAGTGAGCTGAAACAGACTGGTATTGGCCATCGTGAATCAGATAATCACATATTGTACTACAAGGGGAGTGACAAATTAAAGAAGAATGGCATCCTAGTTATCAAGATGTATTCTGAAGGGCAATGCTGTCTGTGACAGGATAATATCCATATGATTACAAAGAAGACTAGTTAATTCAACTACTGTTCAAATGCATGAACCAATCACTAATGCCAAAGATTTTACCAACTTCAGCAGTCTGAAATCGATCAAACATGCAATCATGATGCATTGATAATTACTGATGACTGGAATGGTGAGTGCTGAAAACAAAGAAGGATCACTAGTTGGAAAACATGGCCTTGGTGATAGAAACAATGTCAGAGATGACATGATAGAATTCTTCAAGGCTAATGACTTGTTCATTGCAAATACCTTTTTTCAACAACATAAATGGTGACTATACACGTGGACTTCACAGATGTAATACATAGGAATTAAATCAACAACATCTGTGGAAAAAGACCATGAAAAAGCTGAATATCATCAGTTAAAAAAAGGGTAGGGGTCAACTGTGGAACAGACTATGAATAGCTCATATGCAAGTTCAAGTTGAAGTTGAAGAACATTAAAACAAGTTCATGAGAGCTATAGTGTGGCCTTGAGTATATCCCATGAATTTAGTCTATCCCAAGAATAGATCAGACATACTGAAAAATAAGGACCAAAGATCAGACAAGTTGTGAGATGACATCAAGAGCATCATACATGATGAAAGTAAAAGATCCTTAAAATGACACAAAAGAAAGAAAAGACCAAAGTGGATGTCAGAAGAGACTCTGAAACTTTCTCTTGAATGTAGAGTAACTAAAGTGAATAGAAGAAATAAGGAAGCAAAAGAGCTGAACAGAAGATTTTAAAAGGGGTCGCTGAAAGACAAAGTAATATAATGAAATGTGCAAAGGCCAGTACTTAAAAAAACCAAGAGGTTTTCAAACCTCAGGAGGGAAGAACCTGGGATTTCCAGAAAGATGGCAGAATAGGCAGACAACTACACAGATGCTCTACAACAAAGAAATGAGTAACCAATTGAAATAGACATAGAAAATATTCCTGGAATCCTGAGCTTTGAAGGTAAGGTAAAGAAGTTGGTTAAATACCAACTAGTAGAAGAACCTGAATGAAAACAGTGAATAAGGAGACAAATGGAGCTGTCAACTGTTGGTGGTCCTGACAGCATAACAAGTTTGAATATTTGTATTTATAAGTGGCATTCCAATCAAGGCAGCAACCTAAGAATTGGCTCTACTTGCCAAGGACTGAATGGGCTACTGCACTGGTAGCTGATGACCAGAAAAGAAAACAGCAAAAAAGGAGACAAACAGAGCTGTGGGCTGTTGGTTGTCCTGACAGTGTGGGCATTGAATAACTGCAAGTGGAGTGGCCATTTTGAATTATTATTAGCAGTATTCCTATCTGGGCAACAACCTAAGAATAGGCTCTGCTTGCCAATGACAGCATGGGCAACCACACTGGTGGCTAACGATTATAAAGGTGCAATATCCCCCCTTGTGATCCTTGTACCTCAAAACTTTTTGGTGACTAGAGGTTTGGCCATTACCTACTTCTACCCATCTTCTAGATTGGGAGGAAATCCATGCTGATCTGGGCACCCTGCTATGCACTGCCTTCTCAGCAGGCAAGAACTGGTCCCAGCACTAGATGCCTTGTTCTGAGCCACCTTTTAGGCCAATAGTGGTTTCTTCTAAACCAGATACCCTACATCCAGCCAGCTGTTGGGACACCAGAGACTTTTTCTGGGAGTATGGGCTCTGTATCCATCCAGCTGCCTTTTGGGACAGCAGAAACTTTTTCTGAGACTGGATGTTCTATCCCCAGCCAGATTTTGGTAGGCAATAATTCCTTCTGAAGCCAAATGCCTTGCTAGGAACTTTTCTCAGGTCCAGATACCTTGTCCCCAGACATCTTCTGCACTAAGGTGGAACTCTTCTGAAGTTAGATGCCCTGACCCAGATCCCTTCTGGGCAGACAGGAGCTAGTATCAGAACTAGGTACCTTGTTTCCCATTGATTGCTTGGGCAGCAGAAACAGTGGTATTGGCTTCTGTCTCTTGTTGGTCAGAAGAAAGTGATGGTCCCCATCCATTGAGTGGAGCTGCAGGAGATGCAGGTTTGGTTGGGTCATGTAGGCTCCTGCCAGTTAGACTAAATAGATAGATAGACAGATAGATAGATAGATAGACAGGCACCCTGCCCCCTGACCATTTTGGTTTTGGTTGTTTTTTAATTTTTCTTTTCTTTTTTTCCTCCTTTCTTTTTATTTTTTCTCTTTCTTTTCTAAGGCTCTTTTTTCTTTTTCTATTCCTTCCCTTTTAACTGAGTCACTTCTTTTTCCATTCTTTTCTTCTTTTTGTTCTTCTCATCTCTTGTTTTTCATTTTTATCTTTCTTCTTCTTATTCTCTTACACTCTTCTCTTATTCTCCTCTCCCCAGATATTGTTTTTTTCTTTTGTCACTTATTTGTTTAAAGGTTTTATTTTCCTTTATTGCCTTTTCTTTTTTTTTTCTGACAATGTTGCTTTTGTTTGTTTTTCTTTTTCTCTTGTTTTTATCTATCTGTCTATCTATCTATCTATCTGTCTATCTATCTATTTAGTCTAACTGGCAGGAGACAGCAACCATGCCTACATGACCCAACCAAACCTGCATCTCCTGCAGCTCCACTCAATGGATGGGGACCATCACTTTCTTCTGACCAACAAGAGACAGAAGCCAATACCACCCCAAATTGACCTCAACTCTTCTCCATAAACAGCCAACAGAGATCTGTGTTCACAAGCTCATCTTCTTTCAAACCCACCAGGGGAGAGGTGGTAAGTGCCTAAGTGCTGCCAAACTAGCAAATATAGTGGAAATATAAATACAATGACTTCACATTGTTTCAGAGACAACTGACCATCTCAATTCACATAAAGAAGCAAGATAAATTAGTACAAAAAAGGGACCAAGATATAGTCTCAGAAAACCTCCCTGAGGAGGAAGTGACATTGGAACTGCCTGATAAGGAATTCAAAAGAATTATATTTAGGTACTTTCAATGGATTGAGAGACAGATCAAAGAAAACACTGACAAAATAAGGAAAACACAGACAAAATTCTACAATAATATAGGAAAATAATACAAGAATAAACTGGCAAATTAAAAATTTGGAAACCAAACAAAAACAACAAATAGAAATCTAGAATATGAATACTACAATTTTAGAAATAGATACATTAAATGGGCAAAGGAGTAGAATGAAATCAATGTAAAACAGAATTACTGAGATCAAAGACAAATACCTCAATACTATTTATAAAGGATAAAAAACACAGAAAAAAGGTCAAAACAAAATGAAGAAAGTCAAAGATTCATGTGAGACACCATCAAGAGGAATATCTTACGTGTAATTGGAATTCCAGAACAGGAAAATACAAATAAAACCAAAGAGAAAATTGTCAAAAATTTGTTGGAAAAGCGTTTCCCTAATATGATGAAATACAAGAAAATATCCATTCAAGAAGTCCAACAAACCCAAACAGAATAGACCCTAAAGAAAATCACCAAGACATATCATAATCAAACTCACCAAAACCAAAGACAAAGAAAGTAGCATGGGAAAAACTAAAAAAGTTACATAAAAAGGGCAAGCAATAAAACTAAGCTCTGATTTCTCAGCAGAAACCTGCATGCTGAGAAGACAATGGGATGGCATATATAAAACCTTGAAAGAAAAAACTGCAAACCAAGAATTATGCACCCAGCAAACTTTTCCCTCAAATATAATGGTGATCCCAGAACATTTCCAGATAAACAGAAATTAAGGGAATTCATCAAAACCAGACAAACCTTACAAGAGATGCCAAAGGGAGTTCTTCGGACAGAGAATCAAGGAAAAGAGACAACAGCTGAAGATTAACACATATGATGACATAACCCAGAAATCTACCCACTTATAGACATATCCAAAGAAATAAGCTTGTTGTTGTTGTTGTTAGGTGCTGTTGAGTCGTCTCCAACCCACAGTGACCCTATGCATGGCAGAACTAAACACCTCCTGGTCCTGAGCCAGCTCCATGATTCTTGCTATATTTGAGCCCATCACCACTGTCACCTTGTCAATCCATCTCATTGAGGGCCTTCCCTTCTTTCATCGACATATAGGAGCTCTGGTGGTGTAGTGTCTAAGGTACTTGACTGCTAACTAGAAGGCTGGCGGTTCAAACCCACCAGCCACTCCTCAGAAGGAAGGTTGGGCAATCTACTTCCATAGTGATACTGCCTCGGCAACCCAAGGAGGGGTCACTATGAGTCGGGGCCTACTCCATGGCACATAAAAACAACAACCACCTAACCTGGCATGACATCCTTCTCCAGGGAATGATCCCTTCTGACAACATGACCAAAGTAGGTGAGATGAAATCTGGTCATTCTTGCCTCCAATGAGCATTCTGGCTGTACTTCTTCCAGGACATCTGTTAGTTCTTTTAGCAGTCCATGGTACATTCAGCATTCCTCACCAGCACCATAACTCAGAAGCATCAATTCTTCTTCAGTCTTCCTTAGTCATTGTCCAGCTCTTACATGCATATGAGGTGACTGAAAATACCATGACTTGTGTCAGGCTCACCTTAGTCCTCAAGGAGATATCTTTGCTCTTCAGCACTTGAGAGAGGTCCTTTGCAGCCTATTTGCCCAGCGTTATACAGCGTTTGATGTCCTGACTGTTGCTTCCATTGACGTCAATTGTAGAACCAAGCAATGTGAAGTCTTTGACAATTTCAATATTTTCTCCATTTAACGTAATGTTGCTTATAGGACCAGTTGTGAGGATTTTTGTTTTCTTTATATTGAGATGTAATCCATACTGCAGCCTGTATTCTTCAATCTTCATCAGTAAGTACTACAAGTCATCCTCACTTTCTGCAAGCAAAGTTGTGTTGTCAGTGTATCACAGGTTGTTAATGATTCTTCTTCCAATCCTAATGCCACATTCTTCTACATATAGTCCAGCTTCTCAGATTATTTGTTCAGCATACAGATTGAATAAGTATGGTGAAAGGATACAACCCTGACAC
>NW_006921689.1:1956417-1957656 GCF_000298275.1 Orycteropus afer afer | reverse complement strand
CTTCCATCTTCTTTTGATGCTTCCTGCATCATTCAATATTTTGCCCATAGAATCTTTCAATATTGCAACTCAAGGCTTAAATTTTCCTCAGTTCTTTCAGCTTGAGAAATGCCGAGAATGTTCTTCCCTTTTGGTTTTCTAACTCCAGGTCTTGCCCATTCCATTGTAGTAATTGCCTTTGTCTGCTCGAGCTGCTCTTTGAAATCTTTTGTTCAGCTCTTTTTTATCTTGTCATTTCTTCCATTTGCTTCAGCTACTCTTCACTCAACGGCAAGTTTCAGAGTCTCTTCTGACATCCATTTTGGTCTTTTCTTTCTTTCTTGTATTTTTATTGATTTCTTGCTTTCTTCATGGATGATGCTCTTGATGCCATCCCACAATTCTTCTGGTTTTTGGTCACTGGTGTTCAGTGAATCAAATATATTCTGTAGATTGTCTCTAAATTCAGGAGCGATATATTCAAGGTCATATTTTGGCTCTCATGTACTTGTTTTAATTGTCTCCAACTTCAAGTTGAACTTATGTATGAGCAGTGGATGGTCTGTTCCACAAACAGCTCCTGGCCTTGTTTTGGCTGAAGATATTGAACTTTTCCATTGCCTCTTGCCACAGATGTAGTCAATCTGATTCCTGTGTACTACATCAGGTGAAGTCCACGTGTATAGTCACTGTTTGCACTGTTGAAAAAAGGCATTTGCAATGAATAAGTCGTTGGTCTTGCAAAATTCTATCATGTGATCTCCAGCATTATTTCTGTCACCGAATTTCCAACTACCAGTGATTCTTCTTTATTTCCAACTTTTGCATTACAGTCACCAGTGATAAGCAACACATCTTGATTGCATGTTCGGTCAATTTCAGATTACAGAAATTGATAAAAATCTTCAATTTCCTTTGGCTGTGGTGGTTGGTGCATAAATTTGAATAATAGTAGTATTAACTCATCTTCCTTGTAGGCATATGGATATTATCCTAACATTACAGCATTGTACTTCAGAACAGATCTTGAAACATCCTTTGTGATGATGAATACCATGCCATTCCTCTGTAGTTTTCTGTTCTCGACATAGTAGAACATACGGTTGTCTGATTCAAAATGATCCAACCCGGTCCATTTCAGCTCACTGTTGTTGTTGTTGTTGTTGTTAAGTGCCGTCGAGTTGTTTCTGACTCATAGCGACCCCATGCACAGCAGAATGAAACACTGCCCGATCCCACGCCAGCCCCACAATCCCTGCT
>NW_006921689.1:1951459-1954287 GCF_000298275.1 Orycteropus afer afer | reverse complement strand
GTTCTGAAAGACTTACTTTATCCATATCATTAAGGTTGGTTCCACTCTGATGAGGCCGCTGGTTCCCAGTCCTATTTTGAGTGCCTTCAGACCCAAGGGGCTTGTCTTCCTGCACTGTGTCAGACAATGTTTCCAAGCTATTCATAAAGTTGCCCAGTAATGTATCAGTGTTTCTCTGCTATTCATAAGGTTTTCCCTGACCCATTTTTGAGAAGTGGATGACCTCTTCCTTTTTCCTAGTCTGTCTGAGTCTGTAAGCTGTGTTGAAACCTGTGTGCCACGTGCAATTCTGCTGGTATCTGAAACACCAGTGGCAAAGCCTCAAGCCTCACAGTAACATACAAGCCTCACAGGATGACAAACTGACAGATGTGTTTGTCTCCTTTACCTGTTGGAAACCTCTCATCCTCCCCTTACCTAATTCCCACCTGGAACCTGCCACTTTATGGTCCCTGGCCACTCCCTCCTTTTCCTGGGTCTAAGGGGCTTGGGACCTAGCCTTCCTTCCCGTCCCTTTTTACATGGATATCCTGCCACTCTGGAGGCCCCCTGCCTCTCCTGTTTCCTCCCTTTCCTGAGTCTGGGGGGCTTCGGACCTAGCCTTGCCTCCTGCCCCTTTTTACCTGGATAAACACACTTTTAAAATACTCCAAATAGAAAATACATGCTCTGGAAAATATTCTGGCCCATCTTCTGTTACAGAGCTCAACTTTCCTTCAAGTGGGGTGTCCTCTTGAGGCCTGCTGCTGCTCCACTTTGGGTCCCACTGTTGAGGTGATTCCTACTAGTAGCAACCTCTTCTTGGGTTTCCAAGGCCCTATTTTTCTGGAATTGGCTTTCCCAATCTTCCTTTTGAGGAGTGGCTAGTGGGTAAATAAGCTTACAAGACTGTAAACCAGAGACATCGACTGGTAAAAGAGGACAACTATAAACCAAAAAGAGGGACTATATAGTGTAGGTAAAGAACTTCCAAATAGTGAGGAAGTCAACACAATAGTGAGATAGAACAGATTATTCTAAATTGGAAAGAAAATAATAAATAACAGGGTAGCCTCAAAGAAAATTAATAAACCTTCACATCAAAATAAAATTAAATTAAAAGTAGCAGATATTGAAGCAATAGCAACAATACTATACAACACAAAAACATTGATCTACATCCTACTTTGGTGAGCAGTGACTGGTATCTTAGAAGCTCGCAAGTGGCCCTCTAGATGCAACGATGGGTCTCTTGCCATCTAGAGTAAAGAAGAACATAGAAAACCAAAGACGTATGGAAACAATTAGTCTAAGAGACTGGTAGACCATATGATCTCAGCCTATATGACCATGACACCAGAAGAACTAGATGATGCTTAGCTACCATTGTCAAGCACTTGGAGGGGGAACTGTTCTGGAGATCCTGGATAGAGTGAAAAAACAATGAGCAAAAAAACTCAAAATCACACACACAAAAAAAGACCAGTTTTGCTGGCCTGATAGAGCCTGGTGAGGCCCCTGAGACTATGGCCCCTAGCCACCCTTCAGGTCTGTAATTGAACTTATTTCTGTGGCTTCCAGTCAAACAATGTTGTTGTTGTTGTTATTTGCCATTGAGACAGGCATATAGGGTGAACAATTACATCTGGTAGATACACTCCTTGGCACGATCAATCAAGGGAGCAGAGAAGTGCAGTGTCTGCACAGGGACACAGCTCAGGGGGCATGAATGTATGGAAAAAAGGACACATGGAAGAGGTAGCTATGGGGAGGAAGTTGGAAGATAGCTGTTATATTTTGGGGAATTACAGTAAATTTCATGAGACAAAATGTGTATAAATTGCTGTATTGAAAATGAATTTTCTCTGTAAACTTTCACTCAAATCACAATAAAAATTTTAAATAAATAAATAAAACATTAGCAACAAAGAAAATGATGACAAGTTTCATAAACAAAATGAGCTCAGCACAGAAAATTACATGGAATAAAGAAATCATGGGTAAATGGAGGGATGGTATAGAAAGAGTCTGTGACCACCATGATAACATTTGGAAAAGGGAAGACACCGAACTGTGCACATAAAATATAAATGACAGAGGTTAATACCAGTATATCCACAATACTGCATTACCATTAACACTGCACACCAATTACACAAAAACACATAAACATCTGAGAAGATCAGATGGGGGTCAGTGGAAAAGATTATACTCTAGATCAAGGATAGATTCAGTTGAGGCTAATCTTGAACAGATACCAGTGAAACAAAATACCCACAACAGAAGACAGACAGAGAGCAATCCCTCACAGACAGCCAATACTGTGGGAAAGAGATCCAATGGATCCACTGACTTAGGGCATAGTATTGGAGGACACCAGACTCAATTGGCACAATAAAATACATAAAAGTCTTTTTCCACAACCTGCAATGGTGAGTGGAGACTGGAGACTGGAGTCCTAAAAGCTTTCATGTGGCCAGCTAAGATGTAACTAATGGTCTCCTATCTTCAGAAGTGAAGAAGAGTGAAAAAAGAAAAAAAAAAAAAAAATTAGTCACGAGGAAAAAATAGGGGGAAAAGGGAAAAAACAAAAACAAAAACAAAAAAAAACAACATTTGGAAGCAATCAGCCCTAGGACATGATGAACCTCGAGACCAGAAGAACTAGATGGTGCCTGGCTACCAATGCCAACCACTCAGGAAAGATCAAAACTGGAGATCCTGGAGAGAGTGGGAGGAAAAATGTGGAACAAAATCCAAAAACACAATAATGATCAGAATTACTGGTCTGATGGAGTCTGGTAGGACCCCCTATAATACTATGGCCCTGGGACACACTTCGGGCCTGG
>NW_006921689.1:1949722-1951359 GCF_000298275.1 Orycteropus afer afer | reverse complement strand
CCCAAAGACATTTGGAAGCAATCAGCCCTAGGACATGATGAACCTCAAGACCAAAAGAATTAGATTGTGCCTGGCTACCAAAGCCAACCACTCAGGAAAGATCAAAACTGGAGATCCTGGATAGAATAGGAGGAAAAATGTGAAATAAAATCCACAAACACAATAATGACCAGAATTACTGGTCAGATTGACTCTGGTGGGACCACCAAATCTATGGCCCTGGGATATACATTGGGCATGGAATAAAACTCACTCTCAGGGGCTGGCTCTCAGCCCAATAGTAAATAAGATGTACACACAGACCACTCAACTCAGGGTGATGCACCCATATACACTATAAAGGTGCATCCTTTGGAGCAATCAACCTGGGGTACCAGAGGGGCAACATTTTCATGAAGGAAATGCAGGATACACAGGAGTGCATAACTATGAGAGGCATGGGGGGGTTTACTGGGTAAGGAGGGGAGGAAACTGGGTTAGGGTTGGGGATGGTGATTGGGGAGTGAAACCAAATGTACATAAAATGTTGAATGTAAAACAAACTCTGCTCTGTAAACTTGCACCTAAAGCACAATGAAAGAAAGAAAGAAAGAAATCAGCACCACTACAAAAAACATAACAAAATGACAGCAATAAATTCATACTTGTTGACAATTACACTGAATGCAAATGGATTAAATGCATCACTCAAGAGATGGAGAGTTGTGCTCTGAATAAGAAAACATGACCCATTGGTATGCTATCTACAAGAGACTCACCTTAGACACAAAGACAAAAATAGACTAAAAATCAAAGGTTGCAAAAAGATAAATCAAGCAAATGGCAATAAAAAAAGAGCAGGAGTGTCAATATTAATTTCTGATAAAATAGAGTTTAAGACAAAAACCACCATAAGTGACAAGGAAGACATTATATAATAATTAAAGAATCAATTGAAGAAGAGGGCATAACCATAATAAATATTTACACACTCACTTAAAAAGCCCCAAAACATATAAGTCAGATTTTAACAGAATTGAAAAGGCAAATAGATGACTCCTGAGTAATAGTAGGAGACTTCATTGCATCATGTTCAATGAAAGATAGAAAAACTGAAAAGAAACTAAACAAAGATACAGAAGAACTAAACAATATAATCAACCAACTTGACCTTACAGACATCTACAGAGCACTTCACCCCAAAACAGCACAATATATATTCTTTTTCAGTGCACATGTAACATTCTCCAGGATAGACAGTATATTAGGCCACAAAGCAAGCCTCAATAAATTTAACAACATGGAAATACTGCAAAATATCTTCTCATATCACAATGCTATAAAATTAGAAATGAACAATAGGAAGATCAATGTAAAAGAGCAAACACATGGAAACACCAGCCTTAAGAACTACTGGGTAATAGAAGAAATAAAAAAATGAAATTAAAAAATTCCTTGAATCAAATGAGAATGAAAACTGCGGTGTAGTAAATTACTTAGTGTGGCTTTTCTACCCATAAGTCTTTGTAAACTCCAAGGTGGGATTTTCTATAAGCAACTGAGGAGCTCCTGATTGCTGAAGTTGTCCACCTGGAGTATTTCTGTTGGGCGTGGCACAAAACAATGTTCTGGGAGGTGCCCACTCTCTCTCAGGTACT
>NW_006921689.1:1941943-1949422 GCF_000298275.1 Orycteropus afer afer | reverse complement strand
TGTGGCCACTGCAGTGAATTATTGAACCCAGGAGAGAGGTGGTGGGTGCTTTGGGAGGAACAGTTGGTGAAAGGGCTGGAGGGAGCAGCATGTCTGGCCTTGCAGTAATAGGCCTTGGGTTACTGCTGGTACTCCTGTCTTCCCCTTGTAGGGTTAGAGGAGGTCGGAACATGTGGCCTCCTTCCCATTTTTGCAAAAACACAATATACCAATTTGGGACACAGCAAAAGCAGTAATCCAAGGTCAATTTATAGTGATAAATATACATATCAAAAAAGAAGAGCCAAAATCAACATGTTAATCCAACAATTAGAAAAAGAGTAGCAAAAAAAAAAAAAAAGCCTACAGTCACCAGAAGAAAAGAAATACTAAATATTCAAACAGAAATAATGAAGATTCAAGCAGAAATAAATGAAACAAAAAATACAAAGAAAATAGAAAAATCAAGACTAGAAGTTGGCTCTTTGAAATGATTAATAAAATCGACAAACCACTGGCAAATTTAAGGAAGGAGAAGATGCAAATAACATCAATAAGAAATTAAATGGATGATATCACAACAGAACTATCTGAAATAAAAGGGACAATATTAGGATACTATGAAGAACTGTACTTCAACACATTTGAAAACCTAGGAGAAATGGACAGATTTCTAGAAACATATTATTTACCTAAACTAATACAGAAAGAGGTAGAAAGTTGAACAGATCCATAACAAAAGAAGAAATCGAGCAAGTCAGAAAAAAACTACCAAGAAAAATAGTCCTAGCCAGGCAGTTTTAGTGGAGAACACTACCAAACATTCAGAGAACAGCTTACACCAATCCTACTAAAAACTACTCCAGAATACAGAAAAGGATGGAATCCTCTCATTCATTTTATGAAGCAAGCATAACCCTGATACCAAAACTAGGCAAAGACACCACTAAAAATGAAAACTACAGAGAAATATTCTTCATGAATATTGACACAAAAATCTTCAACAAAATCCTAGTCAATAGACTCCAACTATATATATATATAATACACCATGACTAAGTGGAATTCATACCAGGTATGCAGTGATGGTTCACTATTAGAAGAAAAATCAATGTAATCTATCATATAGGTAAAATAAAGGAAAAGACCACATGATCATATCAATCACTGCAGAAAGGGCATTTGATAAAACCCAACATCTAAAAATTCTTAGAAAAATAGGAATAGAAGGGAAATTCCTCAACATAATAAGAGCATATAAGCAAAACTAAGAAATACCATTATTGTCAATGGAGAGAGACTGAAAACATTCCCCTTGCAAATGGGAATCAGACAAGGATGTTTCTATCATCACTTCTATTCAACATTGTATTGGAAATCCTAGCCAGGGAAATAAAGCAAGAAAGGGAAATTAAAGGCATCCAAATTGGTAAGGAAGAAGTAAAACCATCCCTGTTTACAGATGATATAATGCTATACATAGAAAACTCAAGAGACTCAGCAAGAAGACCATTGGAACTAATTGAAAGATTTACTTTAGTGGCAGGATACAAGATCAACATACAAAAATCACTTGGATTCCTATACACCAGCAAAGGAAATAAAGAAATCAATATCATTTATAATATGTACCAAAAGGTTAAAATACTTGGGAATAAATCTTATCAGGTAAACAAAAGGCCTATACAAATAAAACTACAAAGCACTACTTAAAGACACTATGAGAGATCTACACAAATGAAAGAAAATACCACGCTCATGGATAGGAAGACTGAACACTGTGAAAATGTCAATACTACCCAAAGCAATCTATATATTCATTGCAATCCTGATCCAGTTTCTATTAACTTCTTTAAGGCTATGGAAAAACCAATTGCTAATTTTATATGGAAAGGAAAGTGCCCTTGGACAAGCAAAGCACCACTGAAGAAGAACAAAGTAGGAGGTCTCACATTTCCACATTTCAAAACCTGCTGTATAGAAACAGCAGTCAAAACAGCCTGAATGGCACAACGATAGACACATAGATCAGTGGAATAGAATTGAGAACCCAGAAATAGATCCATCCACCTATGTCTGCCGATCTTTCACAAAGCACCAAAATCCACTAAATGGGGGAGATACAGTCTCTTTAACAAATAGTGCTGGTGAAAATGGATACCCATTTGAAGAAAATTGAAACAAGATCCATGCCTCACACCATATACAAAAACTAACTGCAGATGGATCAAATGCTTAAATGTAAAATGTAAAACTATAAAGTTCACAAAGAAAAAATAGGGGGAAATTAGAGGCTCTGATATATGACATTAATAGATTACCAAATGTAAGTGAAAATGCACAAACAGCAGAAGATAAACTAGATGACTGGGCCCTTCTAAAAATTAAATTCTTGTGCACATCAAAAAACAAACAAAAAGAGTAAAAGGAGAACCTATGGAACTGCCAGAAATTCAAGTCAGATTAAGAAAAGGACGTGGAACAAGGGGTATCATTGCTGATGTCAGATGTATCTTGGCTGAAAGCAAAGAATACCAGAAAGATGTTTATCTGTGTTTTATTGACTAGACAAAGTCATTTGACTGTCTGCCTTTTATGGATAACATTACAAAGAATGGGAATTTGAGAAAAATGTATTCTTTCAGAGCCTGTACATAGGCAGCCATTCAAACAGAACAAGGAGATATTGCATGCCTGAAAGTCAGGAAAGGTGTTCATCAGGGTTGTATTCTTTCACCATACTTATTCAATCTTTATGCTGAGAAAATAACACAAGAAACTGGACTATATGAAGAACAACCACATGAAGAGAACTTGGGGAAGGCTCATTAACAACCTGCAATATGCAGATGATACAATCTTGTTTGGTGAAAGTGAAGAGGATTTGAAGCACTTCCTATTGAAAATCAAAAACTATAACCTTCAGTCTGGCTTATACCTCAACATAAAGAAAACAAAAATCCTCACTACTGGACCAATAAGCAGCATCATGATAAACAGAGAGAAGACTGAAGTTGTCAAGGATTTCATTTCACTTGGATCCACAATCAATGTCCATGGAAGCAGCAATCAAGAAATTAAATGATGTATTACATTGGGAAAATCTGCTGCAGAAGACTTCTTTAAAGTGTTAAAAACAGAAGACACTTTAAGGATTAAGGTGAGCCTGACACAAGTCATGGTATTTTCAATCTCCTCATATGCATGTGAAAATTAGACAATGAATAAGGAAAACTGAAGATCTGATTCATTTGAATTATGGTGTTGACAAAGAGTACTGAGTATACCATGAATTGATAGAAGATGAATAAATCTGACTTGGAAGAAGTATAACCAGAAGCTATCAGGGAGCAAAGATGGCAAGATTTCATCTAATGTACTTTGGCTATGTTACCAGTAAAGACCAGTCCCTGAAAAAGAACATCATGCTTGGTAAAGTAAAGGGTCAGTCAAAAAGAGGAAGATCTTCAACAAGAGGGATTGACATAGAGGCTGCAACAATAGGTTCATGTTTGACATAGCAATGATTGTTTTACAAGGACTCAAAAGATCGGGCAGTGTTTTGTTCTATAGTACATAAATTGGTTATGAGTTGGAATCATCTTGAAGGCACCTAACACCAACAATTTAGCTTACTTGTAGAATCACTAAATTATTACCTGAGGGCATAGAGAACGAGATTTTTCATCCTCAGTAGTACCCAGCATACAGGTTTTTCACTTTGTGAACATTAAAATATTTGTTTTAATTTTGTAATAGTGAAGCACAGATTTGAGCAATCTTCCACTTTGAAATATTGTTATGCATAAACTTTAATGTTATTGCTCCTTGATCACAGAAGGAAATATAATTAATAAATGATAGGTCAAGTTTTAAAGTAACCTTGAAGTCAAGTTCAAAAATTCACCTATATTGTAAAAATCTGTACTAGCCCAGTATATTTGTGTTTACTGCTTTTCTTTTCTCCCAGTCCAGCTGTACTTATTTTATTCTTTACATCACTCAAGTAATCTCCATTTATTTTATTTATGCTGCTACAAGCTTCTTAGACACATGGCAACCCCTCTTAGCACAGGCAACAATTTTCTATTTTGGTATCCTCTGTCCCACTCAAAATCCTGTACAAGTACATGTTTATGTAATATTTGTTGAGCCCGTCTGCTTCAATTTGCCTCCATTAAGAAGCTGAGCCTTCAAGTTCATGTCCTGATTAAGCATTTTAATTTCAATAAACTGGTATAAAATCTACTCTCCACAGGAATGAGTGTTAATCTTGATATCTGCTCTTAATTTGTGCTACAGATTTCATTAATTAAGTTTCTTCATAAAGAGTAAACTTGCATGTTCAGCAACTCCATAGTGATGAGTATTACTCATGGAGGGTTTTCTGAAGTGCATGCAATCACCTAGTCTTGACTTCTATCCTTGGACAAAGTCAGTCAGGTAACTCTAGAATTCCAGCTATTTAAGCAATGCTTTTTCATTGGCTTCAGGTAATAATATACAAAGTCCTATGATTTTAGGGATACCATTAAGGGTTGACGTTATTCTACTATCTCCCTTTTATAAGGACTCAAAAAAAAAAAAAAAACTCGCACTTTAGTTTTGTGTATTTCACACAGATTATATTTCAATAAAATATATTTTTAAAAAAATTCACTACCATTGAGTCAGACCCATTTTACAGACTCATAGCAAACTCCATTGGGTTTCTAAGGCTGTAAATTTTTAAAGAAGTACATTGCCCCACCTTCCTTCCACAGAGCAGCTGGTGGGTTTGAACTGCTGACCTTCTCGATAGTACCCAAATGTCTTATCCACTGTGGTAGTTATGTTTGGGCATCAACTTGGCTGAGCCTGGTTGACTGGCTGGGCAGCTGGTGGTAGTTATTACCGATGATGGGACTGGCAATCAACTCCATGGTGGGATCTTCCACAAGCAACTGAGTAGCTGCTTTGGTTATGTAGTCTGCTTCCCGTATATAATAAGCAGCTTTGGGAATGGTCTCTAGCTTATGGCATGCCTGGACCCTGCATGTAGCCGCGTTGTTGTTCAGCAGCCTGCCATGCTCTGCAGACCTTGGGACTTATAATAGACTTAAATTAATGGCCTGCCACGCAGTTTGATAATGTCAGAACTGTGCCTTTTTACTTGTCAACCTTGGCTTGGCAGCCCCAGCAGCCAGCAGCTGTCTGAGTGAAGAAAACCCTCTACCTTCAGTGGGCCAAAAGCTGGAGGAGGCAGACCTAAAGTCCAAGGCTGAGAGGCTTTCACCCAGGCCCTAGAGCTTGGTACTTTGAACTTGGACTTAGAGCCTCCAAACTGTAAGAGAATAAACTCCTTTGTTAAGGCCATCCCATTTGTGGTATATTCTTGTAAGAGCAGCAGTGGGTAACCAGAACAGAATTTGGTAGTGAGAGAATGGGGTGCTGCTCTGACAGATACCTAAAATGTGGAAACAGGAGTGGAGTGCGTCCTTGACCCAAGACCCTAGCAGAGGGTCACCGGCATATGGCACGAGAGACAGCAGGAGCAGATCCAAGAGAATGGCATGAGAGACAGCAGTAGCAGAGCCCAGAGACCGGTATTAAACAGCAACAGGCTTACCAGCCCAAGGAGGAGAAAGCCGGGTTACCCATAATTTGTTAAGATCCCTACAGTCGAATGCCTCTGCACAGTCAATGAAGCACAAGTAAATATCTTCTGGTATTCTTTACTTTCAGCCAAGATCCATCCTACATTAGCAGTGACATTCCTAGTTCTACGTCTTCTTCTGAATCCAGCCTGTATTTCTGGAAATTCTGTGTCAATATACTGCTGTAACTGTTTTTGAATTATCTTCAGCAAAATTTTACTGACATGTGATATTAGTGATATTGTTTGATAATTTCCACATTCTGTTGGATCACCTTTCTTTGGAATGGGCACAAATATTGATCTCTGCCAGTCAACTGGCCAGGTAGCTGTCTTCCAAATTACTTGGCATAGATGAGTAAGTGCCTGCAGCATTGTATCCATTTGTTGAAACATGTCAATGGGTATTCCATCAATTCCTGAAGAAGTCTTGATTTTTGCCAACTCCTTCAGTGCACCTTTGACTTCTTCTTTTAATACCATTGGTTCTGGATCATATGTTGCAGGCTGAAAGAGTTGGACATTGACCAATTCACTGTATTAAGCATACATAGAGGGAGCTCTGGTGGCATAGTACCTAAGGCATTTAACTGTTAACCAGAAGGCTGGTGGTTCAAACCCACCAGCTACTCCCTAGAAGGAAGGTTGGGCAATCTACTTCTGTACCGATAGTGCCTCGGAAACCCAAGGAGTGGTTGCTATGAGTCAGATCCAACTCAACGGCAGAGAGTTTATTTATTTTTATTTTTTGGAAGCATACATAGCGCATATAAAAATCCCAGACACAGAGTGAGAACACATGGATAGCTATCTATGATTCTTAGAGAAATCACACATTTTGAAATTGATTCTAATTCCTATTCTATTTTCTGGCTTCTAGAAAGAGTAAAATCAATGTGTTGTTTTTACCAACACTTTGTGAACAAACATAGCATTTTCTATTTCTTTTTCTACTTTTACTCTCCCTTAATCTACAATTTCTTATTTAATGTTATTCTGTATTTGTTGTATACAAATACATAAAATTCTTCACTTCAAATATTTTTTGGGTGGGATTAGGGATCATAAAAATGTGTGTTTTCAAAATATAGTTTCATTTGACTCTTTCACTACTTTAAGACAAAGTCTTTTGAACTGGGTAGCATTTGCTTTTCCAACTCCCCATTTGGGGATGATAGAAAGGTCTCTATCAATGGCCTAGTTCTAAACTCATATTATTACTTTGTGATAATTCATTGTGCTGCAATTTTTGTAGATTTTTTTAGTATTCTTGTCATAGTTGTGTCATATTTTACATTAAACAGGTTTAAAAAGATGCAAATATCAACTTCCGGTAAGATGGAGGAATAGGCAGACAAGCAACACAAACCCTCTTCAACAAAGAAAAGAAAAAACAATTGACAGAGATACAGAAGATAATCATGGAGCCCAGAGCTTTGAAAGGAACTATACAAAAGTGGATTAGGCACCAACTAGTGGAAAAACCTGACCGAAAACAGGACCTAAGAATAGGGTCTGTTTGCCAAGGTCAGCTGACAACAGGAAAGGAGACAGGACATGAGTGTATAAGTGCTGCCAACTGGCAAATAGAGGAGCACAGTACCGAAAACTAAAATTGTGGGCAAGTCACTACAACATACAATCACCAATTAATATAAACACAAAAATGTCACAATGCCTCGGAGACAGCAGAGCATCGCAGTCCACACAAAGAAGCAAGACAAAGTAGAAGAAACAAGGGACCAGGACACAGACCCAAATCACATCCCTGAGGAAGACATAGCATTGGAACTCCCTGATAAGGAATTCAAAAGAATTATATTTAGGTATCTTCAATGAATTGAGAGACAGATCAAGGAAAACAC
>NW_006921689.1:1940511-1941558 GCF_000298275.1 Orycteropus afer afer | reverse complement strand
AAATAAAACCAAAGAGAAAATTGTTGAAGATTTGTTGGAAGAGAATTTTCCTGGAATGATGAAAGATGAGAATATATCCATTCAGGAAGTCCAACAAACCCCAAACAGGATAGACCCCAAAAGAAAATCACCCGGACATATCATCATCAAACTTACCAAAACCAAAGACAAAGAAAGAATGATGAGAGCAGCATGGGAAAAATGAAAAGTTACCTACAAGGGTCAACCAATAAGACTAAGCTCAGATTTCTCAGCAGACACCATGCAGGTGAGAAGACAATGGAATGGTATATATAAAACAGTAAAAGAGAATTATGTACCCAGTAATATTGTCCCTCAAATATGATGGTGAAATTAGGCCATTTCCAGATAAGCAGAAATTAAGGGAATTTGTTAAAATCAGACCAGCCTTACAAGAGATGCTAAAAGGAGCCCTTTGGACACAGAAGCAACAACACCCGACAACAACTGACCATTAACACACATGATGATATAACCCAGAAACCAACCCAGCTATGGAAGTATCCAACGTAAATAAGCCTACAGGATTATAAACAGGGAACCAAAGTCATCAATTGATAAATGTGGACAACTACAAACCAAAAAGAGGAAAAAATTGTCATTACAGAACTTCTAGATGGTAGGGAAGTCAAGACAACTACAAGACAGAACAGACTGTTCTCAACTTGGGAAGAAAACTATGAATCACAGGGTAACCTCAAAGAAAAGTGATAAACCTTCACATCAAAAGAGAGGACCAGCATAAATAGTCAGCAGATACTAAAACAATGGCAATGAGGGAAGTGATAACATGATTCATAAACAAAATGAACTTAGCATTTAAAATTATATGAAACAAAAAAACCAACACCATGGAAAAGCACATAACAAATTCATATTTGCTGATTATTACATATCTGGCAAGGGACTTATCTCTAAGATTTATAACAGATGACCAAACTATGGTACATACTATAATATAATATATATATATATTATATATATATATTATATTATATACTATTATATAGTACATACTATAATATA
>NW_006921689.1:1938795-1940411 GCF_000298275.1 Orycteropus afer afer | reverse complement strand
TCACCCCCACCTGGCTGACTGTTCCTCTGTCTGGCTTCCTGGCTTTTAATCCCCTTTCTCCTGCTCTTCCGGCCTGCTACTCTGGCGTCCCTGCATTGTCTCTCCTCGCCTGTAATGCATTTTGTAGGAACCTTTAAACTCCAAAATGTCCTTTTGGAGTACAGCTCTTTATAAATCTGGATCTGCCTTCATTTGCTGCAAGTGGTAAGAGAAGAAATGTACAACTGTTTTCTCTCTATCCTCAGACTGAACAAAATGCACATCAGAGCCATTAAATCCTTTCTGTCTCTCTTTTGGTTTTCAGGATTTAAATGATCTTGATTAGGAGACCAATATTTGATGGGCAACAAATAAAAACAGGACTTGAATGACACTTCCCACTGTGTACCTGGTTAGAGGAGGGAAGAACAGGATAGAACTATCCCTATAGTATTGCCAAGGCTATAATCTTTATGGAAGCAGACTATCACATCTTTCTTCTGTGGAGCAGCTGGTGGGTTAGCAGCACAGCACCTAGCCACTGCACCACCAGGTCGCCTTCTAGAGTTAGGTTGCTGTTGTTAGGTACTATCGGGTCAGTTCTGACTCATAGTGACTCTCTTAGGCTGGCTTCTCTAGAGAAGTAAAACCAAGAAAATTTATACAGAGAGAAAAAGAGAGAGATTTATCTCAAGGAAATGGCTGTTGGGGTTATAGAGGTCGGCAAGTTCCAAGTGCATGGGCAGATATCAGGCTGGAGATTTTTCCTGACTCACTTAGCTGTAGGGGCTGATGAACCCAAGATTGGTAGGTAAGATGTCAGGCCACTGGTTCAAGTCCAAAGAACTTGAGTCACATGATGGTGAGCTAGATGTGGGATCCAGATCAAGCAAAAGCCAGAGAGCTTTTCCTGAATGTCCATATATATTGGAAGCAGGCCATATCCCTGAGAAAACTCCCTTTCAACTGATCGGCTATGTAGCAGATCTCATCATGCAGGTCATTACATTATATAAGATCTCATCATGGGAAATGAGTATGTCATAACAGTCAAACCATTACTGTAACTGCCAATCATGGCCTAGCCAAATAGACATACAACCCTAACCATCGCAGTGATCCTATGTACAACAGGATGAAACACTGCCCATGCCATCCTCACAATCATTAACTATGCTTGAGCCCAGTTGTGTAATCAGGTCTTCCTCTTTTGTTGATCCTCTACTTTTCCAAGCATGATGTCCTTCTTCCGGCGCTGTTCCCTCCTAATAACATGTCCAAAGTATGTAAGATGACGTTTTACCAACCTCATTTCTAAAGAGCATTCTAGCTCTGCTTTTTCCATGACAGATTTGTTCATTTTTCTGGCAGTCATGGTATATTTAATATTCTTCACCAGCAACATTAATTTAAAGGCATCATTTTTTCTTTGATCTTTCTTATTTATTTCCCAGCTTTTACGTGCATATGAGGCAACTGAGGAGCTAGGGAAAAAAACAAGCGCACTGCCATTGAGTTGATTCTGACTCATAGTAACCCTCATTAGGTTTCCAAGGTTGTAAATCTTTATGGAAGTGGATGCCTTATCTTGTTCCTGCAGAGCAGCTGTTGGATTTGAACCACCAACCTGGTGGTTA
>NW_006921689.1:1934264-1938695 GCF_000298275.1 Orycteropus afer afer | reverse complement strand
AATATAAATTATATTTCAATAAAATGCATTTTTTTTAAATGCAAATATCACATTTTCTATATTCATTTACATTGAGTATTTTTCAAACCTAATAAAAGACAGCATACTTTTTTAACTTTGAGTTTAGGCCAGCTGCATCATTTTTCCTCAGGCTGGGCTTAAAGGCAGGTTCTAGCATCTAAAATAATTTCAGTTGTCAGTAACAAAATCAGCTCAAACTGATGTTCTATAAAGGTAATTGTTATAGTCATATAATTTCATATTTCTAACACAGTTTTGATCAAGGCGTCTCTTCCTCTCTTCAGCTATTCTCTCAGGCACCTTTGTGGTTCAAACCAATCTCCTGCCTGGCCTCTCTCCTGCCTGGCCTCCCTCCTGGCCACAAAAAACTCCCAGCAACTAACAAGGCTAAATGTAGTCTAAAGTGTACCCCTCCATAACACAAAAAGCAGCCTTCCTGAGTTTTTTTTCTGATGAGAACAATTTAGATAATATCACCTGTAAGCTACTCACAGTGACCAGGGAGATAGTTTTACCCCGATTGAATCAAACAAGCCAGTCCTCTCTCAGGAGCTGGAAACAACAACAATCCCAGCCACAGGGCTTGGAAGTTTCACAATGCGATGTGGTGAAAAGGCCACTCAATTTACACTCCACTGTCTTTTTTTACATCGTGAACTTCTGAACATAAACCCATGTTTTGTATAAAACAAATTCATTTACTAGCTATTAGAAATGAAGTCAAGTTACTTGATTACTTGATTGATGGATTCACTCCTTTATGCAATAGATACCTTGTTGAAACTTCTCTGTAGCCATTCAATAGTGTCTAACTGTGCAGGACAAGTGAGTCTAGCAACTGGCTATGTTAGAGTGTGGTGATGGTGAGGGATGAAAAATGACTGGAAAACTCGGTGTTCTTGGTGATATCAAAACTTTTAGAAATGTCTTTCTAGGGAGTGCACCATAGGAAAACTTCCAGAATTTTTATGTTCTTTATATCTTACTTGAATCTACCCTAAATCGTGTGGTTCTTGTAACCCAAGTGTATCTCTGATCATCTTACTCATACCACATCCTCAGTCTATTTTTTTGTCTTCACGGATGCAAAGAAATATTACAAATCAGTCCTCTCTCAATAATATTTTCTAATTATGAAACAAATGGCTATTATTACAAATCAGGCTTTTTTTAAAATTTTTATTGTGATTTGGATGAAAGTTTACAAAGCAAATTCATTTTCCATACAACAGTTCATACACATTTTGTTTCATGACATTGACTGCAATTCCTCACAATGAGCAGCTCTCTTCCCACTTCCTCCCACTAGTTAGCTCTTCCCTGTCTTTCTACTCCATGCATCCCCTCCCCCTGAGCTGTTTCCCTGTGTAAACACTGCCCTTCTATTCTCCCATGATTGATTGCTCCAAGGAGTGTATCTACCTGATGTAAATGTTCACCCCATTTGTCAATCAGGCTTCTTTTAATGTCAAGTTGATTTTTCTTTTTTTAAATAAATGAACAGTTCTAGTTTCATATGTTAACTTCTGGATAAAATAAAGTGAAATATGCATTTGCCTAAAGGGAAAAGTACAGTTTATTTCCTAACCTACACACAATCACCTGCAGGTCTACTTCATAATATGAAGATAATAGATTAATGTTTGATTATTCAGCATGATTAAAAGGTCTAAAAATACTTTTCTAAAAAATCACTTATTCAGATTCTCAGAGTGATTAATGATTCATGAATTTTAACAAGTACTTTTCTTGATGTTAACAGAGATTTGTATGTCATTTAAAGTAAAATGTAACAGAATGATAACTCACTAATACATAGAAAGGTAGAAATCAGTTTTTAAAAGTGTTTTCATTACACTCACTCCTCACTTACCGATGTGGTTAGGTTCCAAAAACAAGATCATATGCAAAAATTGCCATTATGTGAAAAGGGAGAATGACTTCATCAACTCTCTTCCTAAACTATACTGTGAATGTCCTCTTGGGACCCTGCTGAAGTCACCTTGACTGCTACCACAGCCATTTCCATGTCATCCCAGGAGAGCTTGGCCTCCTCTAGCCTCCACAGCAGAGGGTTAACCAATCTTCCAGAACCAAAGTGACCCAAGTGCCACCTCTCTCCCCATCCCTGGGGTCCTTTCCTGCCCCCACCATATCTTCAGCATGAGTGGCCCCAGTTCATCCCTTCAATGATACAAAAATGCCCTTGGTGGCTTTATGGAGGGTAGGGGGCTCCCTGTCCATGGGCGGGAGAGCTTGGGCCCCACAGTAGGGTACATGTTGGCCACTGGGTCCCCTGCCAGCCCCTCCACCAAGCACTCCCTCCCCTCTGCCTCTCTCTCTCTCTCTCTCTTTTTTTTTTTTTTTTAGTTTTTTATTATGATTTGGGTGCAAATTTACAAAGTAGATCTGTTTTACTCTCAACAGTTCATGCACATTTGATTTCATGGCCCTGATTACAATCCCCAGCCATAAAAAGCTCTCCTCCTCTCTCCTACCTGTGACTACACCTTCCCTGTGCTCTTATCTATGCATTCCTGTGTGTTCCGATTCCGTCAACGTGAATTCTGCCCTTGTGATGTCTCATGGCTGATTGATCTAAGGTTATATCTCCACAGGGTAGGTAGGTGCATCTCCCTGGGATTGGTGTTCTTCTTGTAGGTCTTTCTACTGTTGAGCTGAGAGCCAATCCACAGAAGTGAGTCCATTTCCAGACCCAAAGGATAACCTGGAGCCACAGTCTAGGGGGTTCCACCAGTCTCTATTCGACCAGTAATTCTGGTCATTTTTGTGTTTTTGAATGTTGTCCCACATTTTCCCTCCCACTCTATCCAGGCTCTCTAATCTTGATCCTTTTCCAAGTGGTTAGCATTGGTAGCCAGGTACCATCTAGTTCTTTTGGTCTCAGGGTCATGAAAGCTGAGGTCCTCATGGACCATCATATCTTTGGACTAATTATTTCCAAATGACTTTGATTTTCTTCACTCTTCTTTGTTCCAGTTGAGAAAAGACCAATAGTCTTTGTCCCTCCTGCCTCTCTTGCTGGGCAGTCCTGCCATCCCTTCCTCCCTCTTGTTCCCATGAGAATCAAAAATCCAGAGCTTCCTCTGAGGTATTGACTGCCAGGCCCAGTCTCTTCCCTTGACCTTAAACTGCTGCCTCTGGGTTCTCACCTGCTAACTCTACCCCTGCCCTCGTTGCCTGCTCAGCCCTTGCTTATGCCTGCCCAGAAAGGGGCATCGAGGATGCATAGGGACTGCACAGATTGTGATCAGCTGAAGTGGAGTCCAGGAACCAGAGTACCCTGTCTCAGGGCTTCTTTTGACCCTGGCCTGACTCATCCCTATCACTCCTCAGGACTGTGATCTGGGGCCAGACCCTAGGGTCTGCTTCTTCTTGGACCTTGAGAGCAAACCACCGTCAGGACACTACTTACTGTTGCCCTGGCATCAGTCCTCTGTAACACTCAAGACCCACTTGCAGTGTTCCTTTATGCTGGTCTCATTCCAGTCACCCTCCACTCCACTCAAAACCCTGATAGCTCAGGAAGCCTGCGGCCACTCCCCAGTCTCAGGCAGTGAAATATTATGCAATCTGTGCACATGGGGTCCACTGGTCAGGGACTCCTTCAGTTATCTCGACATTCATTACTGCCAGACTTGCATCATTAATGTGTAAAATATTTGATAGTTGTTTTTGTTTTTACTATTGTTGTAAATGTGAAATATTAGATAATGAGACAGTTGATAAGTGAAGAGTAGGTGTATATTGGGCAATCTTTTAAAAAGTGATTTTCTTCTCTAAATTAATGGATTATTTGTTTCCAATAAATTATATTCTGCTAGAGCACACAATCCCATATTCTGGGTGCTTTTTCTGTTTCTCCAATGAACCATTGCTGAATACAATCAACTCATTCTTGAAATAAAAATATTAGCATACAGTCACTTCTGTCATATTCTATTCATTAGAAGCAAGTCACTAAGTCCAACATACCCTCAAAAGAAACTTAGTTAAGCTCCACCTCTTGAAAGACATATCAAAGAATTTGTGCACATATTTTAAGGACACAGTTTATAGATATAGCTGTAAAACAATATTCTTTTTCCTGTTTCATAACATAAATGTGCAATATTTCAGCTTCATTAAGTCTGCTTTTAGAAGGAATCAACCAAATAATATTATGCATTTTGTTGTTGTTGTTGTTAAGTGCCGTCGAGTCGTTTCTGACTCATAGCGACCCCATGCACAGCAGAAAGAAACACTGCCCTATCCCGCACCAACCCCACAATCCCTCCTATACTTGAGCTTATCATTGCAGCCACCCTATCAATCCATCTCGTTGAAGGCCTCCCCCTCTTTCGTCGACCCTCCACCCTACCAAGCATGACATCCTTCTCCAGGGAATGG
>NW_006921689.1:1919873-1929759 GCF_000298275.1 Orycteropus afer afer | reverse complement strand
TGCCTTATCTTGTTCCTGCAGAGCAGCTGTTGGATTTGAACCACCAACCTGGTGGTTAGTGGCCAAGTGTGTTACCTACTACACCACCAGAGCTCCTTTAGGAGCTAAGATAGCCATTCCAAATTGTTCTCAATTGAGGAAAGAGAGCTAAAACTGTCCCTGCATTTCAGCCCAACATTGATGTGGTTGCCCTCTAAGAAGTGCACACCTGTGAGCTCTTTGGCCAACACATGCAGCAACTGAATATAAGACTTCCTCAGAGGGAAAGGGTAGGGGTAGATCTAGGTTGCAAACTATCCTGTGTCTCCAATAATGAGTACAATTAGAATACCATGAAAGTTGAGAGAGGAGTAAGGAAGCTTTGTAAATAAAGGATAGTATAACATAAATGTAGAGTAGAATAAGGGTTTATGAGTACCAGAAAAGTGTTCATTTGGAATAGAATTTAAAAATGCAATGAAAGAGCACAAATGACAGATACCTGAAGGGGTGTCAGTGAGTATTAAGTGGGAAATAAGTCAGTTGGACTCACGTATGAAGGGCTACATATGACAGAAGAATGAGTTTGAGTGCAGTTTGGTAGTCAGTAGGAAGATCATTAATTTTTTTTTTAGTTGAAGGTAACATAAAAAATTGTTCTAATGTTGTCAAATTTACTCGATTGTTAAGGTTCAGCTTTTAATATATACATATTTTATGTATTTTAGTGATTTTTCTAGTACTTTTATCTCCTCTTTCCTCTTTTTATATACATTATATACATTACACACTTCCTTTAATACAAAAAACAAATG
This sequence comes from Orycteropus afer afer, assembly GCF_000298275.1. Lineage (NCBI taxonomy): Eukaryota > Metazoa > Chordata > Mammalia > Tubulidentata > Orycteropodidae > Orycteropus > Orycteropus afer. Next base: position 1,928,965 of record NW_006921689.1, on the reverse strand, counting down.
AGTGCATAGTTGGCTTGTAAACAAAAAGAAGGGGGGATTTCCATAGAAACAGCTGTCTAGGAACAATATATTCATATTTGACAATTTCAAATAAGCAATAACATGAGATGATCTTCATATTCTTCAATTATGTGAGAATCATAAAAACCATTACTCGAGTCATTAAAGTTAGAACGAACATTGGGGAATTCACTCTAGGAAGAAAATGTTTCCGTTGGCAGAATGTTGAAACAGTTGATTTCATAATTACGTAATTTTTCATTTCTATTTAGCTAAACTTTATTTAAATTAATATACTTTTACCTGTTTGCTTAGAATACTAACTTTGAAACACATGTGGTAGTTGCATAGTGTAATCTAGCTGAGCATTTGCTGAATTTCTATGTCTTCTTAATTTTGCTTTTAGTCCAGGATCTGCTGATATAACTTCCTATAACTACATCTGTGTTTAACTTGGGAACACCAGGATAGTCACAAATTTCTAAAAGTTGCTTTCTAAATGATGAAGAAAGTGGTATTTCAACATTAAGTGAGAGAAAAAGTACCAGTGCCAACATGTGTACTTTCTCATACTTGGTTTCTAGTCATGAGAAACAGAATATGAGTCGAATCTGACTCATAGCAACCCCTCCATGGGTTTCTGAAGCAGAATCTCTGTGGAAGTAGATTGCCCAGTCTTCCTTCTGAGGAATGGCTGGTGGGTGTGATCCACCAGCCTTCTGGTTAGCAGTCAAATGCCTTAGGCACTACACCACCAGAGTGCCTTATAGTTTGTAAAACACTTTCACATATTTATTTCATTTGACCATTATGACAACTAATGGGAATTGGAGCAAAAGGGAAAGAAGAGGGAAGATACCATGATGTGACTACAGCTAATAGCATTATCTGTGAGTACATACAAGGAGCTACATTGGGGTCTCTTGGGCAGACATTTGGCCTTTAGTTTGAGGTAGGCTAAGTACAGAAAAAATTTTGCATTACAGTGATATCATGCAGTGAGAGCCTGATCCTGTATAATATATGGGCTTTATCTTTGGCTTAGGATCCCGATAAGAATTTGCTCTTGCCACCAAAATAAGTCTTCTATCACCAAAGAATGCAGAGAATAGACCTGCCAGGAAAATGCCTTTATCTGAGAGCTGAAACACACAGAACTCTAATAAGGTTGGGGGCCCAGAGAGCTGTAGCTTCACATAGACATTATTATTAACAAATTTAGCAAGCATTCATTATTCAGCAGAACACATAAAAGGAAGAAAACTCTCCCAGAGGCATCACTGACAAAGGCTTTTCAAATAAAGACTGTACTTAGAGCAGTTGCAAAATAAAAAATAAAGGATCTCCTGGGGTTACCAAGAACAATCTCCAAGCAAGATGCTGGCGTACCAGTTCAGATATCCCAGAAGAGACAGAGAAACATGGAATACACCAGAACAAAATAATAATAATAATAAAAAAAAAAAAACAGAAAATAAACTTTTCCTTAAAAGGCACTACAACCTATAGTCCAATGGTTAAGAAAAGATCTTTGACAGAAGACTGGTTTACAATCCTAGCTCCTCCATGTTCTGTCTGTGTATCTTCAAACAAGTTGTCTAAGCTTGTGATACCTAAGTTTCCACATTTGTTGTTGTTTCCATATTTATTGTTGTTCCATATTTGTTGTTGCTGTTTTGTGAGCCTGGTGCTTCAGAAGGTGGGTGTTTTGGCACCCAGGGGAAGGCTGGGTAAGAGAGCAGGGCATGGCAGGCAGGTGTTAGAGCTGCTGCATGAGACCAGGCAGTGAGCTGAGCTGTTTGGAACAACTTAGGGAGATAAACTTGTCTGTTGGTTTGTCATTTGTGGTGGCTGGTATGTTGTTGTGAGGCTGGAGGCTATGCCACCAGTGTTTCAACTACCAACAGGGTTACTCCTGGTGGAAAGGTTTCAGTGGAGCTTCTAGACTAAGACAGACATGGAAGAAGGAAGAAGCCATCCACTTCTCAAAGAATTGGCTAGTGAAAATTTATGAATAGCAGTGAAACACTGCGTGATATATTACTGGAGAACTTTATGAATAGCCCTGAAACACTATCTGATATAGTGCCAGAAGATGAGCCCCTTAGGTTGGAAGGCACTCAAAATACAATTGGGGAAGGGCTGCCTCCTCAGAGTAGGGCTGACCTTAATGATGTGAATAGACTAAAGCTTTTGGGACCTCAATTTGCTGATATGGCATGTTTCATGATGAGAAGAGCAGCAAACATCTATTAATAATCAGAACATGAAATGTAAAAAGTATGAGTCCAGGAAAATTGGAAATTGTCAAAAATGAAATGGAACACATGAAGACGATATCCTAGGCATTGTTGTTGTTGTTGTTATGTGCTGTCGAGTCGGCCCCGACTCATAGCGACCCCTCCTTGGGTTTCCGAGGCAGTTATCACTACGGAAGTAGGATTGCCCATCCTTCCTTCCGAGGAGTGGCTGGTGGGTTTGAACCGCCAGCCGTCTGGTTAGCAGGCAAGTTTCTTAGCCTCTATGCTACCAGAGGCATTAGTGAGCTGAAATGGACTGGTTTTGGACATTTTTGAATCAGACAATCATATCATCTACTATGCTGGAAATGACAAATTGAAGAGAAATGGTGTGGCATTCATCATCACAAAGAATGTTTCAATATCTGTCCTGAAGTCCAATGCTGTCAGTGATAGGATAATATCCATATGCCTACAAAGAAAATCATTTACTACTACTATTATTTAAATTTATGCATCAACCACCAAAGCCAAAGATGAGGAAATTGAAGATTTTTACCAACTTCTGCAGTAAGAACTTGACTACATCTGTGGCAAGAAGTGGTGGAAAAGCTCAATATCTTCAGCCAAAACAAGGCCAGGAGCTGATTGTGGAAAAGACCATCAACTGCTCATATGCAAGTTCAAGCTGAAGCTGAGGACAATTAAAATAAGTCCATGAGAGCCAACATATGGTCTTGATAATATCCCTACTGAATTTAGAGACCACCTAAAGAATAGATCAGATACATTAAACACCAATGACCAAAAATCAGAGGAATTGTGGGATGACATCAAGAACATCATCCATGAAGAAAGCAGGAGGTCATTAAAAAGATGAGAAAAGAAGAAAAGACCAACAAGGATGTCACAATAGACCCTGAAACATGCCATTAAATGGAAAGTAGCTAAGGCAAATGGAAGAAATGACAAGATAAAAGACCTAAACAGAAGATTTCAAAGAGTAGCTTGAGCAGACAAAGTCAATTATAATGAAATGTGGAAAGACCTGGAGTTAGAAAACCAAAAAGGGCATTTTTTAAGCTGAGAGAACTGAAGAAAAAAGTCAAGCCTTCAGCTGCAATATTGAATGATTCTATGGGCAATATATTGAATGATGCAAGAAACATCAAAAGAAAATGGAAGGAATATACAGAGTCACTATACCAAAAAGAATTGGTTGATGTTCATCCATTTCAGGAGGTGGCATATGATCAAGAACCAATGGTATTGAAAGAAGATGTCAAAACTGCACTGAAAGAAATGGTGAAAAACAAGGCTCCAGGAACTGATGGAATACCCATTGAGATGTTTCAACAAATGGATATACCACTGGAGGCACTCACTCAGCTATGACAAGAGATTTGGAAGACAATTACCTGGCCAACTGACTGAAAGAGATCCATTTTCGTACGCATTCCAAAGAAAGGTGATCCCACAGAATGTGGAAATTATCTAACAATATCATTAGTATCACAGTACAATCTTACTGAAAATAATTCAAAAATTATTACAACAGTATATTGACAGAGAACTTCTAGAAATCCAAGCTGAATTCAGAAGACATAGAAAGAGGGATATCATAGTTGATGCCAGATGGATCTTGGCTCAAAACAAAGAATACCAGAAAGATGTTTACTTGTGTTTTATTGACTATGCAAAAGCATTTGATTGTGTGTATCAAGACAAATTATGGATAACAGTGAGAAGAATGGGAATTCCAGAACCCTTAATTGTACTCATGAGGAACTTATACATAGACCAGGAGGATGCCATTAGAACAGAAGAAAGGGATACTGCATGGTTTAAAATTAGGAAGGGAGTGTGTCAGGGTTTGTATCCTTTTACCATACTTGTTCAATTTGTATGCTGAGCAACTAATCCGAGAAGCCGGACTATATGAAGAAGAATGTGGCATCAGGATTGGAGGAATACTCATTAAAAATCTGCAATACGCAGATGACACATCTTTGCTTAATGAAAGTGAGGATGACTTGAAGCACTTACTGCTGAAGATTGAAGACTACAGTCTGTAGTATGGACTCAATATAAAGAAAACAAAAATCCTCACAACTGGACCAATAAACAGCATCAGGATAAATGGAGAAGTTGACAAAGACTTTATATTACTTGATTCTACAATCAGCACTAATGAAAGCATCAGATGATATATTGCACCGGGAAAATCTGCTGCAAAAGACCTCTTTCAAGTTCTGAAGAGCAAAGATGTCTCCTTGAAGACTAGAGTGCATCTAACCCAAGCCATGGTATTTTCAATTGCCTCATATGCATGTGAGAGCTGGACAATGAATAGGGAAGACCAAAGAAGAGTTGATGCTTTTGAGTTGTGGTGTTGGTGAAGAATACTGAGAATACTGTGGACTGCTAAAAGAACTAACAAATCCATCCTGGAGGAAGTGCACCAAGAACACTCCTTGGAGGTGAGAATGGCCAGACTTCGTCTCACCTACTTTGGTCATTTGTCAGAAGGAGCCATTCTCTAGAGAAGGTTATCATGCTTAGTAAAGTGGAGGGACAATAGAAAAGGGGAAAGCCCTCAACAAGATGGATTAATATAGTGGCTGCAATGATGGGCTCAGATATAGCAGGGACTGTGAGGCTGGCACAGGAAAAAGCAGTGCTTTGTTCTGTTGTACATAAGGTTGCTATGAATTGGAGACAACTTGACAGCATCTAGCAACAACAACAGGTGCCATTGAGTAGGTTCTGACTCACAGTGACCTTATGTACAAGATGAAACACTGCCCAGTCCTGCACCATTCTCACACTTGTTCCTTTGTTAGAGCCTATTGTTGCAGTCACTGTGTCAGTTCATCTCACTGAGGACCTTCTTTTTTTGCTGGTCCTCTACTGTGGTAAACTTTGTGTGTCAACTCGGCTGGGCCTGGTTGAGTGACTGGGTAAGCTGTATGTTGTATTCCCCACGATGAGATTGGTAATCAACTCCATGGTGGAATCTACTGGAGCAACTGAGTAGCTGCTTTAGAGATGCAGTCTGCTTCCTGTATATAAGGAGAAGCCTTGGAGAACGTTCTCTAGCTTATGGTATACTTGAACCCTGCATGTAGCTGTGTCATTGTTCAACAGTCTGCCATGCTCTGCCGACTTTGGGACTTTGAATGGACTTGAATGAATGGCTTGCTATGTGGTTTAGTAATTTCAGGACTGTGCCTTTTTATTTGTCAACCTTGGGCATGTCAGCCTCAGCAGCCAGCAGATGTCTGAGTGAAGAAAAGCCTCTAGTTTCAGTGGACAGGGAACAGGAGGCAGAGCTGAAGCCCAAGGTTGAGGGGCTTTCACCTAGCCCCTAGAGCCTGGTACTTTGATCTCAGACTTAAGGCCTCCAAACTGCAAGACAATAAACTCCTGTGTGTTGAAGCATCCCATTTGTGGTATTTTTTGTCAGGGAGGCAGTAGGTAACCAAAACATCTACTTTACCAAGTATTATGTCTTTTTGCTGGGACTGGTCCCTCCTGATAACATGTCCAAAGTACCATGGCTTGGGTCAGGCATATCTTACTTCTTAAGGTGACATTTTTCCTTTTTCTCACTTTAAAGAGATCTTTTGCAGCAGATTTTCTGACTGCTGCTTCCTTGGTTGTTGATTGTGGATCTAAGTAAAATGAAATCCTTGACAACTTCAATCTTTTCTCTGTTATTATGATTTATCATGTTTATTGGTCCAGTTGTGAGGATTTTCTGTTTTCTGTAGGTTAGAATATATTCTATACCAAAAGCTGCAGTCTTTGATCTTAATCAGTAAGTGCTTCAAGTCCTCTTCACTTTCAGTAAGAAGTTGTATCGTCTGCATATTATAGGTTGTAAATGTGTCTCCCTCCACTCCTGATGCTTCATTGTTCTTCATATAGTCCAGCTTCTATATTATTTGCTCAGTATACAGATTGAATAAGTATGGTGAAAAGGGTACAGTCTTGACCATGACACACACTTCCTGATATTAAATCATTTAGTATCCCCTTGTTCTGTTCAAACAGCGACCTCTTGGTTACAAGTTCCACATGAGTACAATAAGTGTTCTGGAATTCGTATTCCTTGCAATGTTATCCATCATTTGTTATGATCTACATACCATTGAATGCCTTTGCATAGTCATTAAAAACAGGGACAGCAGAAAAGAGGAAGACCCTAGAAGAAATGGATTGACACAGTGAAGTATTTATTGAACTTTCTTCATTTCACATCCAGTAGGAAGTGGTGTTAATTTGGAGTTGCCATATTCCATATTTAGCTATTTTAACTAAATAGATTACATTTTACCCCTAAATGTCTACAGTGTGTGGAAGTATATGGAAACTATAATGTTGAATATGAATGCTCTGACACAATTTCCAATGACCCCCTTCTGCAGTCTTATTTGAACCTCCACTGAGGTTTTTGCAAAGTTAGGATTGCCTGAGCAAGTATCAGTTGCATTTAGATACAAGGAAGTTAGCCTCAATCTCTTCTGTCCTCCCCTATTTTGTACCATGTTCATCTTTGCTTTCAGTACATACATATATAAATATAAATGCAAGAGATAATTAGCACATTTCAGTTTTGAATATTTGCTAAGTGAAATCTGATACATGCTCAGTTTAATAAAAATTCATATTAAAGATAAGTACCAGAACAGAACAAAGAAGCGACAGGGATCCAGGAAAGGCCAGAGACTCAGGCCATGCTCTCCCCACCCCCAAGTGGTGGGAAAGCAGGGGAAAGGAGAGAAAAAGCCAGGGGAACCAGGACAGAGTGAGGAAGCAGTGGCAGAGATCCAGATAAGGCAAGGGACCCAGGCCACACCCCCCAAGTGGCAGGAAAGAAGCTGGGATCCATGTATGGGGAGGGTGGAGAGGTTTGAACAGCTAAATGAGATAAACTTGACTGTCAGTTTGGCCTATTGTGGTGGCATGTTGCTATGAAGCTTGAGGCTGTGCCACTGGTGTTTCAAATCCAGAGGGGTTGCACATGGTACACAGGTTTCAACACAGCTTACAGACTGAGACAGACTAGGAAGAAGAAAGAAGCCATCCACTTCTCAAAGAATTGGCCAGGGAAAACCTTAGGAATAGCAGAGAAATACTGATACATTACTGTGTAACTTTAAGAATAGGTTGGAAACAATGTCCAATACAGTGCAGGAGGATGAGCCCTTTAGGTCAGAAGGCTCTCAAAATATGACTGGAAAAGAGCTGCATCATTAGAGTAGAACCAGCCTTACTGGTATGAATAGGATAAAGTTTTCAAGACCTCCATTTGCTGACGTGGCATGCCTCAAATTGAGGACAAACAGCTGCAAATATCCATTAATAATCAGAACATGGAATGAATGAAGTATGAATCTAGGAAAATTGGAAGTTGTCAAAAATGAAATGGAATGCATAAAGATTGATATCCTAGGCATTAGTGAGCTGAAGTGGACTGGTTTGGGCCATTTTGAATCAGACAACCATGTGGTCTACTATGCCAGGAATGAAATTTGAAGAGGAATGGTGTGGTGTTCTTCATCACAGAGGATGTTTCAATATCTGTGCTGAAGTACAATGCTATCTGTGATAGGATAATATCCATACACCTACAACGAAGACCATTTAATATGACTATTACTCAAATTTATGCACCAACCACCAAAGCCAAAGATGAGGAAACAGGATTTTTATCAGCTTCTGCAGTCTGAAATTGACTGAACATGCAATCAGGATGTGTTGATTATCACTGGTGACTGGAACGCAAAAGTTGGAAACAAAAAAGAATCACCAGTAGCTGGAAATTTTGGTCTTGGTGGCAGAAATGATGCTGGAGATCGCATAATAGAATTTTGCAATACCAATGACTTACTCATTGCAAACACTTTTTTTTTCCAACAAAACAAACAGCATCTATACACATGGACCTTGCCAGATGGAATATACAGGAATCAGATTGACTACATCTGCGGCAAGAGGTGATAGAAAAGCTCAATATCTTCAGCCAAAACCAGACCAGGAGTTGATTGTGGAATAGACCATCAACATCTCATATGCAAGTTCAACTTGAAGTTTAAGACAATTAAAACAAGTCTACGAGAGCCAAAATATGATCTTGAATATATCCCCCCTGAATTTAGAGACCATCTAAAGAATAGAGTTGATGCACTGAATACTAATGCCTGAAAACCAGAATTGTGAGATGACATCAAGAACATCATCCATGAAGAAAGCAGGAGGTCACTAAAAATACAAGAAAAGAAGAAAAGACCAAAATGGATGACAGAAGAGACTCTGAAACTTGCCCTTGAGCAGAGAGTAGCTAAAGCAAATGGAAGAAATGACAAGATAAAAAAGCTGAACTGAAGATTTCGAAGAGAAGATCAAGCAGACAAAGCCAATTACTATAATGAAATGTGCAAAGACTTGGAGTTAGAAAACCAAAAGGGAAGAACACACTTGGCATTTCTCAAGCGGAAAGAACTGAGGAAAGAATTTAAGCCTCGAGTTGCAATATTGAAAGATTCTATGGGAAAAATATTGAATGATGCAAGAAACATCAAAAGAAGATGGAAAGAATACACAGGGTCATTGTACCAAAAAGAACCGGTTGATCTTCATCCATTTCAGGAGGTGGCATATGATCAAGAACCAATGGTACTGAAAGAAGAAGTGGAAGCTGCACTGAAGGAATTGGTAATGAACAAGGTTCCAGGAATTGACAAAATACTCTTTGAGATGTTTCAACAACAGATGCCCCTCTGGAGGCACTCAGTCAGTTATGCCAAAAGATTTGGAAGACAGCTACCTGGCCAACTGACTGGAAGA
>NW_006921689.1:1907237-1919238 GCF_000298275.1 Orycteropus afer afer | reverse complement strand
CTGATGAAGATTGAAGAATACAGTCTGAAGTATGGATTACATCTCAATATAAAGAAAACAAAAATCCTCACAACTGGACCTATAAGCAGCATCACGATAAATTGAGAAAAGATTGTCAAAGACTTCACCTTGCTTAGTTCTACAGTTAACGTCAATGGAAGCAGCAATCAGGACATTAGACAAGGTATAGCACTGGGCAAGTTGGCTGAAAGAGACCTCTTTCATGTGTTGAGTAGCAAAGATATCTCCTTGAGGACTAAGGTGTGCCTGACACAAGCCATGATATTTTCAATTGCCTTGTATGCATGTGAGAGCTGGACGATGAATAAGGAAGACCAAAGAACTTATGCTTTTGAGTTGTGGTGCTGGTGAAGAGTGTTGAAAGTACCATGGACTGCTAAAAGAACTAACAAATCTGTCCTGGAGGAAGTGCAGCCAGAATGCTCCTTGAAAGCGAGAATGGCCAGACTTCTCTCACCTACTTTGGTCAAGTTGTCAGAAGGTACCATTCCCTGGAGAAGGATGCCATGCTTGGTAAGGTGGAGTGTCGATAAAAGAGGGAAGGCCCTTAACCAGATGGAGTGACATAGTGGCTGCGATGATGGACTCAAGTATAGCAAGGATCATGGAGCTGGTGTGGGACCGGGCCATGTTTCATTCTGCTGTGCTTGGGGTTGCTGAGTCGGAAAGGACTCAATGGCACCTAACAACAACGACAATATACTTAAACATTCATATTTAATAAAAATGCATATTGTTATAATTATCTCAAGTTGTGTAACAAACCACCCCAAACTTACTGGTGTAAACTAACAGCAATTATTTATGATTATTATGTCTTATAACTCTGGGTGTAGTTTTCCATCAGGGTCTCTCATGCTGTTGCTATCAGACAGTGTCGGGGCTGAAGTCAGCTTGAAGACTTTCTCACTCTTATATTTAGTGACTGATGCTGGATATGGGCCATGACCTCAACTGGAGCCATCTGTCAGGACACCTAAATATGGTTTCTTCATATGGTTTTGGGAGCTCTGGTAGTGTAGTGCCTAAGGCATTTGACTGCTAACCAGAAGGCTGGCAGTTCAAACCCACCAGCCACTCCTCAGAAGTAAGGTTGGGCAATCTACTTCCGTAGTGATACTGCCTCAGAAACCCAAGAAGGGGTCACAATTGTCTTGACAGCAGTGAGTTTGATTTGGTTTTGCTCATATGGTTTGGGCTTCCTCATAGCATGGAGGCTGGAATCTTAAGATCTTGAAAGAGGTAGGCAGAAGATAAGTTGCCTTTTTAGCCCTACCCCTCAGAAGTCACATTTATCACTCTTACCACATTTTCTTTATTATATGTTTGTCACTAAGGTTAAACCAATATCAAGGGGAGCAAAAATAAGACTCCATCTCTTGATGGAGTGTCAAAGCATTTGCAAATACTTTTTAAAACCACCACACATACAAATATGACATTTCAACTTTTCATTACATAGGATCTTAGCTTAACAATGAAAACAAGGAAAAAAAATAGAACTTCCAAGAAATCTAATAAATTACAACATTTGAAATCTCCAGAAGTTGAAAAGGCTTAAATAAGAACTGTAAGTGTTCTGGTTTCCTAGTGGTGCTCTGATAAGAATATATGCCATAAATGGGATGGCTTGAAGAAACAAGAGTTCATTTTCTTACCGTTTGGAGGCTAGAAGTCCAAGTTTAAAGTGCCAGGCTCTAGGGGCTGGGTGAAAGCCCCTCAACCTTGGGCTTCAGCTCTGCCTCCTGCTCCTGGCCCACTGAAGCTAGAGGTTTTTCTTCACTCAGACAGCTGCTGGCAGCTGAGACTGACAAACCCAAGGTTGACAAGTAAAAAGTCATAGTTCTGATGTTACCAAACCACATGGCAGACCATTAATTTAAGCCCATTGAAAGTTCCAAGGTTGGCAGAGCATGGCAGGCTGCTAAAAAACAACATAGCTACATGCAGCTTTAAAGAGTGCCATAAGCTAGAGACCATTCCCAAAGCTGCGTCTTACATATGGGAAGCAGACCACATTCCTATAGCAGCTACTCAGCTGCTTGTGGTAGGTCTTATCATGGAGTCGATTGCCAGGCTCATCATGGGGAATAACTACCACCAGCTGCCCAGCCACTCAACCAGGCCCAGATAAGTTGACACACAAACTTAACCACCACAGTAAGTGTACATGACATACTTGGGCTGACTATTGTTATTCCTACACAATCTCATAGAAGAACACTTTCAGGCAAGTTTTTCTTCCATTACTCTGTATTAGTGAAAAAAAAAAAAAAAAAAAAGGATTGTTGTTGTTATGTGCCATCGAGTCAGACCTGACTCATAGCGACCCCTCCTTGGGTTGCTGAGGCAGTATCACTACGGAAGTAGATTGCCCAACCTTCCTTCCGAGGGTTTGAACAGCCAGCCTTCTGGTTAGCAGTGAAGTGCCTTAGGCACTATGCTACCAGAGCTCCCCAAAAAAGGATTACTTCAAGGCAAATGATTATGAGCATTGTATCATTCCTTCAAATGAAAAAATATATGACTTTGGAACTTCTAGGAGGTTTCTGCAGTAGAAGCATCAGGAAACCTTTGCAAAGTTTCAATGAAACTAAGCTAATTTTCTAAACATTACAGTGAGGAAAAAAATAGGACAATGTCAAATTTTGATAGAATTTGTATAATCCTAGTAACGTATGTTTAAAGTTTACAAATCAGCTATTTTCTAAAGTCTTCTCCATCACTTTCAATTGGTCATCTCTCTTTGAGTATTTGTTGTTCTTGTTAGGTGCTGTGGAGTCAATTCTGACTCATAGTGACCCTACGTAGAACAGAACTAAATGCTGCCTGGTCCTACGTCATCCTCACAATCCTCTCAGGCTTGAGTCCAACTTTGCAGCCATCTTGTCAATCTATCTCATTTAGGGTCTTCCCCTTTTCTGCTGACCCTCCACTTCACTGAGCATAATATCCTTCTCTGGGCCTGATCCTTCTGACAAAATGACCAAAGCAAGTGTGGTGAAGTCTGGCCATTCTAGCTTCTAAGGAGCACTCTGACTGCACCTTTTACAGAACAGATTTGTTCATTCTTCTGGCAGTCCATGGTAGTTTCAGTATTTTTCACCAACACCACAACTCAAAGTATTCTTCTTCAGTCTTCCTTATTCACGGTCCAGCTTTCACATGAATATGCAGTGTGTTAGATTGGGTTCTCTAGAGAAACGCAAAAACCAGCAAGTATGTGTGTGTGTGTGTGTGTGTATATATATATATATATATATATATATATATATAATATTTATAGAGAGAGAGAGAGAGAAATTTATCTTAGGAAAATAGCTCACAAGCGTATAGATGCCGACAAGTCCAAGTCTCTGGAGGAAAATGGGTTGGCGACAGCCTTAGCTTCCGTGAGTGCAGGGGGCCGAGAGATTAAAAGCTGGCAGGCAGTGCACTAGTTGTTGGCTCCAACAAAAGGCTAATCCAAGATCTCCAGGCCGAGCGATGGGCTGCTCTCTCATGGAAGTTTGTAGTCCGCACACCAGGATTCCAATCCCTCAAAGAATGTGGCTCTTCCCAGGATGTCCCTGGATATATTGGAAGCAGGCCACACCCCTAGGGAAACTCCCCTTGGGCAGACTGGCCACTCAGAACACAGTCATCTGATCCCATCATGGGAACAACCACACAGAACTGGGGTCCAGCCAAGTCGACATACAGCTCCAACTATCACATGAGGTAATTGCAAATATCCGGGCTTGGGTTAGGAGCACTTTAGTCTTCAAAGTGACATCTTTGCTCTTTAACACTAAAAAAAGTCCCTTCAGCAGATTTCCCCAGTGCAATACGACATATTATTTCTTGACTGTTGCTTCCATGGGTGTTGTTTGTGGATCCAATAAAATGAAATCCCTGACAACTTCAATCTTTTCTCCATTTATCATGATGTTACTTATTGGTCCAGTTGTGAGGATTTTTGTTTTCTTTATGTTGTGTAATCCATAATGAAGATGTTTTTTTTTTTTTTTTTTTTTTTTTTTTGGTGGCTCCACAAGCCTGTTTTAAAAATTTATAACCATTATTATTTTAATTGTGTTTGGGTGCAAATTTACAGAGCCAAATTTGTTTTACATTCAATAGTCTGTGTACATTTGATTTCACACCCCTATTACCATCCCCAACCATAACACACTCTCATCCCCTCCCATCCCTGTGACCACTCCCTCCCTGTGCCCTCTTAACTATGCACTCCTGTCTGTCCAGCTTTCCCTCCAAATGAATGCTGTCTTTCTGGTGCCCCATGGCCAATTGCTCTAAAGGGTGTATTTCCGAAGAGTAGGTGGGTGCATTGCCCTGGGATGGGTGTTCTGTATGTAAGTCTTTCTACTTCTGGGTTGAGTGCCAATCCTTGGGAGTGAATCCAATCCTAGGCATGAAGGGTATCTCTGGGCCATAGTCTTGGAGGTTCCTCCAGATGCTATCCCAACCAGTAATCCTGGTCATTTTTGTGTTTTTGAATTTTGTTCCACATTTTTCCTCTCGCTCTATCCAAGATCTCCAGTTTTGATCTTTTCTCAATGGCTGGCATTGGTAGCTGGGCACCATCGAGTTCTTCTGGTCTCAAGGTCCATCATATCCTTGGACTAATTGTTTCCAAATTGTTTTGCCTCGATTTTCTTCATTCTTCTTTGCTTCAGATCAGAGAAGACCAATAGTTGCATCTTAGATGGCTATTCGAAAGCTTTTAAGACCCTACTTGCTACTTCCCAAAGTACGCTGTGGAACAAGATTTTTATGTACTATGTTGTGCCAATTGACCTTGGTATCCCCCAATATTGTGGTTCTGAGTCAGCAGGCCCGGTGATTCTCTTTCAAGGGGTTTGGTTGTTCTGAGAGTTTATTCCAACTCTGATATCTGTCGCTTCTGTAATGAGTATGGCTAATTTTATATCACTAGTATCTATGTAAGATTATCTTCAGCTAAATCTATCCTCGGTCTAGGATACATTCCTGTTCACTGACTCCCACCTGATCTTCTCACTTGCCTACACATTTATCTGTAGCCCGGATTTTGGTGTTAGTGGTAATGCAGTATTGTGCATATACTAGTTTTTGTCTCTGCTGTCTATATCTTATGTGTATATTTCAGTGTCCTTCCTTTCTCCAATGTCATCATGCTGGTCATAGACTCTTTCCATACCCAAATCAACATGTGACCCCCCAACTAGTCTGAAATTTTCCCTCCCCCAAAGATGGTAGTCTTTGGTCTTAATCAGTAAGTGCTTTAAGTCATCTTTGCTTTCAGCAAGTAAGGTTGTGTCATCTGCATATTGTAGTTTATTAATGAGTTTTCCTCCAATCCTGATGCTGCATTCTTCTTCATATAGTCCAGCTTGCTACTCAAATTATTTTCTCAGCATACACATTGAATAAGTATGGTGATATGATACAACCCTGATGCACTCCCTTTCTGACTTGAACCATGTAGTGTCCCCTTGTTTTCTTTGAACAACAACAGCCTGTTGGTCTATGTACAGGTTCCTCATAAGCACAATGAAGTATTCTGGAATTCCCTTTATTCTCAAAGTTATTCATAATTTCTTATGAACCACTCAGTCAAATACCTTTGCATAGTCAGTGAAACACAGGTAAGCAACTCTCTGGTATTCTTTGCTTTCAGCTAAGATCCATCTGACACCAGCAGTGATATCCCTTGTCCCATGCCCTTTTCTGAATTTAGCTTGAATTTCTAGCAGTTCCCTGTCAATATACTGCTACAACCATTTTTGTATTATCTTTGACAAAAATTTTACTTGTGTATGATACTAATGATATTGTTCAATAATTTCAATATTGTTCAATAATTCTGTTGGATCACCTTCTTTGGAATGGGCACACATATGAATCTCTTCCAGTTGGCTAGCCAGGTAGCTGTCTTGCAAATTTCTTGGTATAAATAAGTAAATGCCTTCAGCTGCTGCATTGGGCATTTAGACCCTGGCAAAGCATTCTGCTTGGAATATTAGCTCTGTGGACTGCCATGGGCCTCAGCTTGCATTTTATGGTCCAGATGCCCAAGAGAATTCTTTCCCAAGAAGCCTTGCTTTTCTAAGATTGTCAATAGCCTTATACTCCAGTAACAATTTAAATAAGTCATTGCAGAGGATGGAGGATAGTAAGATTGTAAAATGTGAATGTCCTTGCCCTTTATATTTCTGTAAACTCATATATTATACCTAGGATTGATGTTGGCATTTGATGAAAATCTGCAGTCCAGGAACTATGTTAGTTTTATTAAATAACAGCCCAGTTCCAGCTCCAGTTCTGGGAGGGGAAATCAGACAGAAGCCAAGACAATTATGAGGAAATGTATATTAATCCTCAAAAAATAACTGTCTTTCTTTAATAATTAGGATAGAACTATGTCCAAGGATAAACATGGTCCTATGAAAATGTAGCAATGCTAGAAATGAAGTCAAATGCTATGACTTCCCCCAAATATGTTGACTTTTATGAAAGGTAGAAATACCTGCTTTATCTTAAAAATAAGATTAAAAATAACTATTGTATTAAATAAGAGGTGGCAAGGTAATAAAAGAGCACAGCAAAATTAAAATACAGTAACTAAAATAAAGGAGCTCTGGTGGTATAGTGCCTAAGGCATTTGACTGCTAACCAGAAGGCTGTTGGTTCAAACCCACCAGCTACTCCTCGGAAGGATGATTGGGCAATCTACTTCCATAGTGATACTGCCTTGGAAACCCAAGGAGGGGTTCTTGTGAGTCAGGTCCGACTCGACTGCACATAACAACAAGAACAATAAACTACAATAAAATCAGTCTTGAAAATAGTAACTAACAACCTGACAGTGTAAAAAAAAAAAAAAAAATCAAATGAATATTAAAGGGGATAAAATGAAACAGAACTTTCAGAAGTCAGATATCAATACTAATAGATAAAGATGACAGCCAACCTACAAGTAACAAGTACTCTTCCCAGAAAAGAATAATGTAAAGCTAACAAAGAAAACTCCCTATTTAAGAAATACACTTCAAATTGGAAAATGAGAGAGCTCACAATATTTGAGAAAAATAAATGGAGATTAGCTCCAAATTTTCATCTAACAAAAATTTTCATTTTTGAGGATTAAGAATATGTCCTGTAATCATCCATTCGGGCCGACTTGATGACACATAACAACAACAACAAAGCATAATTTCACTACATTTTAAAATAACAGCAGTAAAATAGATAATAACATATGATGACAATAATCAGGCAGTGTAGGTAAATTCACATTGGCTTAAAACAGGATGCGATAATTTGTTGCATACAGAGGGACATTCATAACCAGAAAGACTGCATTAATAGATGAATGTAACAAAATGATACTAGAAAAAAAATAGCTTCTAACAGGATTTAGAAAAAATGACTATGCCACAAGTATTATATAGATAAGATTATATTTTCAGACATTAAGGAAAAAAGTGCTATCCAAGTATTTATTCTATTAAAAGTGGTTTATGAAGGTTTATAAGAATAACAATGGAACTTAAGCTATCATTAAAGATTGGAAAGTTGTAGCCACAAAGAGATGGTAGTAAGAATTGAATATATATAGATAAGCTTTATGAAATAATGAAAGTTACATAAAAAAATCTAAAACTCATAGATATTACTGTGCCTACTATAACAAAAATATACAATTTTTAAAACTATTAAAATAATGATTTACTTAAAAATAGATGCGTTTTGCATTCCAAGATTAAGGCATGTACTATGAAAGTTGTTGTTGTTGTTACGTGCCATTGAGTCAGACCCGACTCATAGCAACCCCTCCTTGGGTTTCCGAGGCAGTATCACTACGGAAGTAGATTACCTCATCTTCCTTCCGAGGAGTGGCTGGTGGGTTTGAACCGCCAGTCTTCTGGTTAGCCGTCAAGTGCCTTAGGCACTATGCTACCAGAGATCCCTGTACTATGAAACTAGTTATGTATTATACAGCTATGTTTTTCTATTTCAAATTGATTGAGACTCTTGTGGAGGTATCAACAGAACCATATATTTAATGTATACCAGGGAGCTCTAGTGGTGTGGTGCCTAGGGCATTTGACTGCTAACTAGAAGACTGGCAGTTCAAACCCACCAGCCACTCCTTGGAAGGAAGACTGGGCAATCTACTTTCGTGGAGATACTGCCTCGGAAACCCAAGGAGGGGTCTCTATGAGTTGGATCTGACTGGAGTGCAATGAGTTTGGTTCATATTAGTATAAGGAGCTCTGGTGGTGTAGTGCCTAAGACATTTGACTGCTAACCAGAAGGCTGGTGGTTCAAACCAACCAGCTACTCCATGGAAGGAAAACTGGACAATCTACTGGTAAATCTAAAGATTTATCATCGCAAAAACCCAAAGGAGGTCACCATGAGTCTGAATCTACTAGATGGCAGTGAATTTGGTTTTGGCTTTTGTGTACTAGTATACAAATGGAGCTCTGGTGGTGTTGTGGGTAAGGCATTTGGCTGCTAACCAGGAGACTGGCAGTTCAAACCCACCAGCTATTCCGTAGGAGGAAGATGAGAGAATCTACTTCCATTAAAAACTTACACAGCCTTGGAAACCCAATGGGGGTCGCTATTAGTCAGAGTCAACTCCATGGCAGTGGGTTTAGTTTTGGTTTTTATATTAGTATCCATAACTGCAACAATAGACTCAAACATGATAATGATCATGGATAAGCTCAGGATCAGGCAAAGTTTCATTTTGCTATATACATAAGGTTACCACAAGTCAAAGCTGACTCCCCAACAACTAATAACAACAACATATCAGCATC
The DNA here is from genome assembly GCF_000298275.1 of Orycteropus afer afer. Classification (NCBI taxonomy): domain Eukaryota; kingdom Metazoa; phylum Chordata; class Mammalia; order Tubulidentata; family Orycteropodidae; genus Orycteropus; species Orycteropus afer. Next base: position 1,910,401 of record NW_006921689.1, on the reverse strand, counting down.
AGCTGGGATAGACAGAAGATAAAAATATAAAACATCAATTTTCTGAGGAATTTGCATATGAGAGAAAATGGAAAATAGATTTTTTTTTTAACTTTATTTCATAAACTGGTGATTTTCATCAAGACTAAGATCGATGTCCTTTCTTCCAAAATGTAATTTTGTACCAATCTTTTTTTTTTTTTGAACCATACTAAATTTACCAATTTACCATTGATGTAAACATAATCCATGGATGACTTAAACACGGGACTCATTTATTAAAAAGCCATTGGAGACTGGCACACACATTCTAAAAATCACCCTTACTCCAGAAGCCTCAGGCACATTCTCAGTCCTGAGACCTAGGAGTGGAACAAAGTGGTTCCACCCACCAGCATAATGTTGTCAGAGGCTAGAATGAAGAACCTTCCATAATTGCTCCACAGCATAGATTATTTATCCTTTTAGAGATTTTGTTCTCCAGAGTGCTTAACTGCACTCCAATTAGTATCTAACTGACATTCTTACTCTCCAAAGCATGGTTATTTTATTACAGAATTTCAGTAACATAAATTCAAAGGGTCCCTTCTTGCTTCCACAAAGTCCTTTAAGCAGGTTTATACTCAATTTTAAATTTGTAACAGTAACTTTTCACTAATGTGGGGAAATACAATTTAATCAATATAAACTATTTTCCATGCATTTTCATAATAATTATATTATCTGTAGTGAAAATCCATGAACGAAACACTCCTCAGTTTGGGGGCCTTCACAGGTTGATTTCTGTTGTTTGTTGTTAATGTTTGCTGCTGTATGTTCTCTATCTTACTGAGGGCTATGAGAGTGGGGCAGGAAAGGAATCGTTTTTAAAAATCACAGGTCAGTTAGATGTCTCAAAAATAGGGCTAGGTTATATTAATATGTCTTATTAAAATTCAGTGCCTATTTTCTTTTCTTGGCAATAGCAATTCCTCAGTTTTTAACAGCCAAATTATATTGTCTTTGGAGAAATTCTAGTCAGTAAGCATTTAACTGCTAACCACAAGGCTGGTGGTTCAAACCCACCAGCCACTCCCCAGAAGAAAGGTAAGGCAATCTACTTCGGTAGTGATACTGCCTTGGAAACCCAAGGAGGGATCACTGTGAGTCGGATCTGATTCAACAGCTGTGGGTTTTTAAGTAGAATAACATACTTCTAGGCAAACAGAGAACTTATATAAATGTGGGATTGACTTCCAAGTTGAAGCTAAAGTCAATTTCATGAATTTAACTTTTATTCCTCAACGTCAAGAACTTACATTAAAACTGAAGGCTAACTTTGAAGCAATACTGAGCCTATATATGAATTTGGGTAAAAACTATGAAAGGCTGGGTAGTTCATGATGAATTAACCTATGTTTGGAAGATGGGGTAGAAGTGTTGTCTATTTTGGAACCCATTTCGATGGATGTGCCCCATGAGGACTTAGTCAAATAAAAAATTTGCCCCAAATCACTTTGGGGTGAGGCTGTCAAATTTCACAGTTTTGATTGCCAGTGGCAGGCATTTTTCAGTCAGGGTAGAACATAAAGTGTCATTTTTCAGAGTTTGAAGCTTACTCTTAAAAGAAATTTAGTTTCAGCCATAGAAACAAAAAGCCAATTTCCTTTGTCCAAAAAGGCTCAAATATTTCAATGCTCATATGTAGAATATGTAACTGATTAATTCTATATGAAGGCATTTTTTAAAAAACATTTATAAAAGTATCTAGTAATAAAAGTTTCTAGTAATACTGGGAATAGGCTAGGACTTTCAAGTACATTACCTTATGTATCATAAAAAAAAACCTTACATAATAGCTATAATTCTCATGTTATAGTTAGAACAACAACAACAAACTGAAGCAGGGGACTTTCATAAGAAACATAGTAAAGATGATTGTCAAATGAGCTACCACAATTGCAGATCCTGTTTCTTCTACCTTTTACTTCTTTATGTCTATGACTCTACACTTGAACCAAGAGAAATGGGATTATAACAACATTGCTTTGGCCATGTTTACATGTTTTTAATGAGGTAGCCTTGGATGAAACACAGAGAATGAACTACAAGAAGAGAGTATGCATAAAAAATTAAATTAAAAAATTACATAAAGAGTTAGAATCGACAGCCTTGGGAAGATGGCGGAATAAGGAGAAAGACTGCACAGACCCTCTTCAACAAAGAAAAGGGAACCAATTAACACAGACACAGAAGATAATCCTGGAACCCTGAGCATTGAAGGGAAGGATATAGAAGTGGACTAAACCCCAACTAGCAGAAGAATTTGCATGAAAATACCAAAAAAGGAGACCTATGGAGCTGCGGACTGGCAGCAATCCTGAGTGAGTCTGACGGCACTGCATAGACAGCTTGGAGAGTGCCGAGTGGTGGTAGGACCTAAGAATTAACCAAAAAATCAGCCATGCTAGCCAGGGACTGTACAGAGGACTGCTCTGGTGGCTGGGGAATAAAAGGTGAAGCAGCAGTGAAGAGAAAGGTGGGCTGAGCTGTGGACTTTTGCCTGTTTGGATGGCGCCACCATTTTGAATGTTTATAAGGGGCTTGATCATTTTGCGTATTTGAAGAGACAGCAGCTCTCCCAGATTCCAGTGGCTTAAGAACAAGTTCTGCTTTCCAGTAACCCCAAGGAGACTCTGGACCTGGAGGACTGAAAAGGTGCGACATTCCACTTGCTATTCTTATACCCCACACCTCTTGGTGAACGGAAATGCGGCCATCCCCCACTCCCACCTACCTTCTGGGCCTGCAGGAACTCCATCCCAGTCTGTGTGCTCAGGTGGAGCCTGGGTGCCCTGCACTACCCTCCCCCAACTTTTTTCCTTCTTTCTTTCTTTTTTTTTATCTTTCTTTTTTCTGGTTTTTAGTTTGCTTGTTTTTGTCTGTTTTAAAACTACTACTATTATTATTACTTTCGTGCTTTTTATTATTATTCTTAATTCTTCCCCTCCCAGTTCCCAGTTTTCAGCTCTTATTCTTTTCCCTGTTCCTGGGTGCAAATTGTTTTTTTTCTTTTTTCTTTTTTTTCTCATGGTTAAACCCATTCCTTGTTTTTCTTTTTGCATTTTTCCCATTTTTTCTTCATTATTCTTCTTCTCTACCTTTTTTCTCTTAGTACCCTATCCCCAGATATTGCAGGTTTTCTT
>NW_006921689.1:1858138-1897428 GCF_000298275.1 Orycteropus afer afer | reverse complement strand
ATAAATGGAAGAACATCCCATGCTCATGGATAGGAAGATTGAACATTGTGAAAATGTCAATTCTACCCAACACAATCTATACATTCAATGCAATCCCAATCCAGATCTCATCAACATTCTTTAGGGATATGGAAAAACCAATCACTAACTTCATATGGAAAGGGAAGAGACCTCGGATAAGCAAAGCCCTATTGAAGAAGAAGAACAAAGTAGGAGATCTCACACTGCCAGATCTCAAAACCTACTATACAGCCACAGTAATCAAAACTGCCTGGTATTGGTTTAATGACAGATATATAGACCGATGGAATAGAACTGAGAACCCAGAAATAGATCCATCGACCTATGGTCAGCTGATCTTTGACTAAGGGCCAAAATCCATTAAATGGGGAAGAGAATGTTTGTTTAATAAATGGTGCTGGCAAAAGTGGAGATCCATTTGCAGGAAAATGAAACAAGATCTGTACCTCACACCATACACAAAAAGCAACTCAAGATGGTTCAAAGACTGAAATGTGAAACCTAAAACTATACAGTTCCTCAAGGAAAATCTAGGGGCAAATTTAAGGGCCCTAATATATGGTATCCGGAAGGAAGTTTCGGCAATCCTACTTCCGTAGTGATACTGCCTTGGAAACCCAAGGAGGGGTCGCTATGAGTCAGGGCTGACTCGACGACACATAACAACAACAACAACACTATATGGTATAAATAGACTATCAAGCATAACTCAAAATGCACAAACAGCAGAAGAGAAACCAGATGATTGGGACCTTCTAAAAGTTAAATTTTTATGTGCTTCCAAAGACTTCTCCAAAAAGTTAAATTTTTATGTGCTTCCAAAGACTTCTCCAAAAGAGTCAAAAGAGAACCTGCAGATTGGGAAAAAATATTTGGTAATGACATATCTGACAAAGGATTTATCTCTAGAATTTATAGACTACTCCAACACCTCAATAACAAAAAGACAAGCAATCCAATTCAAAAATGGGCAGAAGACATGAATAGACACTTCACCAAGGACGATATTCAAGCATCCAACAAACATATGAAGAAATGCTCATGATCATTAGCTATTAGAGAGATGCAAATCAAAAAACAATGAGATACCATCTTGTTCCAGCACTAGTAGCAAAGTTCAACAAGGCACAAAATAACAAATGCTGGCGAGGATGTGGAGAGATTCGGACTCTGATACACTGCTGGTTTGATTGGGACTGTAAAATGGTACAACCACTGTGGAAAGCAGTATGGCAATTCGTTCAAAAGTTGGAACTAGAAATATCATTTGACCTAGCTATTTCATCACTAGGTATATATCCTATAGAAGTGAGAGCCATGACAAGAACAGGCATAAGCACACCCATGTTCATTGCAGCACTATTTACAATAGCCAAAAGATGGAAACAACCTAGGTGTCCATCAACTGAGGAATGGATAACCAAACTATAGTACATATATACAATGGAATACTATGCAACACTAAAGAAAAATATAGAATCTGCAAAACACCACATAACATGGATGGGCATTATACTGAGTAAAGTAAGTCAATCACAAAAGGGCAAATATTGTATTAGTCCATTATTGTAAACGTCAAGGAAATGTTTATCTATGGAAGGAAATTTTCTTTACTGGTTACCAAGGGTGGGAGGGGAGGGGAGGGAACACTGTTAGATAAATAGAGATTAAGTATTGATTTGGGTGAAGAGAAGGGCAATGTACCAAATGTGAGATATTAATATGGTGGCACTGAGGAAGAGAAAGACAGAGAGAGGTACATGGGAGGTACGGACAACAAAGATGAACCCTTTTGTACATATAGTACTGTGTTGTCATGAAGGTAAATATGGGTATACCGGTGGATAGATGGGTGGACAGGCTTAACTATTAGCTATGTCTATGAAGCAGGGAGTGTACCGAAGAACATATATAGGGTTGGCAGACAATGGTCCTATAAGTTTTTGTGTATGATCTGAATTTCCAGGTGTATAGTAGAGCTGACAAGGAGCAAGGATGTAGTCACTGCCTGGTCACAGCCAGCTACCCAGAGGGACCGAGTAGTTGAACCTGTGGGCTCAGGACCATAGTCGCAGGGGACATCAAGCTCAATTGGCATACTATACAAAACACTGTTCCACCTACTACTTTGGTGAGTAGCCACTAGGATCTTAAAAGCTTGCAAGGTGCCATCTAGATGCAATGCTGGGTGTCTCCTCGTCCAGAGCAAAGAAAGATGAAGAAACCAAAAATTCATGGAAACAATTAGTCCTAGTGACTGATACACCATCTGATCTGCAGCCTATACAACTATGAAACCAGAAGAACTAGATGGTGTCCAGCTACCAATGTTAACCACTTGGAAGGGGATCTATGTAGGAGATGGTGGATAGAGAGGGAGAACGTTGTGGACAAAACTCAAAATCATTTGGTGGGTGGGTGACCAGGTTTACTGGTCCAATAGAGCCTGGTGGAACCACTGAGACTATAGCCCCTAGCTGCTCATCAGGTCTGGAATTGAACCCACACCTGTGGCTTCCAGCCAAGCAAAAGACAGGCATATGAATTGAACATTTACCAAAGGTAGATACACTCTTTGGAGAGAACAATCATGGGAGAAAGAAGGGCTGCTTATGCACAGGGAGACAGCTCAGGGGGCAGGAGGGCATAGAGGGATGGACACAGGGAAGAGGTAATTATTGGGAGGAGGTGGAAGGGGAGCTGTTGCATTGTGGTAAATTGTGGTCAATGTCATGAGACAAAATATTTGTGAACTGCTGTATGGAAAGTGAATTTTCTCTGTAAATTTTCACCCAAATCACAATTTAAAAAAAAAAGTTAGAAGCAAATTCGTAGGGGAGGGACCATACCTAAGGGAAAAATTTGGGTTTGGAAGAGATGAGCTAGATGGCTCTGTGGGAAATTTGATGATTATCTTAAATATAAAGCTCTCCAAAATTAAAAGAAAAAGAAACAAAGCAAACAGAATAACAGGTTAACGGTATACTCAAATAGAATTTAATTTTATGATCTCATATCAACTTTTATTTAAACTTAATTTACCAACCTCCATCTATAAAAAAAATAAATAAGCTTGTGTAAATGTTTCATTTTCTACATGATGAAATTACAATTCACTATGTCATCAAATTGAGCCAAATACATTCTGATGAAAAGTAATCTGCAGCTGAAAAAGAAAGACTTTAAGGGTTTTAAAGGATCTCTGCTAGTGCAGTGGTTAAAGCATTTGACTGCTAACCAAAAGGTCAGCAGTTCAAAATCACCAGTGACTCCATGGAAAAAAAAGATGAGGTAGTCTGATTCTATAAAGATTTATAGCCTTGGAAACCCTGTGGGACTAGTGTATTCTGCCCATATGATGACTATGAGTTGAAATTGACTCAATGACAGTAGGTTTGATATAAGGTCTTCAATAATATTTGCTGGTGTATCAATTAGCTACATAAAGTAAATCTTTGAAATCTAAGATTTTGTTAGGGTTTTTATAAAAGAGAATGGATACCTATTAACAAAATTCCCACATATATTATGATCATTAATGTTTTACCATTCAAGGGTAAAAAAACTCTTGAAATTATTTGGACTTTAAACTCTCAATTTCCAGAAGGCATGTGAACACTTAGAAGAGAATGAGTCTAAGAGGAGAAAGATTATGGTTACATTTACCCCTAATTTTCTTATAAATAAGTCCAGTACATGAGTCATAATATATTTTAATGGAATATATTTAATAGAATATAATATTGCTTTCTGGCTAATATACACAAAAATTTCCAATTATATTTTGGCAAAGAAAATATGAAGTACTCATAAAAGTGAAAAAAAAAACAGAATAATGAATGTATTTTTTTGCAATAAATAGACTGAGTAGGTAGAGAATGACATCTACTAAAACTGTCATATTATTTCATGTAATGTTAAAGCCTGTATGTTTCCTGAGATGACCAAGAAAATTCAGGTAGAACCATTTCATTAAAGGTGGAAAGGACAGTGGATATTTGCTCAGGGAAAGTGAAGATTTAGCCAGTGTAGGATGAGGAGGTGGGAGTCAAATGAGTTGCATTACAATACTTAAATATTTAATACAGAGCTATGTGTGTTGAAAAAAAAAGTACGCTTTTTTCACAAGGCTTTAAGATAGTGGTATTCAAGCTTCAATATACATAAGAATCCTCATAAAGATTATTTAAAGTTCATATTTATAAACTTGGTCCCTGGAAAATCTTATTCTGAATGTAGAGGAGGGTGGACCCCAGGACCAATGTGATTGTGATGAACATGGTTGATAAACTCTAGCATTTTATTCACCCATGAAAAACAAAACAGTAACTACTACTCTGTAGAACACCTGCTCCCCATGAGAAATACAAGAAGCCAAATCCTTTTTTTTTTTTAATCTTCACGATTAAATTCCTGTTCATATAGACTAATCAGAATCTTCAATAGTTCCCAGAAGTTTGACACCTGTTAAAACAAATGTACTACCACTCATGCTTTCCAAACTCTCCTGCTTACTACTTTTGAACCAGCCTTTACTGGCTTGGAATTTAGTGTCTTTTGTATTTGAATTCTCCATTGTTTTATTGCACAATTCCAAATTCAATGTTTTTCTGAGTGCCTGTGGCTATCATTTTATTTATTTATTTATTTACCTGTGACTTTATTTTATTTTCTTTTGGGGGGGGTGGTTAAAGAGAAGTTTTTATTCTGCGCTTCCCCAGGAGGTTTACAGTCTGGAGAGTGGCCAGGGTGAGGTTCACGGGTCCCTGAGAGGGGCCGGAAGAGACCGGGAAGAGCTTTATATAGTTGCATAGGGGATCTGAGTGGGGGCAGAGGGAAAAAGATGGGAACCAATCAAGTGAAAGCACCTCATTAGTAGAGTCATTAAGGGAGGGGGGAGGACCTGTGCTGGTTCAAAATAAGGCGGGAACCAATCGGGTGGAAGCTACATCCATGTTGGCCTGTTTGTAGCTTCTTCCTGTTCAATCTGAGTGTCTTTTATTTTTTTTTTAAATATATTACTGTTAAGGACATTTCCTGAACTTCATATTTTATTGATATACTGAGACGATAGATAAATTACAGATCTCCTTTCTCAGTTTGTATGAGGATTAACCCCAGACATCTACTCATATGATCAGGAACTCTTGTCTGTAACCATTTCACCAACACATTTCTTGGCCTCCATGTTGTTAATGGTACAATGATCCATGCTCAGTCTTCATCCTACTTGATCTATCAGCAACTTTTGATACAGTTGGGCATTCCTTCCTCCTTGAAACACTTTCTTCACCTGACTTCTAGGACACCCACTGCCTTGGTTTCCTTCCAACCTTAACAGCTGGCACTTTTTAGTTTCCCCTGATGGTTTTTGTTCAACCTTAACTTCTATCCACATAACTTGTTGAATATTTGCAGATATCCATAAGCAAAACCTGAGGACTCCATTTGAAAATATATATCCATGATCCAAACATTCCTCACCATATTCACTATCACCCTTTTCTGTTGTCTCTCAGCTGGATTATTGCAGTAGCTTCCTCACTGATATTCCTGATTTTGCCACTGTCCTTCCTCTCTCAACAAAGCAGGTAGAGATGATTTTAAAACTGTCAGATCATGTCACTCCTCTACTCAAAACTATATAAAGGTTTCTCATCTCACTCAAAAGCCAAAGGTTTAACTATGGCTAACAGGGTCCCACATGTTCTAGCTTTTAATGACTACTCTGATCTCATCTCCCACTGCTCTCTCTTCACATACTCCACTCTAGCCATACTGTCTGCCATGCCAAGGACACATACCTCAGATAATTTGAACTTACTTTTCCCTCTACCTGGAGCACTCTTCCAGCAGATATGCACATGGCTCATTCCCTCACTTCCTTTAGGCTTTTGCTCAGCTTTTACCTTCTCAGTGAGGCCTTCCTTGGACATCAGAGTCATAATTGCAACATACCCTTTTCTGTTTCAGTTTTTCTCCATATGATTACGACCTATAAATCTACATCATGTCTTTTATTAATCGGTTTATTATGCTTCCCCTCCCTATAGGATTTAAGTTTCACAAGGGCAAAGATTTCTAAGTTGTTCACAACAGTATCCTCAGCATCTCAATGTTTAATAATATTTGTTGAGTAAAAAAAATATATGCTCAAACAAGTAAACTCAATGTTGCATATATAAAAGGCATGGATTACAATTTTGTAGCACATCAGTCCAAGACGTCTCAAAACTACAGTGGGGACAACTATATTTGGTGATGGATTATTGCTATCAGTTAATTTTGTATGTCATTGTAAAGGAGATTAAAGATATAAAAGGGATTAGACTATATGACCTTTAGGATTCTTTCCAGAACTAAAATTTATCTCATATATAGACACCAAATCAGTTGCTATCCAATTGATTCTGACTCGCATGTGTCAAGAGTAGAACTGTGCTTCATAGAGATTTCAATGGCTGTGAACTTTTGGAAGGAGATCACCAAGACTTTGTTTCAAGGTCCCTCTGGATAGATTTCAACTGCCAATCTTTTGTTAAGTAGCCCAGCTACTTAACAGTTTGTGCCACCCAGGGACTCCTATATATATACACCCCACCTTTGCAAACAATAACATTTTACAGACACTACTAATTATCTGGAAGCCCTGGTAGTATAGTGCCTAAGGCACTTGATTGCTAACCAGAAGGCTGGTGGTTCAAACCTACCAGTCACTCCTCGGAAGGATGATTGGGCAATCTACTTCCATAGTGATACCACCTTGGAAACCCAAGGAGGGGTCGCTATGAGTCAGATCCGACTCGATGGCAGTGAGTTAGAAAGAGAGAGCATGCACCAGCCACTCCTCAGAAGAAAGCATGGGCAATCTACTTCTGTAGTGATACTGCCTCGGAAACCCAAAGAGGGGTTGCTATGAGTAGATCTGACTCCACAGCAGTGAGTTTGGTTTGGTTCAGTTTACTAATTATCCATTATCACTCTCCTCATATGTAACCAAAAACCCAAACCCACTGCCATCAAGTTGATTCTAACTCAGCAACCCATAAGGTTTCCAAAGCTGTTAATCTTTATGGAAGTAGATTGGCTTATCTTCCTCTTACAGAGCAGGTGGTGGGTTTGAGCCATGACCTCTGGTTAGCAGCCAAATGCCTTAACTACTCTTCATATATACCACATGCTAATTTCCCCCTTGCTCTATACTAATAGATATTTTAGCTGAATACATTATACCTTCACTAAAGAACACAGTTCCAAGTCTCTCTTGCATTTAGAAGTGGTTAAAACAAAACAACCTCACTGCCAGTCTAGTTGGATCCGACTCATAATGACACCTCCTTGGGGCCAAAGGTTTAACTATGGCCAACAAGGTCCCACATGTTCTAGCTTTTAATGACTACTCTGTTCTCATTTTCCCCTGCTCTCTCTTCACATACTCCACTCTAGCCATACTGTCTGTCATGCCAAGAACACATACCTCAGAGAATTTGAACTTACTTTTCCCTCTACCAGGAGCATTCTTCCAGCAGATATGCAAATGACTCATTCCCTCACCTCCTCTAGGCTTTTGCTGTCACTACAGAAGTAGATCACCCAATCTTCCTTCCGAGGAGTGGCTGGTGGATTTGAACCACCAGCCTTCTGGTTAGCAGTCAAATGCCTTAGGCACTATACCACCAGAGCTCATAGCTAAGTAACTAGCATCTTCAAAATCAGATGTAAGTTTACATATGTGCAACATAGAAGTAGTCTTTAGAATAAATGGACACGCCCATCCATTCCCTTTCTCCTTTTTCACTGACTGTAATAAAGATGTGTGAAAGCCATTTTATCTTCAATGATTGAATACCCTGGTTCCTCTCGTGGATTTACTAATCTTTGGTCTTTTACCAAAGGTTTTACCGGAGATGGAACTGTTCCGAGTTGCATCCTCAAAGACTGACTGAAAGTAACACCTTAGGATGGCAGACCCATAAGATGGAAGGATTCTGCCTCCCAAATTCCATGAAATCACCAAACCTGTTTGTTCTGTGTTCTGGTTACTTAGTGTTGCTCTGACAGGAATATATACCACAAATGGGATGGCCTTAACAAACAGGAGTTTATTCTCTTACAGTTTAGAGGCTTTAAATCCAAGTTCAAAGTGCCAGGCTCTAGGGGCTGGGTGAAAGCCCCTTAACTTGGGGATCAGCTCTGCCTCCTGCTCCTGGGCCACTGGAGCTAGAGGCATTTCTTCACTCAGACAGCTGCTGGCTGCTGAGGCTGCAAAATCCAAGGTTGACAAGTAAAAAGGCATAGTCCCGATGTTACCAAACCACATGGCAGGCCATTAATTTAAGTCCATTATACGTCCTAAGGCTGATGAACGACACCGCTACATGCAGGGTTCAAGTGTGCCATAAGCTAGAGACCATTCCCAAAACTGTTGCTTATATATTGGAAGCAGAGCACATACCCAAAGGCAGCTACTCAGCTGCTTACAGTAGATTCCACCATCCAGTTGATTACCAGTCTCATCATGGGGAATACTACATCCAGCTGCCCAGCCACTCAACCAGGCCCAGCCAAGTTGACACAAAAACATAACCACCACACTCTGGGTTGTTTTAGGAGAGAGAAATAAAATAAATACAATTATGTTTTGTTTAAGCCATTGTGTTTTTGTTAGAGCAATCTAGCCTGTGTTCTAAGTAATATATAGCATTCATAGATAAAATAACTCTTAAAACTTAAAAAAAGAAAATTCCATTATCAAAGGTAAGAAAATTGTAGCAGTAGTTCACTGATTTATTTAGAAGTACAGTGTTTTGGTTACGTAGTGCCACTCTGACAAGAATACACCACAAATGGGATGGCTTGAAGAAACAGGAGTTAATTCTTTGACAGTTTGTAGGTGTTAGTCCCAGTTCAAAGTGCCTGGCTCTAGGGGCTGGGTGAAAGCCCCTCAACTTTGGGCTTCAGCTCTGCCTCCTGCTCCCGGCCCACTGAAGATGGAGGCTGTTTTTCACTCAGCTACGGTTGCTGAGGCTGACAAGCCCACGGTTGACAAGTAAAAAGGCACAGTTCCAATGTTAACAAACCACTAAGCAGGCCTTTAATTCAAGTCCACTGAAAGTCCCAAGATCGGCAGGCTGCTGAACAATGACATGGCTACATGCAGGGTTCAAGCATGCCATAAGCTAGAGACCATTCCCAAAGCTGTCTCTTATATATGGGAAGCAGGCCACATACCCAAAGCAGCTACTCAGTTGCTCCAGGAGATTCCACCATGGAGTTGATTATCAGTCTCCTCATGGGGAATACTACATCCAGCTGCCCAGCCACTCAACCAGGCCCAGCCAAGTTGACACATAAACTTAACTACCACATACAGGATAGTAATCAATGTGAACTAGGATTAGAAACCTTAAAAATTAAAAATCTTAAACTCTTAAGAACTATTTACTAAATACCACTCAGCATGCTGGGATTTGACACACATAATGTCATTTAATTTTTACAACAACCTTCAAAGATAAGTTTTACTATATGTGTTTTACAGATGAGAAAACTGATAGGGCTCAACATGTTTAGATTTTTTAAAAAATAGCACTACAAGTAAGTGCTGGAGCTAGGAGCCTAATTCTATGAACATTTCTCCAAGGGCATTCCCCCAGTCTCTGTTCTTTAGACTAAGATGCACGCCATCCCTCCAGAGGTCTTTGAGAATTCAAACTGGAAGTAATTAATTAACCACCTGACAAATACATTCCCACTCTTCCTCCTCCAGAAAGGAGTTCCACTTAAGCAATGAGATTCAAAACCTTGAGCAGTGCATGAGATAACGATCAACTTGAGGACTAATCCCCAATTTGGACTTAGATTTCCAGAGTAAGATATTTAACCTGTCTGGATCTGAACCTGTTGGTCTAGTTCTTACTGTAAGACAGGTCCAATAACTAAGTCTGCTTAAATGAGCTACAAAAGCATTGGCTTTACGTGGAATTTGGTAACCCCAGACAGAATCTCTGTTCATTTAAGCAGTCTGCAAGGAAAATCCCAAACCAAAAAACACATTTGCAGTTGAGAGTCAGTAAACCTACAGATGTTGTTACAAAGTACAGTCAAAATGTCTTTTTTCTTAGCTAAGAAAAACAGTGTTACTTAAGAATTTTGACAAAACAACAGAAACTCAGTTTATAGTCTGGAGCCATTTACATGTATGTATCCACATATCAGGAGCCCTGTTAGTGCAGTGGTTAAGAGATCAGCTGCTAACTGAAAGGTGGAGTGTTTGAACTCACTAGTTGTCCTGCCAGAGAAAGATGTGGTAGTCTGCTTAAGTAAATATTTATAGCCTTGGAAACCCCATGAGGCAATTCTACTCTGTTCTATGGGGTTGCTGGGTCAGAACAGATCCAACACAATAGGTTTGCTTGTTTTGTTGTTGTTATACATATATTACCTGGGGAATTCCTTTTAGTCACAAAAATGCCGATCACCCAGGTAGAAAAGATCTCTAGCTGAAAATCCGAGCACCATGTGCTCAGCTCCCTTCAGACCTCAGAGCCAACTTGAAAGGCTCAGGACATTGATCTCCTGAATTGCCTTCCACATTGCTTAAAGCTCACTCTGCCTGCTGAGGGTACCAATAAAGCACAGTGAAGATCTAACTTTTTAGACAGCTATAACTGCTAGCACTTGGAGTTGGTATCCAACTTAAGTCAAGCTTAAGAATTGTCTATCCAAAGATAAAAAATACTTTTCTCTTTAAACACGCCAACACATCGAATGGTCCCTGTGTCAAGTCAAGCATTTTCTTTCCAGGCCATTATTAAGAAAATTGTTGCACCTGGTTTCTCTTCCCATCTCTCTACCTTTCTTTCCCTCTACTTCTCCCCCAAACTCTTTAAACATTCTCAAAGGTTTTTAGTTTCCACTTGATCATGCTAAACCAAGGAAACATTCTGGAGAAAAGCTGAAAGGAACAGTGAACACTTAGGATTTTCTTTCTCTCATAGTAAATGTTAGATTATTTGCATTAGCTTCCCAAACCACTCTTAGTATTGAGCCAAAGAACATGGAAAATGCAGCCTGCTCTTTCATTTTTATTCAGTGCTGTTTCTACTCATTCAGTATTGGGGCGTCTTCAAGGTGCTCATGGTTTGTATGTTAGAAATCTTTCAGATAAAATAGTGAATTATTTCCTTCTTAGCCATAACAATGGACTCAAAACATGCCAATGATCATGAAGATGATGCAGGAGCAGACAATGTCTTTTTCTTGTTATACATAAGGTCACCGTGAGTCAGAGCTGACTTGAGGAACAACTAACAACAGCAGGAACAATTCACAATGGGAGCTATTGTCTGTGTTTAGAACAACTAAAATTTGCGGGTAGTAAAGATTACAATGATTCTCTGAGATGAGTAAAAGCCTATGAAAGGCTTCCAGATTTATTTTCCCTGTAAGGATTCCCTCTTTTGTCTAGCTTTTATATGTTTTATAGCTTTTTGGAATGCCACAAGTAAGAAACAATTCAATGTCTTCAATTGGAAATATTAACTATAAAGGTGGATAAAAAAATGTAGAAGGTTTTTGAAATGGGTCACATGTTTAATGAGCATTTTTCTCTCAACTCTCAGTTTAATATTGTTAGTTTATTGAAAAATTTAGAAGAAGGTGTTGAGTAGAATTCTGTCTATCTATAAAAAATGTATTTGTGGGAAATGTTCAGATAGATCTTAAATGTTCAGATAGAAATGCAATGTTATACATTGGAAAAATTATGCTGCATGGTAGTTAAAAAGACTATATCTAAAGCGTCTTGCGTGTCTTACATGGCATATATTTTTATTACAAGCAAGCTTCTTACTTTAATATTGAGATACAATCTATGTAGACATTTTCATTTGGCTATAGCTGAGTAATAAATCACTCCAAAACTTATTGGCCTGAAACACAAATCAATTATATTTTCCTCATGAGTCTATGGGCCAGATGTGCAGTTCTGCTGAGCTGTGCTGGACCCAGGTTAATTTCAGCTGGGATTGTTCATGCCTCTGAGTTCTGCTGAGAGGTTCATGTGTCTGCATTCTTGCTGCTCTAAGATTATCTAGGATGGATGACTTGACTCTGCCCCATGTGGTCTTTCATCTCCCAGAAGCTTGGTCCAAGCTTATTCTTGTGGCAAAAGCAAGAGACCAAGAGGGTAACCAGAAACTTGCAAGGCCTGTTGGTGATTTGATTCAGAGCTGGCACAGCATCACCTCCACCTGGTCTGAAAGAGAAAATTTTTTCTGAACTTTTGATCAAAGTAAAATGCCTGAATTAAATCTACGACTCTGCCTAATTCAACAGAATTGAAAACAAAGTTAACAATATCTGCCCTTTAGGTCTTTATCCGGCCAGCAACCATAGGTAGCTGGAGAGATATTTTCTAGGTGGTCAAATCAGGATATGGAAGAAATGCAACCAAAGGAGGGAGGTTTTAATAAGTTTGTGTAATAATAAGATTTGTGTAAAATGGCCTTAAGAAATATTTCTTTCACAATAGAGATGTAGAAAAACTGTCTCAGGAAAAATAACCTTGGGCACCAAGCCATTATTATATTCCCCAGGCAAGTAGAAAATTTTCACTTGAACAAATAGTTTGTAAAGAAGGGGCCTTAGTATCAACTTTATCTCCAGCCTGAGTACCAGGCAACCCTAAGAAATGCTTTACATCAGACTAGATATATTCCTCTGTTCTGGAAGGTATGCATTGTAAGCATTTTGTGACTATGATTGTACATCTCTGTGGCCAAATGAACTTTTGCAATTAACTCTTATAATCAAGAAAAAGTAGAGGTCAGAGAAAAAGGGAAAGACTCCCAACAAGATGGATTGACACAGTGGCTACAACGATGGGCTCAAGTATAGCAAGGATTATGAGGATGGTGCATGACCAGGAAGTATTTCATTCTGCTGTTCATAGGGTCATAATGAGTCAGAGCCCACTGGACAGCACCCAACAACAACAATCAATCTTTGTAGACGAACCTAGCATATGTATCCAGTGGAAGCCTTTTCTCTGTTTTACTTGACTGTCCCTCTTCTGACCTCAATGAATGTTAAATCATTCCTGTCTGAGACCCTCTCTTTCAGGAGTCATCATGCCTTCACTTGTGTGAGCTGGTGATTTCCCCCATTCGAATGGATCTTTAATGCTGAATATATTCTCTGAATTTCATCTTAAGGGCTGAGTGATTTCTCACTAAGATGTTTTGGTGGCTTATCCAAGATGCAAAAGTGGCCCTCCTCTTAGTGAAGCTTGAAGAATCATGGAATGGATCTTGCTGCCAACTTAAAAGCCCATTGTGCTTTTTTTTTTTTTTTTGCTACTTCAAGCCTTCAGAGTCATGTTTTGGAGGTAAGCCCTTCTTGGATTTGAACGTCCACTATTTTGTATTGAGGTTCTCTGAGCATTTATTCTGTTTCTGTGTTATTTCTGTTCATATCTCGAATGTTGCGCTATAGCCCTGCTGATTGATTCTCATTGTCTTGAATTGGTAAGGTCAACAGTTAGCTTTGGTTGCCATCTAGTGGACTTTTAGAAGAAGGCAGTAGGGCTGGTCTTTTTTCCTCCTCTAAGAGATGCATTAGGTTTCATGTTTCTGGCTTACATGCGTTTATTCTTTGGTGAGAATGTGAAATACCACTTGCAAGAAGCATTAAGGCTCTGCTGCCAAGACCCCCTCAGCCTTTATGGTAGAACACTATAACTCCAGTTTTGTGTTGTCCTGAATTGTTGACATGCTCTTGCCCAAGAAAATCTTGAATATGAGTGGCCTCTATGGGGTAGCTTTGAAACAAATAGGTTCTTTTTCCTGTGCAGTAAATTGGATTCCAAAGATTTTAGAATTAGGCAGAAAAAATGAGAAGTTTCTTTTGGTCAGTAGCAAGAAGCCTCTAAGGGGCAGCATTGAAAGCAGGCTTGTTTCTCTGTAAAATACAATAGAATCCTCTAATAAATAGTATGGAAACAGGCTTGCTTCCTTGCAAAATACTGTGTCCGAACAAGCCAAGCAAATAAAAAAAATTACAAAATCTGTACCTTCAGACAACCCTTCTGGTGCTCCTATCCCGACTGTGGCTCTCTCTCCCTCTGCTCCCACGGCAGCTGCCTCTCTTTACTCACCTTTGCCTTCTTATTCTAAGAATTCTTTAACTGAACTTCCTTATTTTGCTGAGGACTTTATAGCTAGATAAACCTCATGTTGAGATGCTCTTTAAAGTCAAGCCATCGAGCAGGATAAGGATCGTACACAGGTGACTTTGACATGGTATACTAGGGCAGAGCTGAGAGTCATAATTAAAGACTTTCCCAGGTCCCTGGAAGATCCAGACAAATTTACTGAGGAATTCAGACTATTCACCTCCACCTATCAATCTGGAATACCTGATCATAATCAATTCATTCATATATTGTTGGGGTCTAGGGAAGCCCGACTTTGGATGACTGAGGCTAGATGGTATAAGGATATGAATGCTCTGGTCTGTACCACTAGTAAATTCACTAGAGATCTTTAGCTGGGAGCTAGGAAGATTTATGATATATTGATTAGAGCAATCACAGAGCTTTCTCAAAGTAAGTAGACTGGGCCAAAATCCAAGCTTTAATCAAGAAAAAGATAAGAGTATATGCAATTTTAAAAATGGATTGGCACAACTGATCATCAACCACTCAGGATTAAAATTAGGTAATGATGACTCTGATAGTGTTTCAATTCTATTTTTGTCAGTGGATTGTACCTGTAGCTCTCAAAATTGGTCAAATGCCATTGCTTAGATTGGGAAAAGATTTCCTCTCAGAAATGTTTCAGACATTGCTTATAAATTGGCCCAAACAATCGAACAACAAAATCAAGCCTGTGGACAAAGAACTATAATTAGCTAGGATAAACTGATCGGCTTACAGTCACAGCACTTACAACTTCCTGCAGAGCAGACATTCAGTACTGGAACCCACAAGAAAAGGAACCAGTAAGGAAAACTAGTGTGTTTTTATTGCAAGAAATGCAGCCATTTTAAAAGGGAGTGTGTTAAGTTAAAGAATAAATTGGGCACTTTATCATCCATCCCACCCAAGCACAAATGAGGGGACTCTGGGACAAAATAAAGGCTTTTCCAATGGTTGCTCTAGATTCACAAGGAGAAAATATCACTAAAAATAACAGAGAAATTTGCACATTCCCTGTGGGTATGGGAGAGATTCTTCCAGCCATTAACTCCACTTGTTTATAAAAGCGTATGTCCCAGAATAACATAACCTCTGATGAAGTGGGAATTTCAAATAAGGAACACAATTTGGTACATTCTTAGCCTGTCTCCATTTTATTTTATTTTATTTATGTGATTTGGGTGAAAGTTTACAGAGTAAATTCATTTTTCCATACAGCAGTTCATACACCTTTTGTTTTATGATATTGATTGCAATCCTCATAATGTAATAGCTCTCTTCCTACTTCCTTCCTGTGGTTACCTTTTCCCTGTGTCCTTTCCTATGCGTTCCTGCCCTCTGAACTATCTCCCTGTGATTTATTGTTCTAAGGACTGTACCTACCTGGTGTAAATATTCACCCTATATGCCTGTGCATTGTTTGGCGGGAAGCCAGGGGAGTGACTTCAATTCCAGCCCTGAAAGGTGAGTAGGGGCCATAGTCTCAGGAGTTTCACCAGTCTCAGACTAGTAAGTATCTTTTTATGATTTTGAGTTTTCTTCCACATTTTTCTCCCACTCTATCCAGGATCTCTTGCACAGATCACTTTCTGAGTGGTTGGCAGTGGTAGTTATTTCTTTAGAACCCAATAAGGAATGTACCCTTTCCTCCTGAGATCAGATACTCCTGATAATTTCTTGGGCAGAGATTTTTTTTTATCTAAGTGGAAGTGTCACATCAAATAAACTGATCAAGAAGAAATTATTTTAAATCTGCTTGCTGACTTTCCACCCCTAAACAGACTCAGAGGAGGTCTATGCTATCTTCAGGCCCTCACCTTCCCTTTACACATTTCTAAGTCCCAAGAAACTATGGCACCTTTAGATTGTCACTCTAATATGCC
Source organism: Orycteropus afer afer (assembly GCF_000298275.1). Lineage (NCBI taxonomy): Eukaryota > Metazoa > Chordata > Mammalia > Tubulidentata > Orycteropodidae > Orycteropus > Orycteropus afer. Next base: position 1,881,324 of record NW_006921689.1, on the reverse strand, counting down.
AGAAAGTTTACAGACCAAATCATTGTTGGACATTTGCTGGGTTCTGTTAGCAGAATCTATTAAAATTCAAATAGATAAGTCCAAACTTTTGTCTTAGGCCTCCCCATATCCTATAAAGAAGGAGGCCTGATAAGGATTAGCCTCAATAATCCAAGATTTCTTGGATAAAGAACTCATTATCCCTAGTTCTAGCCTGTGCAATACTCTGATTTCCCTCTGAAGAAAACCATGAACTGAGGATGGTGTTTTGTGCAGGATTTATGTGCCACCAACAGCATTCTTCTCCTGTGGTTTTCCATAGTGACTAATCTTCATATACTTCTATCAAATGTTCTTTCTGAAAATATATATTTTACTGTAGTAAATTTATGTAGCATGTTTTTATGCATACCAGTTCACCCAGAGGGCCAATACCTATTCATTTCACATGTGATGATCAACAATTTACTCGAATTGTTTTACCTCAAAGGTATATAGAAAGTCTCAATTATTGTTCATGGGTTTTGCACATGGCTTTATAATCTACAATTTGCCCATGGTTTCATCTTGCTCCAGTACATGAATGACATGTTAGTCTACTCCCTATCACTGGATGTCTGTTTGCAAAATAGTGCTTTGCTATTTTAGAATTTGGCCACTAGAAATCATATGGTGTCTGTGGAAAAACTCCAAATGGCTTTTCAATCAGTGAAATACTTAGAACATATCATTGCAGCACAAGGAGATTCCAAAGATCCAAAAAGAGAAGACACAGTTTTAGCTTTCCTTATCCTACTACTAAGAAGCGACTGAGAGAGAGTTGTTTCTGGGACTTTGTGGCTATTATAGTGCCTCAATTGCTAATTTCTCCCTGATGGCCCAACCATTGCATCAGTTTTTAAAGGAGAATACACTCTACCCATTTCAGTTGCCTGAAGAAGGCATTCAAGCTGTCTCTAAATTAAAGGCGTCTCTTCTCACTACTTTAGCCTTAAGATTTCCCAATTATAAATTAGATTTTTTCTTTATATGTCCTTGAAACAGTTGAAAATACTTTGGGGGTCCATACTCAGCTATGTAGGGGGTAGCAGTGATCCTTGTGAGAGCTTACAATTAGATCTAGTAGCCAAGGATATCACCCATGCCTTAGGGAAGTTGCCCTGACAGTACTGTTGGTGGAAGCTACTGCTGATACTGCATTTAAGAAACTTTTAGATATGAATGGTCCCCATTTTCTAACTAGTATCTTAATATTTTCCTAACTCAACATTTATCAGCTAGTAGAATAACCTCAAAGGAAGTTCTCCTGACAGCATCAAATATTTGTCCACATACAGTGAATTCTTTATACATAGCCACCCTCCCACCCCCAACCCAATGACATGGATGCAATCTCTCCTGATCATCTTGATTTAACAGACCAGTTACTTACTCCTGGAGGGAATTTTTAGGAAACTTCCCTGCATAATCCTGATTTAATTATTTTTTGTGCACGGATCATATTTGAAATAAAATCTTTTAGTTCTTATTATTAGGGAGAAAATGCTGCCACTACCACTGTTGAAATGTTGGAGAGTGCTTCCCTTTCTGAAGTGACTTCTGCTCAACAAGCCAAATTAATTGCACTCAACACAGCTTGCAAACTGGCCTCAGGACAATTGGTAACCATTCATAGAGGATTGAGGTATGGATTTGGAATTGTTCATGATTTGGGAATGTTAGGGAACAGAGGGATTCCTGACATTCTCAAGAACTTAGATTAAAAATGGTCTTTTGTTTTCCAACTTCCTAGAGGCTCTCTTGCTGTTCTCTGAGATCATAGTAGACAAAATTCAGAACCATCAACCTAAATATGCTCCCAGGGTGGAGGAAATCAAGGGAAATGCTTTAGATGATATGGCTGCTAAACAGGCTGTGTCATAGTCCATTTGGGACAGCTCTTACCAGAATAAAGATGAGGGGAAGAAAGAATTATGTCCTCTGAAACTGCAAAACTCAAAATTTTTAAAACATATTAGGCCATATTAAGTAAATACTAGTTAGGCTAGGTCCAGGGCTTTTAAATTTTTTTTAAATGCATTTTATTGAAATATAATTTATGCATTATGTAAATACACAAAATTAAAGTGATATGAGTCAATGCATTCCTTTTTTTTTTTCAGTGTTCCCTCCCCTCTCCTCCCACTCCTGGCAATCAACAAAGAAAATTTCCTTCCACATATAAACTTTTCCTTGACTCTCCACAACAATGAATTAATACCACATTTGTCCTTCCGTGATTTACCCACTTCACTCCTCCAAGTTCATCCATGTTTTGTGGTGTTTTGCTGACTCTATATTATTCTTTAGTGTTGAACAGTATTCCATTATGTGTATATACCATAGCCTGGTTACCCATTCTTCTGTTGGCAGGCACATAGGCTGTTTCCATTTTTTGCTATTGTAAATAGTGCTTCAATGAAAATGGGTGTGCATATATCTGTTCCTGCCCTGGCTCTCATCTCTCTAGGATATATACCTAGCAATGGAATTGCTGGGTCAAATGGTATCTAATTCCAGCTTTCCAAGGAGTCACGATACTGCTTTCCACAGTGGTTGTATCACTTCATAGTCCCACCAGTGTATGAGAGTCTCTCCCCATACCCACCAGCATTTGTTATCCTCTCTCTTGTTGAACCCTGCCATCAGTGCTGGGGTGAGATGATATCTCATTGTTGTTTTAATTTGCATCTCTCTGATTGCCAGTGATTGAGAGCATCGCTTCACGTATTTGCTGGCTGCCTGAATATCCTCCTTGGTGAAGTGTCTATTCATGTCTTGTGATCATTTTTCAATTGGATTGTTAATCCCTTTGCTGTTGAGGGATTGGAGTTTTCTATAAACCTTAGAGATATATCCCTTGCCAGATAGCTAATTATCAACAAGTATGAATTTGTTGCTGTCATTTTGTTACATGCTTTTTCATGGTGTTGATTTCTTTGTTCCATATAATTATCTGTGCTGAGTTTGTTTGGTTTATAAATCCTGTTATCACTTCCTTTGTTACTATTGTTTTAGTATTTGCTAAATATTTGTGCTAATCCTCTTTTTCATTTTGATGTGAAGGTTTATCATTTTTCTTTGAGGTTACCCTGTGATTTATAGTTTTCTTCCCAAGTTTAGAACAGTCCATTCTAACTTGTTGTCTTGACTTCCCTACCATTTAGAAGTTCTGTACCTACATAATGTTTTCCCTCTTTTGGGTCTGTAGTTGTCCTCATTTGTCAATTAATGTTTCTACTTCCCTGTTTACAATCTTGCAAGCTTATTTACTTTGGATACTTCCATAACTGTGTTGGTTTCTGGCTTATGTCATCATGTGTGTTAATGGTCAGTTGTTTGCTGTTGTTGGTTCTCTGTCTAAAGGACTCCCTTTAGCATCTCTTTTAAGGTTGGTTTGGTTTTAACAAATTACCTTAATTTCAGCTTATCTGGAAATCTCCTAATTTCACCATCATAATTGAGGGACAATTTTGCTGGGTATATAATTCTTGGTTGGAAATTTTTCTCTTTCAGGGCTTTATATATACCATCCCATTGTCTTCTCATCTGCATGGTTTCTGCTGAGAAATCCAAGCTTACTCTTATTGGTTGCCCCTTGTAGGTAACTTTTCATTTTTCCCATGCTGCTTTCAGGATTCTTTCTTTGTCTTGGTTTTGATGAGTTTGATGAATGTGTTGGTGATTTTCTTTTGGGGTCTATCCTGTTTGGGGTTCGTTGGACTTCTTTAATGGATATATTCTCATCTTTCATCATACCAGGAAAATTCTCTTCCAACAAATCTTCGACAATTTTTTCTGTAGTTTTATTTGTCTCTTCCTGTTCCGGAATTCTGATTACACGTAGGTTATTCCTTTTGATGGTATCCCACATGAACGTTAGGCTTTCTTCATTTTGTTTTGATCTTTTTTCTAATTAACCCCTTTCCAAAGAAGTATTGAGGTATTTGCCTTCAATCTCACTAATAACTTTCAATGGACTTGAATTAATGGCCTTCCCTGTGGTTTGGTAACAGTGAGACTGTGCCTTTTTACTTGTCAACCTTGGGCTTTTCAGTATCAGCAGCCATCAGCTGTCTGAGTGAAGAAAAGCCTCTAGCTCCAGTGGGTTGGGAGCAAGAGGCAGAAGCCCAAGGTTGAGAGGTTTTCACCCAGCCCCTAGAGCCTGGCACTTTGAACCCAGACTTAAAGCCTCCAAACTGTAAGATAATGAACTCCTGTTTGCTCAAGCATCCCATTCGTGGTATATTTTGGTCAGAGTGGTAAGTAGGTAAACAGAACACTATCCATCCCCTCACCTAAATCAACATGCAACCCCCAACTAGTCTGAAATTTATCCTATCCTTCCCTCTCATCACTGCTAACCAACAAAGTAAATTTCCTTCCCTAAATAAACCTTTCCTTGACTTTTTCATTAATGGGCTTGTACAATGTTTGTCCTTCTGTGATCAACTTATTTCACTCAGCATAATGTCCTCCAAAATCATCCACATTGTGAGATGATTCAGATAGTCTTCATTATTCTTTAAAATTGCATGGTATTCCATTGCATGAATGTGCCATAGTTTGGTTATCCATTCATCTGTTGATGGGCATTTAGATTGTTTCCATCTCTTTGCTATATTGAATTGTACTGCAATGAACATGGGTGTGCATATGTCCATTTGTGTCCTGTCTCACCTCTTTAGGTAGAATTGCTGGATCAAATAGTATTCTTCTATTTTCAGTTTTTTAAGGAGACAACACCATACCAATTTCCATAATGGTTGTACCATTTTGCAGTCTCACCAGAAGTGTATGAGAGTTCCAATCTCTCTGCAACCTCGCCAGCTTTTGTATTTTCTGTCTTGTTGAACTTTGCTATTATTGCTTGGGTGAGATGATATTTCATTGTTGTTTTGATTTGCATCTCTCTAATGGCTAATGATCTGTGACCATTTTCTCATGTGTTTGCTGGCCGCCAGTGTATCTTCTTTAGTGTAGTATCTGTTCCCTTGCTAGTTTTGAACTGGGTTTTTTGTCTTTTTGGTGTTGAAGTTTTCTATAAATTTTGGAGATAAGTCCTTTGTCAGACATGTCATAGCCAATTTTTTTTTTTTCCCCAGTCTGTAAGTTCTCTTTTTACCCATTGGGAGAAGTCTTTTGAGTGCATAAGAATTTAATCTTTAAAAAGTCCCAGTTATATAGCTTCTCTGCTGTGCATTTTGGCTTATGCTTGATAGTCTATTTTTGCTGCAGATGAGGGCCCCTAGATTGCCTTATTTTATCTTTGATGAGCTTTATAGTTTGGGGTTTTACGTTTAAGTCTTTGATCCAACTTGAGTTTGTTTTTTATATGGAGCAAGGTATGAGTCTTGTTTTATTTTTCTGCAAGTGTATATCCAGTCTTGCAAGCACCATTTGTTAAAGAGGCTATGTCTCCCTCATTTAATGGGTTTTTGTCCTTTGTCAAAGATCAGCTATCTATAGATACTCACTCAAACTCACTGCCATTCAGTCAGATTTGACTCATAGCAACCCCTCCTTGGGTTTCTGTGGTAGTATCACTATGGAAGTAGATTGCCCAACCTTCCTTCCAAGGAGTGGCTGGTGGATTTGAACCGTCACCCTTCTGGTTACTAGTCAAATGTCTTAGGCACTATGTCATGGATAGATCTATTTCTGGGCTTTTAATTCTGTTCCATTGACCTATCTGTCTATCTTTGTAACAATACCACACTGTTTTAACTGCTGTAGCTGTATAGTAGGTTTTGAGATACGGGAGTGTGAGACCTCCCACTTTGTTTTTCTTTCTCAGCAGTGCTTTGCTTATCCAAGTTCTCTTTCCTTTCCATATGAAATGAGTGATTGGTTTTTCCATGTCCTTAAAAAATGTTGATGGAATCTGAATAGGGATTATATTGAATATGTAGATTGCTTTGGGTAATATTGACACTTTCACAACATTCAGTCTTTCTATCCATGAACAAGTTAGGTTCCTCCATTTATGTAGATCCCTCATAGTTTCTTGTAGTAGTGTTTTGTAGTTTTTTTTTGTATAAATCTTTTGTGTACCTGGTAAGATTTATTCCTAAATATTTTATCTTTTTGGTAGTTATTGTAAATGGTATTGTTTTCCTTATTTCCTTTTCAGAGGTCTCTTTTGTTGATGTAGAGGAATCCAACTGATTTTTGTATGGCGACCTTGGATCCTGCCACTTTGGTGAAACTTTCTATTAGTTCCAGTAATTTTTTTGTGGAGTCTCTTGGGTTTTCTATGTATAGGATCATGTCATCTGCAAATAGAGATAGCTTTACTTCTTCCTTGCAAATTTGGATGCTTTTTATTTCTCTTTCTTCCCTTATAGCCCTGGCTAGGACTTCCAACACAATGTTAAATAGAAGTGGTGATAGAAAACATCCTTGTTTGGTTCCTGATAACAAGGAAAGCTGTGAGTCTTTCTCTGTTAACAATAATGTTGGCTGTTGGCATTGTATATGTGCCCTTTATTATGCTGGAGATTTTCCCTTCTATCCCTATTTTACTGAAGTTTTGAATGGGTGTTGGATTTTATCGATTGCCTTTTCTGCTTCAATTGATACGATCATATTGGTTCTTTTGTTTATGTGGTGGACTACACTGATTGTTTTTCTGATGTTGAACCATCTTTGCATACTTTGTATGAATCCCATTTGATCATGATGTATTATTTTCTTGACGTATTTTTGGATTCTGTTGGCTAGGATTTTGTTGAAGATTTTTGCATCTATATTCTTGAGGGATATTGGTCTGTAGTTTTCCTTTTTAGTGGCGTCTTGTCCTGGTTTTGGTATCAGTGTTATGCTTGCTTCAAAGAATGAATTTGGGAGTATTCCATCTTTTTCTATGTTCTAAAATAGTTTGGCTTAGTGCCTAAGGCAATTGACTGCTAACCAGAAGGCTGGAGGTTCAAACCCACCAGCCACTCCTTGGAAGGAAGATGGGGCAATCTACTTCCGTAGTGATACTGCCTCAGAAGCCCAAGGAGGGGTCGCTATGAGTCGGGTCCAACTCCACGGCACATAACAACAACAACAACAGAATAGTTTGAGTAGTATAAGTGTCAGCTCTTCCCTGAACATTTAGTAAAATTCCCCAGTGAAGCCATATGGGCCACGACTTTTTCTTGTGGGGAGTTTTCTTAATGGCCTGCTCACTTCTTCTTTTGTTATGGGTCTGGTCAAGTATTCTATCTCCGACTGGGATAGTTTAGGTAGGTTTGTGTTTCTAGAAACTTATCCATCTCTTCTAGGTTCTCTAATCTGATGGAGTACCAAAAACCAAAAACAAAACTCACTGTCATGGAGGCAGATCTGACTCATATTGACCCCTCCTTGGGTTTCTGAGGCAGTATCACTACAGAAGTAGATTGCCCACCCTTCCTTCCGAGGAGTGGCTTGTGGGTTTGAACCACCAGCCTTCTGGTTAGCAGTCAAATGCCTTAGGCACTACACCACCAGAGCTCCTTGTTGGAGTACAGTTCTTCATAATATTCTGTTATTATCTTTTTTGTTTCAGTTGGTTCTCTTGTGATGTCACCCTTTTCATTTATTATTCATGTTATTTGCATTTCCTCTTTCTTTCTTTTCCTTTTTTTTTTTTTTTTTAATTTGCCAGCGGTTTGTCAATTTTGTTAATCTTTTCGAAGAACCAGCTTCTTGTTTTATTGATTTTCTCTCCTTTTTTTTTTTTTCCTACTTTATTTATTTCTGCTCTGATCTTTATTTCCTTATTTCTGGATACTATAGGTTTCTTTTTTTGCTCTTTTTCTAATTGTTGGAGTTGTGGAATTAGAGTGTAGATTTTGATTCTTTCCTCTTTTTTGATGTGTGCATTTATTACTATAAATTGACCTCTGAGTACTACTTTGTACATGTCCCAAAGGTTTTGGTATGTTGTGTCTTCATTCTCATTTGTTTCTAGGAACATTTTTATTTCACACTTTATTTCTTCCTTTATTTATTTGGTCATTATGTATTATTTTTTTGATATATTTTTGGATTCTGTTGGCTAGAATTTTGTTGAAGATTTTTGCATCTATATTCTTGAGGGATATTGGTCCATACTTTTCCTTTTTAGTGGTTACCCAGTAGTTTTTGAGCAGTGTAGTATTCAGTATCCACATATTTGGTATTTTTTCCTTGATCTTCCTATTATTGATTTCTAATTTTACATCGTTGTGATCTGAGAACATGCTTTGTAATATTTTGATGTTTTTGAATTTATTAAGGCTTGTTTTGTGTCCTATCACATAGTCTAATCTGGAGAATGATCCATGTGCACTGGAGAAGAATGTGTATTGTGCTTTTGTTGGGTGGAGTGCTCTGTATATGTCTGTGAGGTCAAATTGGTTGATTGTGTTCTTGAGTTCTTCTGCATCTTTGTTGAGTTTTTTTCTTGTTGTTCTGTCACTTCTTGAATGTGGTGTGTTAAAGTCTCCTACTACTATTGTAAAGTTGTCTATTTTTCCTGTCAATGCAGTTAATATTTGCTTTATTTATTTTGTAGCTCTTTCATTAGGTGCATAGATGTTTATTATGGTAATGTCTTCTTGGTCAGTTGACCCATTTAGCGTCAAATATTGTCCTTCTTTGTCCCTTATGCTCTTTTTCACCTTGAAGTCTATTTCATCAGAAATTAGTATTGCCATTTCTGATCTTTTTTGGTTGCCATTATCTTGACATATTTTTTTCCACCCATAATTTTTAATTTGTTTTTATCTTTGTGTCTAATGTGGTTCTCTTGTAGGCAGCGTATCAATGGGTCTTTTTTTTTATCCAATGTACCACTCTCTTTCTCTTGCCTGGTACATGTAGTCCATTCACACTGAGTGTAATTAGTGATAGATATGAATTTATTGCTATCATTATATTGTGTTTATGTTGTGTTGTTGGTGATTTCCTCATTCCAAATATTTTTCTGTGCTGAATTCATTTGTTATCAAGTGTTTCTTTTCTTCTTCATTATTTTTGGTGTTGTGCTTATTAAGCCCATGTGTTTTCTTTCTTTCTGAGTTTGCTTAGGAGGATTGTTAATTTTCTTTGTGGCTACCCTGAAGTATATTCTTATCTCCCTAAGTTTAGAATAGTCTGTCCTGTAAAGACATTGTCCTGTCTTCCCCTCCATTTGGAAGTTTTGTAATTAAAAGTTTTATTCTCTCTGTTTGCTTTGTTGCTAGTGTCATCTGCAGATTGACTCTCTTATTTCTCTGTGTACATTATTTAATGAGCTTATTTTGAGCATATTTCTGATTTGGTTTCTAGGTGGTGGTGTCAAGTTTCTTGACTTTAATTTATTGTTTTTTGTTGTGAGTTCTCTATTGGAAGGATTCCCTTTAGCATTTCTTGTAGAGTTGGTCTGGTTTTCACAAATTCCCTTAATTTCTGTTTGTCTGAGAATGTCTTGATTTCACCTCATATTTGAGGTATAATTTTGCTGGATATATAATTCTTGATTGGCAATTCTTTTACTTCAAAATTTTATATATGCCATTCCATTGTCTTCTTGCCTGTATGGTTTCTGCTGAGAAATAAGAGCTCAGTCTTATTGGTCGTCCATTGTAGGTGAAATTTCATTTCATTTTTCCCAAGATTCTTTGTCTTTGGTTTGGAAAGTTTGCTTATAATATACCTTGGTGACTTTCTCTTGGGATCTATCTTGTATGGGTTGTGGAGCTTCTTGGATAGATATCTTTTCTTTCTTCATGTATAGGAGAAATTTTCTGTTAGCAAGTCTTCAACAATTTTCTGTGGGTTTTTTGTTTGTCTGTTTGTTTGTTTTTTGCTTCCTCTTATTCTGATATTCTAATCAGGCACATCTTGTCTCATTTCATGTCATCCCATGTAAGTCTTAGGTTCTCTTCATTTCTTTTAAATAATTGTTCTGATTTTTCTTCATACAAGCTGGTGTCAAGGGATTTGCCTTCTAGTTGGGAAGTGCATTCTTCAGCCTGTTCTAGTCTGCTCTTTTATCCTTCCACAGTGTTATCTATCTCTGTAATTTTAGTGTTCATCTTCTGCATTCTAATTGCTGTCTTAGTCTGAGTTCTAATTGTGTATTTATCTTGTTATTTTGCACTTGAGTGACTTTTCTGAATTCTTCCAGGGTACTTACTGTCTGTTTTATCTTTGTTTCTGTTTATGGTTTCCTTGAGCTCTCTTGGAGAACTATATATATATATATATATATATATATATATATATATACACACACACACATATATATATACCTTCTGAATTCCTTCTCAGATAGTTCTAGTGCTTGTTCTTCTTTCATGATAGATAACTCTTTAGCCTGTGATTTTATTTCTATTGTCTTGTTGCCTGTTGTTTCCTAGACATTTTGAGGTTATGTCTCTAATTGTTAGTTATGTATTGATTTGTTTCAACCTGGTTTTATGTTTTACTATACCTAGGAGCTCTGGTGGCATAGTGCCTAAGGCATTTTAACTTCTACCTGGAAGGCTTGCAATTCAAACCCACCAGCCATTCCTTGCTAGGAAGACCATGCAATCTACTTACATAGAGATACCACCCTGGAAACCTAAGGAGAGGTTGCTATGAGTTGGAACTGATTCGATGGCAGTGAGTTTGGTTTGGTTTGAAGAATATCGAAAGTGTGGAGCAGATGTGCTTTTTTGGTTATTAACTCAGCTATAGTAGGTTGCTCTCCAGCTCTCTCTGTGTTGGTGGAATCATTGCTGGGGATGTTTATGCAGATTTCTGTTCATCATGAAGAAGATTTTGAGTGGGAAAAGCAGGTGTTGTCAACCATTTGTCATTGATGGTGAGGCACAGAAGGTACTTATGTTACCTGCCTATTAGATGAGGTGCTCAGTGTAATAGCCCCAGTTGTCTGGTGGAGGTTTAATGCATTCCTCTTATTGGATGAGGCAGGGGAAAAAAGGAAAATTAAAAAAGGTGCCAGAAGAGACCCCAGAATAGAAAGGTAAAAGGAGCCTTTTGGGGCAAGATAATTCAGTCAGTGATGCAGGCCTGGGTAGGGCAGCCTGGGTCCTTCTGAGACCTCTACTGATGATTATGTCCTACTGTCAATCAAAGACCTGCAGTTCATAACCGAAAGACACTCCAATGGATAGAGGGCCACCACTTTCTACTTGAATAGAGAAGCCACAATATCCTAGTATCCAGGTCCACTCTATGACAAAAATGGTCAGTGAAGAATTGGAACTGAGCCCACTGCCATGAACCTGCTCCAGGGCTCTGCCTACTCAGATGGAGTTTCTCTCTTTCCCCCAGTCCCTTCTGGATTCCATGGCAGCACGAGCCAAGGGGGGTCTTGACCCATTTCTCAGTAAGATTATAGTACTCACTTAGAGGCTGAAGGCACCTTGAAAAACTCCTGGTGTGACTCTTCTGAGTCCCCGACCCCTGTGGGTTCCATGATTTTTTCCTTCTTTCCTTCCTCCTTGACCTCTTTTTTATTTCTAATGACTCCTCTCCATCTCTATCTCTGCTAAGTGGATTTATTTATTTTCCCAGTTGTTTAATCTGCTCTCTTTCTTTGCCTTCACTGAATCTAATATTTTATCTTCTCCTTAGTTGCTCATAACTCTAGTATCATTATTTGTATCTGCTTTACCTTTACTCAGAGTCTCACTTGGAAGTGGAATCAAACATGTGGGTTATCTGTATGATGCCATCTTTCTTCTTTCCTGACCTTTTTAAAACTCTTGGCAAATATCAGCGACTATCCTCTAAAGTGAACTCAGGGCTAACAGCTGGAATAGGTAAGGGGAGAGCCCACAGGAAGGAAGCAGAAGCCAGGGCCTATGGCTGAAACAGCTAAGGGGAGAGCCCCCAAGCAGGAAGCAGGAGACAGCAGACAGCTGGAACAGGTAAGGTCAGAAAGTGAGTAGAGTGGTTTGCAACAGCTAAAGTAGATGAATTTGTTTGTTAGTTTGTCTTACTGTGGTGGCTTGCGTGTTGCTATGAGGCTGGAGGCTGTGCCACCATGTTGCAAAATGCCAGCTGGGTTACCCATGGTGGACAGGTTTCAGTAGAGCTTCCAGGCATAGACAGACTTGAAAGAAGGAAGAGGCCATCCACTTCTTAAACACTTGGCTAGTGAAAACCTTATGAATAGCAGTGAAACACTGTCTGATATATTACTGGAAAACTTTATGAAGATCCCTGAAACATTATCCTGTATAGTGCCAGAAGATGAACCCATCAGGTTGGATGGCACTCAAAATTTGACTGGGAAAGAGCTGACTCCTCAGAGTAGAGATTACCTTAATGATATGGATAGAGTAACATCCATTGGCTGATGTGGCATGACTCAAAAGGAGCAGAAATAGATGCAAACATCCATTAATAATTGGACATGGAATGGATGAATTATGAATCTAGGAAAATTGGAAGTTGTCAAAAATGAAATGCAATGCATAAAGATCAATATCCTAGGCATTAGTGAGCTGAAATGAACTAGTATTAGCCATTCTGAATCAGACAACCATATGATCTACTATGCTGGGAATGACAGATTGAAGAGTAATGGTGTGGCATTCATCATCACAAAGAGTGTTTCAAGATCTGTCCTGAAGTACAAAGCTGTCAGTGATAGGATAATAGCCATACACCTACAAGGAAGACCAGTTAATACTACAATTATTCAAATTTACACACCAACCACCAGAACCAAAGATGAGGAAATTGAAGATTTCTACCAACTTCTGCAGCCTGAAATTGATCAAATATGCACTCAGGATGTGTTAATTATCACTGGTGACTGGAATGCAAAAGTTGGAAACAAAGAAGAGTTACCAGTGGTTGGAGAATTTGGCCTTGGTGATAGAAATAACACTGGAAATAGCATGATAGAATTTTGCAAGACCAACAACTTACTCATTGCAAATACCTTTTTTTCAAAACATAAACATAGTCTATACATGTGGACTTCATGAGTTGGAATACACAGGAATCAGATTAACTACATCTGTGGCAAGAAGTGATGGAGAAGTTCAATACCCTTGGCAAAAACAAGGCCAGGTGAGGCTAATTGTGCAACAGACCATCAACTGCTCATATGCATGTTCAAGTTGAAGTTGAAAACAATTAAAACAAGCCCACAGAAGCAAAATATGACCTTGATATTATCCCTCCTGAATTTAGAGACCATATAAGAATAGATTTGATGCACTGAACACCAACGACTGAAAACCAGAGGAATTGTGGGAGGACATCAAGAACATTATCCATGAAGAGAGCAAGAGGTCATTAAAGACAAGAAAGGAAGAAAAGATCTACCTGGATGTCAGAAGAGACTCTGAAACTTGTCCTTGAGTGGAGAGTAGCTAAAGCAAATGGAAGAAATGACAAGATAGAAGAGCTGAACAGAAGATTTCAAAGAGCAGCTTGAGAAGACAAAGTCAATTACTATAATGAAATGTACAAAGAACTGGAGTTAGAAAAACCAAAAGGGAAAAACACTCTCGGCATCTCTCAAACTGCAAGAAGTGAAGAAAAAATTTAAGCCTCATGTTGCAATATTGAAAGATTCTTGGGAAAAATATTGAATGATGAAGAAAGCATCAAAAGAAGATGGAAGGAATATGCAGAGTCACTGTACCAAAAATAATTGGTCAATGTTCATCCATTTCAGGAGGTGACATATGATCAAGAACTAATGGTGTTGAAGGAAGAACTCAAAGCTCAACTGAAGGAATTGGTGAAAAACAAGGCTCTAGGAATTGACAGAATACCCATTGAGACATGTCAATGAATGGATGCCCTGCTGGAGAGGCTCACTTGGCTCTACCAAGAGATGTGTAAGACCGCTCTACCACTACCAGCTACCTGGCCAAATGACTGGAAACAATCCATATTTATACCTGTTACAAAGAAAGGTGACCCCACAGAATGTGGATATTATAAAAAATATCATTAATATTGCATGTAAGTAAAATCTTACTGAAGAAAATTCAAAAACATTTGCAGCAGTATATTGACAGAGACTTCCAGAAATGCAAGCTGGGTTCAGAAGAGGACATGGAATGAGGGATATCTTTGCTGAATATTTGCAAAGAATACCAGAAAGATGTTTATTTGTGTTTTATTGACTTTGCAAAGGCATTCGATTGTGTGGATCATAACAGATTGTGGATAACATTGAGAAGAATGAGAATTCCAGAACACTTGATTGTACTCATGAGGAACTTGTACATAGATCAGAACAAGGGGATAGATACTGCATGCTTCAAGATCAAGAAGGGAGTGCGTCGAGGTTGCATCTTTGCACCATGCTTATTCAATTTATATGCTGAGCAAATAATCCAGGAAGCTGGATTATGTGGAGAAGAACATGGCATCGGGTGGAGGAAAACTCATTAGCAACTTGCAATATGCAAATGACAACTTTGCTTGCTGAAAGTGAGCATGACTTAAAGCACTTACTGATGAAGATTAAAGGGTACAGTCTGCAATATGGATTACACATCAATATAAAGAAAACAAAAGTACTCACTACTGGCCCAATAAACAGCTTCCTGGTGACTGGAGAAAAGATTGAAGTTGTCATATTACTTGGTTCTACAATCAAAGCCAATGGAAGCAGCAGTCAAGACATCAGATGACATATTACATTGGGCAAATCTGCTGCAAAAGACCTCTTTCAAGTGATGAAGAGCAAAGATGTCTCCTTGAAGACTAAGGTGTGCCTAACCCAAACCATGGTATTTTCATTTGCCTTTTATGTATGGGAGAGCTGGACAATGAATAAGAAAGACAGAAGAAGAGTTTATGCTTTTGAGTTGTGGTGTTGGAGAAGAATTCTAACAGTACCATGTCTGCTAAAAGGAATAACAAATCTGTCCTGGACGAAGTGCAGTCAGAATTCTTCTTGGAAGCAAGAATGGCCAGACTTCGTCTCACCTACTTTGGTCACATTGTCAGAAGGAACCATTCCCTGGAGAAGGATATCGTGCTTGGTAAAGTGGAGGGTCAACAAAGAAGGGGAAGGCCCTCAATGAGATGGATAGACACAGTTGCTGCAATGATGGACTCAAGTATAACAAGGCTCGTGAGGCTGGCACAGTACCAGGCAGTGTTTTATTTTGCTGTGCATAGGTCACTATGAACCAGAGACGACTTGATGGCACCTAAGAACAACAACAGTGGCAATAAATTTATTTCAGTTATGATTTGCAGATATTCACATTGGGTTGAGGCTTTTCCTTGCCACCAAGCCACAGACACTTTTGTGGTGAAAAAGTTAGAAAACATCATTCTCATGTGAGGAGCTCCAGCCTTCTTCTGCAGTGACAGAGGAACCCACTTACAGACCAAGTAACCCCACTGCTTGTAGCATTTTCTCCATTTTTCAGAAACTCCATTGCTCCTTTCACTCTATCTTCTGGGCTTGTGGGAAGGACTATGGAATTACTAAAATTCAACTGACAAAACTAGTATCATCCATGGAATTAACTTGGCTGCAAGAACTCTGTTAATGTTGATGAATTTAAGAGCTACTCCTTTTGGCCCTCATACCATAACTCTTTATGAGATTCCCCTATTCACTAGCTATTGCTAATTTAAATCTATTATTAGCAAATTTAGATGTTCTGGTGGCATTGTACCTAAGGCATTTGACTCCTAACTAGAAGGTTGACAGTTCAAGCTCACCAGCTGCTCCACAGAAGATGGGGAAATCTACTTCCATAAAGATTTACTGCCTCAGAAACCCAGTAGGTTGAAATAAGTTAGAATCGATTCAATGGCAGTGAGTTTGGATTTTTTTCAATTAGCAAATTTATTAATGTATTGTCAATCTCTGATTCATTGTCTAAAGAACATGTTAAATTCCTTAATGAGGCTTTTGAAATAAAGGCAGTGAAGGGTCTACTGCCTCACCCTTTCTGTCTGGGGATTATGCTTATTGGAAAAGATACCAATTAAAGGATTCCCTTGAACCTTGATGGATGGGACCTTATTTGATTTTGCTCACTAATCCATTTGCTGCAGAATTTCAGGGAATCAAAACTTATATTCATCTGTCCTAGCTGAAGAAAGCCCTGAACCCTGAATGGATTTTGAAACCCATTAAAGGACTCAAATTCAAATGGTCCAAGGATGAGAAGAACATCTCTAACATAACACATCAGAATGATAGTAAGTTTCTAAAATTTCCAAATGCTATTTTACATATTTATTTATTTATCTATCTACCTATTTATTTATTTATTTCATACCTAAAATCAAGATTCTTCAGTCGTCAGAGCTCTAGGTAAGAGTCAAAGAAGTTTGTAGTTAATGTTCATCAAATTTCCTTTCTTAAGCCTAGTCCATTTTTTTCAGGAAAGAAGATTTTTCTGAAAATATATCACTATACGTCAGTACACTTCACTCTCCATGTATACTGTATTGATACACTTTTCTTTAATCAAAATTCTTGGAAGCATTTTACTTGTTGAGTTTTGGAGTAGTAGTTATTAGTGATGATGCAACTACTCTTTGCCTAAATTTGCCTGAAAGACCAAAAATGCTTAGGTTGAAGATATATTTTAGTCCTTAAACAGGAAGTTAAATGTAGGACTCCAGCTTCTTCATATCAATCAGTATGTTATCTTTGTATTGTGTTAATCTTGTGTTTAAAGTTGATGCCCAGAAGTACTCATTGTCCAAACCTACAAAAGAATGTCAGAGCAAAGAGAAATGGATGTTCCACAGCTCATTTTCCCAAGCAAGGAAGGCTGAGTTAAGGAACTCAGTCAAGATGGTTTGAAGTAAATTAATTTCCTTTGTCTTCAAATGAGTGAGGTAAGGACACCACACATGGCTGTGCAAACAGTAATCTTTCAGTGAACTGTTTCATGAGCTCCAGCTCTCCCATGGCTAACATGTCAGCAAGGAAGCGTTCAGAATACATATTCTGAATCTAAACTCTTCTCAGCAGGAGTAATCTCAAGAGTCCTGCCTCCTTCTAGAAGCTTGCAGATTTCTGTTGACAATGAAATTGACAGAATTTTGTTACCCTCAAAGCTGGCCAAAGAAACCCCACACAGTGGTCTTGTATTCTCCTTTCCCAAAGTGTCAGGTTGGCAAAAGAGATCCAAGTTCTTCAATAATATCCATTATACTGACTTTGATACAATTATTTTCTTCTTTATTAATAAGTGAAAATCTCTACTAAATAATCCTATGAGTGAAATAGTTGTTTTTTTTTTTTTTTGGTCAAATTATATGGTAGGCATTTTGCTGGATTCAAAAAGAATAAAACATTTGCACAAAATTCAGCAAAACACCTCAAGAGAAGACCTATAAAAAGTTTGTAAATTTCTGTGAATTAGAAGGGAACTATTAATTTTTCCCAATTTATTAACAAGATGATGACTTATGGCTTCATTTCTCATGATATCAAGAACTTTAAAAGAAGCAGCAGAGGCTTGTTTCAGGATTGCTGGCAATATTATTTTTATTCCAATGTATGCAGATACAGAAAGTCTTAAATCACAATGGTATGTGAAACTTTTTTTTTTTTTTAACAAAAGTCATGAACAATAAGGGCTGCCAAGTTCTTCAGGTTCTACATCATGCATAAAGGACCAAGATTTTTATCCAGACAAAGTTTTACTTGGCAAAGAAACTTTATACCATTTTGAAGACCTTTGGATATTCCCAGAGAGATGCACAAAAATAGGAATTCTTCTTTAATGGCATTAGTGTGCACACAGCAGATGAAAACCGGGAGCTGGCTGCACTCAGAGAGAAGGACAAATTCTTTCAGTTGTTGCCAATCCTCCTATGACCTTCTTCTAAATTATAAAAGAAATGTCAATAATTCTGGAATTCATGACAAGTAGGACGAAGTTACTGCTTCAAATTTTTTCTTGCTCCAAATTACAAATCAAATGGACAGGAATACAAATTCTTTCATATTATTGCTTCCTTGGCTAAAGGTTGCTGTGAAAAGCACTCAAGACAAGGTTTAATGTAAGAAATCTCAGATTTTTTTCAAGTTCCATGAATCTAAAATTAAAAATTCTTTACATGGAAATGAGACATACGATTCAAAATATTTTCACAAAAGGCAAATATAAAATATATTTCCAGGTTTACTGATTTCCTTTTTCCATAATCAAGAACCTTCTCATATGTGAGTCAGAGCCTTAAAATAATGCTTTCAGTGATACAATTAAAATTGAAGAATACATCAGATTCATTGCTTTCTCTCTCTCTCTCTTTTTTTTTTTTTCCCCAACATTTTCTAAGTAAGCTAGACCAAAGGCACATAAAGACAGATGTCCACCACTTTAATGTCAGGACATGTTTTATTTTATGCCTGTAAACAGAAATCTACTGTAGACATTGTAACATCCTAACATGATGATTGCCCTATACAAATTGTAGAGTAGCTTCTCTTGGCACACTACAATGGTGTGTAGTAAAACACTGCTTCCCTAACATGTATATAAAAGTGATTCATTCCAGAAAACAATTGTCACTGAAACAAGAAAAAATATCAGAAGAAAAAATATGTAATTGAATGTGGCTCATAGACCTCTAATTAAAAACCTCTGATCTAACACTTTTTATTCTTTCGTTACTGGATAGTTTTAAATATTTTAAAGCAAATAAGGCCTTAAATTCTCATTTTAAATAATTCACCCCTCTGTATTGAGGAGCATGGAACACACCCTCAATAAACTACAGGGACAAGGATAACCCTTTTATTTCAACTTGGCTTACATCCATGTGTAAGAAACTTTCTTCTGTCTTTTATTAATGAAAGCACAATATTAACTAGATCTTCCCAGTATATGATTATATACTAATAACTGATTATCATGATAATGACTATGTAGTTCAAAAATGTATAAAAGGTCAATGAATCATCAAAAAAAAATCTAATTGTGCACAACATATTTTTAGCTAGGAAACCCTTGTGATTTCAAATACTACTGGCATTCCTTAAGGACTTAACCAGCCATTGCTGCTTAACCCTTTCTTTTCTAATGCTTAGTTATAAGAGAAAGCATCTACTAAGTACTAACTTCTTTTCCTATAATCTGTAGATAAGTGTCTTACAAACATTTTAACCATAACACATAAGAAATACTTTTTATATGTCTATCTGAAAGACACATGTGTATATTTATATAATTTAACTATGCTTGCCATAAAACAATTTCTACCATTATTGAGTGAAAGGCACACTAACACTTTCTATTACATTATGTTAATGCTAGTCTTCAACTAGTAAATTGGTTTTAATCAACCAATAATGGGCTGCAACCTACAGTTCAGATGGTATCAACGTGGTCCCAAATGAACATGATCTTTTCTCCCCTACAAGATTTGTGAATATATTAATTCAAATTGATTTCTGGAGTTTATCCACTGAAAATGAAGTGGCTTTAAACTATTTTCTTGAAAAGTTTCAATTCACGATTAACAAGAATATTTCATCATTCAAAGTACACTATTGTTTAGATAGTCAACCTTAACATAGATAGATAGGTAGGTAGCTAGACAGATGCTGTTGATTGAATTGAGTCTGACTCATGGCAACTGTATGTACAACAGAACAAAACGTTGGCTGGTCTTGCATCATTCTCATGACTGTCAACATGTTTGAGTCCAACATCGTGGCTACTGTGCCAATCCATCTCACTGAGGGTATCACTCATCCACATTGTCTCTCTACTTAACCAAAGATGATGTCCTCCTCTAAAGATGAATTATTCCTAATGATGTTCCAAAGTAAGCAAATCAGATAATGTTCTATTGTGATTCATAAGATTATCATTGACTAATTTTTGGAAGTTGTTCTGGTTACCTAGTGTCTCTCTGACAAGAATATACCACAAATGGGATGACCTTAACAAACAGGAGTTTATTCTCTCACAATTTGGAGGCTTTAAGTCCAAGTTCAAAGTGCCAGGCTCCAGGGGCTGTGTGAAAGACCCTTGACCTTGGGCTTCCGTTCTGCCTCATTCTCCTGGCCCACCAAAGCTAGAGGCATCTCTTCACATAGGCAGCTAGTGGCTGCTGAGGTTAACAGGCCCAAAGTAGACAAATAAAATGGCACAGTCCTGATGTTACCAAATCACACAACAGGCCATTCATTAAAGTCCATTTTAAGTCCCAAGGCTGGCAGAGCATGGCAGGCTGCTGATCAGCGACACAGCTACATGCAGGGTCCAAGTGTGCCATAACCTAGAGACCATTCCCAAAGCTGCTGCTTATATACAGGAAGCAGACCACATACCAAAGCAGCTACTCAGCTGCTCACAGTAGATTCCAGCATGGAGACCAGTCTCATCATGGGGAATACTACACACAGCTGCCCAACCACTCAACCAGGCCCAGCCAAGTTGACACACAAACTGAACTACCACAGAAGTATATCACCAGGCCTTTCTTCCCAGTCTGTCTTAGTTTGGAAACTCCACTGAAACCTGCCCAATATGAGTGACCCTGTTGGTATTTGAAATACTGGTGGCATAACTTCCAGCATTACAGCAATACACAAGCCACTACTATATGAGAAACTGAGAGACTGGTGGTGAAACTTTAACATGATATCATTATTATTGCTATGTGCTTGGAATATTTATTTTTAACCACAATCAGACAGAAACGTAGATTGCCTGATCCACATTTTGTATTTGAGGACAGCAAGGCTCAAAGAGGGGGAATACCTTGTCTGATTCCATGGCCAGTAAGCAGTAGCACCAGGCTGTGACCTCAGGTTCCTTTAATGCTAAGAGCTTATGCACTCATTATTCTTATTGTCCTGCCTCTAAAGGTACTTGTAAATTAGACAACTACCATTGCCTTAGGTATTCACACAACATATCTCTAAACTTCAGGTTAAAAAATAAGGGTCATTTCTCATGTGTTTCTCTATCCATTTGCTCAAGACACCTTTACTGAAAATTCTGTCAGGTATAGTGATAAAACATAGGTAAAGAACATAAGAACTCTTCCACCAAGAATCTTAAAATCTACAAATGAAATTCCATGATGAAAGGACAAGGCAAGTGCCTGGGGGACACAGAGATGGATTGATTTGTGGGTCAATAAGAATTTTGCAAAAATGTTTCACCATGACATAGTGGAAGAATGAAATTTGGTCTGATCCATAAATGATATGAAGAATTTCAGTGGGCAAAACAGGCAATTTTATTTCAGCCTAATAGAAACAGCTGAGACACTTGAGACAAAGTGTGGAAAGTAGAAGAGTATGTTGGGTATTTGGGTTCCAAGCAGGCAGCCCTTATGGTAAACGCATAGGCTAGAGGGAAGGTAAAGTGGAAGATGAGTTTAGAAATGTAGGAATCAGCCACATTCTTAAAGGGACTTGAATACCATAATTGAAAAATTGTACAGTATTCTCTGTTTTTTATTTTTTCTTACTGAAAAAAATATTTTTTATTTCATAATTTCACTTGAAGTAGATTTTTACACTATCAGTATTCAGTTAGAAAAAGCGTAGTCCTATAAGCTCTATTTAAATCATTAAAATTGAACACTTAGACAGGGTGACTATAAAATCTGGAAATATTTAGAACCAAAGCTAAATATTTTATAAAACTCCACTTTTAATTTTTTTTGTTTGTTTTATTTTTTTCACCATAACAGATGGTCCCTACACACTAGGCCATTCCATGTGTATTCCGAATTAAACTCAAGTTCTGGTTTGTCTTCTATCTTCTCTTTCTCATATCAGTGTGTAAATAAACAAAGATGATTTATCATGGGTATAATGATGAATCCATTTCAATTTAGAAATAAAGTAAATGATTTACTAACCAAATGTGAGCTTTATGGAAACAAGCATTATGTTTTGGTTAATGAAATTAGACATAATATCTATACCACCTAACATAATGAAAACACATAGTAGGTATTCAATAAATATTTGCTGAATAAATCAACAGTTGAGATAGTGTAAGTTTCAGCTGCATAACTATTTTATCATATTCTTTAGAAGTGTAAACAACTCTTACCAAATGACCATTGTTGTCTAATTGAATTCCCATTCACAGCAACCCTGTAAGAGAGTAGAACTGCTCTGTAGGATTTCTAAGGCTGTAAATCTTTATGGAAGTAGACTGTCTCATCTTTCTCCCATAGAGCACCTGGTGGGTTCAAACGGCCAACCTTTTGGTTATCAGCCGAATGTTTAGTCAATGAACCACCAGGGCTTCTATGAACAACTATGGTCCTTTCAAATACATTTAAATTAATAAAACAGACAGACCAAGAGAGACAGATTAATGATGTGTCTTTAACTTTTTCTGTATTCTAGCAAATGAATTATAAATTTAATATTAAAGGATGTTACACCATAGTTAGGAGCTCTGGTAGCATAGTGCCTAAGGCACTTGACTGCTAACCAGAAGGCCGGCGGTTCAAACCTACCAGCCACTCCTCGGAGGGAAGATGGGGCAAACTACTTCCGTAGTGATACTGCCTCGGAAACCCAAGGAGAGGTCGCTGTGAGTCGGATCCAACTCGATGGCACATAACAACAACAACAACAACACCATAGTTGGGATGGTGCAGGAGTGGGCAATATTTTGCTCTGGTGTCACAGGGTCATTATGAGTAGGAGCTCACTCTATAGCACCTAACAGTAACTACACCACCATAGAGGTGCTTCCTTCCTTTATCTATTTATTTTTTTGACATATTAAGGAATTTATAAAGTAAGATTCTTTGGTTTTTCCACCTGAGTTAATTCTACAGTCTTTTTATCTTTGCTGCCCTCCTCTGGAATTTTTATTTCATCCTGTTCTCTTTTCCAAAGGATGCGTGCATCATACCTGCCTTCAGAATTAGAAGTACAGGAAGAAATGCAAACTATTTTATTTTTTCTATTTCACAGTGAATTTCTATTCAATCCTACAGTACAGCCTGGTAAGAATAATGGTATAAATAATTGCAGATTATCTCTGTTTTACAAATGACATATTTGTGCTATTTTGTTTCAATGCCACCACTGGTAATGTGTAACTCAGGAAATTGTCATTTCAAAATATCTTCTGGAAAATAATATTTGACTTTGCATTGTGCTATTAAGAAATACGGAGATCTGGTAGCACAGTAGCTAAAGCACTTGACTGCTAACCAGAAGGCTGGCGGTTCAAACCCACCAGCCACTCCTCGGAAGGAAGGTTGGGCAA
>NW_006921689.1:1854027-1857864 GCF_000298275.1 Orycteropus afer afer | reverse complement strand
TCTGGTTAGCAGGCAAGTGTCTTAGCCACTATGCTACCAGAGCTCCCCATTAATTATTATATCACCTGTATTGCATTATATCATATGTGTTGCTCAATGTTTTAAATATGATCAATGCCTTAAAAAGAAGAGATTTGCAATATTTATTCTCCTAATGTAAATCCCTGTGTAAATTTTTGTATGCTTTCTGATTTGCCTTAATGTAATACTTTACTGATATGTTTGTCCATTGTACCTTATTAAGTAAGTTAATAGATATAAAACAGAATAGTGCTAGATAAAATAGAGAGTGATCTTCAGGGTGCAGAAAAAAATTAACATAGAGCCAATACAACTCAATTCCCTGAGAGTGCATTATAATCCTCTTTCCCATCTCCATGTTATTTCAGTATTACAATCTTTCATGGCCCTTAGGTTGGTGCTTCTCAAAGCTTGCTGTGCATACAAACTATTGGGAGTCCTGTTACAATGCAGATTCTGAACCAGAGGTACTTCTGCACTTCTAACAAGCTCCCAGGTGCTGATAATGTTACTGGACCATTATAATTCTTTTTTTTTTTTTGTAAAACAAGTGCTGTCTCATAGAAATATAATATGAGCCATGCATGCAATGCTACATTTTCTAGTAGTCACATGTTAAAAATAAAAGTAAAAAGATAAATAAGCACCTTGAGGGACAGAGGCAGTGGGTCTGCGGGCTCAAGACTATGATCACGGGCAATATCAAGGTCAAATAACACAACATACTACACAAAAACATTGTTCTACATCCTTCTTTGGGAAGGAATGACTGGGACCTTAACAGCTTGTAAGTGGCCATCTAAGTTGCAACTATTAGTCTTTCCTTGTCCAGAGCAAAGAAGAGTGAAGAAAATCAAAGATGCATGAAAAAGACAAAAGGACATGAGAACTGCAGCCTACATGACCCCAAGACTAGAGGAACTAGATGGTGACTGGCTACAAATACCAACCACTCACAAAGGGATCAAAATTGGAGATCCTGGATACAGTGGAAGAAAAAATGTGAAACAAAATTATGAAAAAAAGATGAGGTTTATTGGTCTGATAGAGACTGGTAGAACCCCTAAGACTATGGCTTAGAGTCATCCTTCAGGCCTGGAATTGGACTCACTCCCATGGCTTAACTCTCAGTCAAACAATGGATAGACCAACTAGTGGAGCAACAATACCAGGGAGATGCACTCCTTAGAACAGTCAACCATGCTAAGTCAGAAGGGCAGCATTTGCACAGGGAGAAAGCTAAGGAAGCAGAAATGCATAGACAAAAAGGACACAGGGAAAATGCAGCCAAAGGGAGGAAGTGGAGAGAGAACTGTTACACAATGGGGATTATAATCAAGTCTCACAAAACAAAACTTGTATGAACTGTTGAATTTAAAATGAACTGTTTTGTAAAATTTCACTCAAATCACAATAAAAAGTTTTTAAAAAAGAAAAAAGACAACTGCCCCACTATTTTTAATGACTGCACAATAAAAAAAATTTAAAATGTTAAAAGAAACAGGTGAAGTTGATTTCAATCACATTTTATTTAACTTAATATGTCCAAAATAAGATTTCAGCTTGTGATCAATATGTTGTTGTTGTTAGGTGCCATTGAGTTGGCTCCGAGTCATAGCAACCCTGTGTACAACAGAAAAAAACCACTGCCCAGTCCTACACCAGCCTTAGAATTCTTCCTATACCCAAGCCCATCACTGCAGCCACCATGTCAATCCATCCCACTGAGGGCCTTCCCCTTTTTCCCCAACCCTACATTGTACCAAGCATGATATCCTTCTCTAGGGAATGATCCCTTCTGACAACATGACCAAAGTAAGTGAGACAAAGTCTGGCCATTCTTGCTTCTGAGGAGCATTCTGGCTGCATTTCCTCCAGGACAGGTTTGTGATCAATATAAAAATTATAAAATGGAGATATTTTACATTTTTTCCCCTTTTCATACTAAATCTTCAAAATCATACATATATATATTAATACACATATATTCATATATATGTACATATATATACACATATATGCATACATATATATACATATACATATGTGTGTGTGCATGACTACTGTGTACAGAAGAAGACCATCTATGTATGTGCACTTTGGTTTTCCAAGGTGGATACAAACAAAAGAAAAATGAATAAACTGAAAACCTTCTTGCAAATAAGTGCTATATAACTCTAAGTTTGTATTGAACCTAATCTTCCAGAGAAGAACCTGACTCTTTTGTCAGTGCTGATAGGATCGCCACCATGTCTTTCACAGTTACTACACCAGATCTCCCATAATTTTAGCAAGAAAATTTTGATGTCTCTAAGTCAGTATTGATTGAATAAGGTGCTCTACCCACAAGAAGCTCTGGCCATTCAAGGAACTAGCCCCTCAAAAGTCTTGACATTCAAAGAACAATCAGGAGGTTTACGGACGCATGAGAGTAAGGGAAAAAAGTGACCGGGAATAAAATGATGCAATTATTTTTCCATCAGAATGACTTTCAAAAGCTGCAAAGTGTTGAAATATAAAAATCTCCACATTTTTATTTTAGTAATTTTCCCCAAAACATGCATCATTAAAACTTAATTTGGCAATTCTACTTCTAAGATTTTATCCGCATACACCTACACACAAACATGCAGAAACATAGAAGGATTTTGGAGTCATTGGTGAAAATGGTAACATTAATAATTTGTGGGTGACCACATTTGGCAATATATTTTAATTTAATATATATAATTTTTTCTATTATATATGTACATTCTTATAGTACATACAAGTACATACGTAGAGATATCATCTGCCGAACTTATATATTCCCTTTTGCCTACCCATACCTGATCATCTTTCCTGTCTCCCTATGTGTCCACCTGTAGATTAATGTATGTTATTACTGATAATGCATTATTATGTATGTAAAAGTATATACCTTTGTTTTCTGTACCTCTAGTACACCTCTCCATGTCTTCCTTTTCCTTGGTCTTGTTTTGCTGCTCACTCACTTTTAACATATTACCTTTCTCTTCAATGAAATCAATACATATCTGTTACCTATCTGGCAGTTTTCCTTCCGCTCCCATCCCATCCCTGGTAACCAACAAAGTTTCATTCCATGTGCAAACCCTTCCTTGACTTTTTACAATAGTGGGCTCATATAGTATTTGACCTTCTGTGACTGACTTATTTTACTCAAAAAATGTTCTCCAAGTTAGTTCACATTATGAGATGTTCCATGGATTCTTCATTATTCTTTAACATTATATAGTATTCCATTGTGTGTATGTACCGTGGTTTGGTTATCCATTCCTCCATTGATGGGCACTTAGGTTGTTTCCATCTCTTTGCTTTTGTGAATAGTGCTGCAGTGAACATGGGTGTGTGCATATATCTATTCCTGCCCCAGCTCTCAGTGCTTTAGGATATATAACTAGTAATGGGATTGTGGATCAAATGGTATTTTTATTTTCAACTTTTTTTTTTATTTTTTTTTTTAAATTGTGATTTGGGTGAAAGTTTACAGAGAAAATTCACTTTCCATACAGCAGTTAACACACACATTGTCTGATGACATTCACAGGTTACCCCAATGCAACACCTCCCCTCCCACTTCCTCCCAATAGTTACCCCTTCCCTGTGTCCATCCCTCCATGCACTCCTGCCCCCTGAACTCTCTCCCTGTGCATAAGCAGCCCTTCTTTCTCCCATGATTGTTCTCTCCAAGGAATGTATCTACCTCCGGTACATGTTCAACTCTTATGCCTGTCTTTTATTTGGCTGGAGGCCACAGGTGTGGGTTCAATTCCAGACCTGAAGGGCAGCTAGGGA
>NW_006921689.1:1829345-1850701 GCF_000298275.1 Orycteropus afer afer | reverse complement strand
ACTTTGCTTGCTGAAAGTGAGGATGACTTAAGGCACCTACTGATGAAGGTTGAAGAATACAGTCTGCAGTATAGATTACATCTCAATATAAAGAACACAAAAATCCTCACAACTGGACCAATGAGTAGCATCACAATAAATGGTGAGAAGATTGAGGTTGTCAAAGAATTCACATTGCTTGGTTCTACAATCGATTTTGAGAGCCTTCTAACCTAACCGGACTATTCATAAAGTTGTGCGGTAATGTATCAAACAGTGTTTCTTTGCTATTCATAAGGTTTTCCCTGGCCAATTCTTTGAGAAGTGGATGGCTTCTTCCTTCCTCCTAGTCTGTTTCAGTCTGTAAGCTGGGCTGATTCCTGTGCACCATGTGCATCCTGCTGGGTTTGAAACACCAGTGGCTCTGCCTCAAAATTCACATCAACACATCACCACGGTAGGACAAACCAACAGACAAGTTTGTCTCCCTGTTGGAAACCTCTCCTACCACCCTTACCTGAGCCCTGCAGCTGACTCCTCCTCTATTCCGGTTCCTGGGACTCTGAATCCCCTTTCCCTGCTCTCCTGCCCTGCTGTTTTGGGCGTGCCTGGGTTCCCTCTACTCACCTTGATCCCTGTGGCTGACTCCTCCTCTATTCCGGTTCCTGGGACTTTGAATCCCCTTTCCCCACTCTCTCGCCCTGCTGCTTTGGGCGTGCCTGGGTTCTCTCTCCTCACCTGGATTCCTGCAGCTGACTGTTCTTCTGTCCTGGTTCCTGGGCCTTTTAATCCCCTGTCCCTGCTCTCCTGCCCTGCTACTTTGGGCGTGCCTGGTTTCCTTCTCCTCATCTTGATCCCTGTGGCTGACTGTAAATGGGGATAAGATGTAATTTTGTAATGTTGTGAAGATTGAGATAACATACCTGAAATTTTACATATGAGATTCAATGCATGTTTGTGGAGTGGCAAATGAACAACAGAACCAATGAATAAGGGGAGCCAAGCAGAGATTTTAGAAAATTGTGTAATGGACAGACAGACCTTTGAGCTCCCTCTGCTATCTGGGAGAACCTGCAAGGGGCTGCAAGCCCGAATGTTGTAATTCTTGGCCCGTATTTTCCCGTAAGGGTTTGGCTGCATCTTAACTCACGTTTCATCAAATCCCAGACTGCAGCTTCAGCTCAGTCGGCTACCAAGTGCCAGTATATATATATATATAAGCTCTAGTAGCATAATGCCTAAGGCACTTGACTGCTAACCAGAAGGCAGGTGGTAGGAAAGTTGGGCAATCTACTTCCGTAGCAATACTGCCTCGGTAACCCAAGGAGGAGTTGCTATGAGTCGAGGCCAACTTGACGGCACATATATATATATATATATATATATATATATATATATATATATATATACACACACACACACACACACACACCCCTATATATGTATACCACTGATTTCAGGTATCAGCAAAACCAAAATGTTACAGAAAGAGTCTTTTTTGTCATTGTTTTTCTGGTACTTTGTTTTATATAGGAGATACTATGGCATGTTTGCTGATGGAGATAATACAGTAGAAAAGAAAAAAAAATAATTATGAATGGAGAAAATTTTTAACAGTAATGTTGTTTAAAAGAGGAGATATGGGGTCCACTATGGCAGTGGGAGTGCTGGACTCATACAAAAGCACAAACAAATACCATTTGCAAAGGGTGGTTGATAGAGTGCCAGGGATTCTGTAAATGCTCAGTAGTGGAACTCAATATGATTAAGCAGTAGAGCTATATCTGTGGACGTTAATTACAGATCTAGCATTTGAAAACAAATCTTTCTGGTTCTGAAGTTGTAGCTACAACAATTCTGCCAGGAATCCGTTATTTGCATTATTTGGAATGCCTTTTTTCATTATCTCCATATATCCAAATCACACGCACTCTCTACAGTACAACTGTCACTGTTCACAAAGTCTTCCCCCATATTCCCAACTGGAAGCAATCTTTCATTCTCTAAAGGTCCATAACAATGTATCAAAAAGTTTAGCAATATTTCTTAGAACTTTCTAATTTGTCTTATAATTATTTGTGTTCATACTAACACTTCCTTAATGAATTATAAGTTAATTAAGGTAAGAGTTTACCTCTGTTTCATGTCTTAGTAACCACAAGACTAACAAAATAAGAAATGTACACATATAAATGGATGACTGAATGAATGAAGAGATTAATGGAATAAAAAATTACATTTAACTCTTTGGCATATAGAGCCAATAGGGATAAATTTGAAGTGGCAAACATGTTTTTATAAGTTATTTTAGGGGCTTATTGATTATATACTTCTGATGCATGAAAAGTCTGCTCATTGGCTTATTCACATGAATGGATATATAAGTTATTGTAGAATCATTTCTCAATAATTTCCTACAAATAACAAATGCATCTTAATTTCTGAACTGGAGATATTGTTTAAGTTCTATAATTACAGTATTTCAGTGTTTTTTATTTTTTTTGGTCTTTTTTTAGGGACTGTATTGTCAGATTCCTAATAGTTTATTTAAATTATCTGAATGTTGCAGCCACTGAATATAGAAAGCTATTTCATGAACTTCAGCCAATTGCAACACACAAAGAAATACATAAAATGCTTAAAATAAACATGCAAAATAGTGACTATGTTGCTTCCCATGCACAAAATTCCTTTTCTTTTCTCACTATTATAGTAAAAACTTATTCCACCAAGGTATTAAATAATTATAGTATTCAATCACAAATCATTCTTCTCAAGGGCAAACTGTCTGCTTAATAATATATATCCTTCTAAAGAGAGAAGATCTCAACCAAGGATGCTTCAGTTTATCTATACAACCAATAGGTCTTCGGGAAAAAATTAAATCTTGCTTATCTGTTCACTTTTGAGTTATTAGGTGGTCTACCATTTGAGGTACCATTGTACACATCTCTGTCATGTACGATCCCCTTCCAAAAGAGCTATATCACACAAATAAGTGAATTAATAAAAAGCATGAGTTCTCTCAAATCCAAACCAAAAAACCAAACTCACTGCCAATGAGTGAGATCCAACTCATAGTGACCCCTTCTTGGGTTTCCCAGGCAGTTATCACTATGGAAGTAGATTGCCCCATCTTCCTTCCGAGGAGTGTCTGGTGGATTTGAACTGCCAGCCTTCTGGTTAGCAGTCAAGTGCCTTAAGCACTATGCTACCAGAGCCATCATTAGGTGACTGAAAATTCCATGGTTTGGGTCAGGTGCACTTTAGTATTCAAAGAGACATCTTTGCTGTTTAAACTTTTTTTTTTTTTTTTTTAATTGTGATTTGGTGACCTTTACAGACCAAACTGGTTTTCCATCCAACAATCCATACATATTCTGTTTTGTGACAATCACTGGAATTCCCACAATGCAACAGCAATCTTCCCACTCTTTTGGTTTTTTTAATTGACGTTTTAATACTTTAAAGAGATCTTTTGCAGCAAATTTGACCAATGCAATATGTTGTTTGATTTCTTGATTGCTGCTTCCAAGGGCATTGATTGTAGATCTAAGTCTAATGAAATCCTTGATAACTTCAATATTTTCTCCATTTATGGAGATTTTATTTATTGGTCAAGTTGTGAGCATTTTTGTTTCTTTATGTTAAGGTATCATTCATACTGAAGGCCATAGTCTTTTATCTTCATTTCTAAGTGCTTCAAGTCTTCTTCACTTTCAGCAACAAAGGTTGTGTCATCTGCATATTGCAGGTTGTTAATGAGACTTCCTCTTATCCTTGTGTTACATTCATTTTCATATACTCCAGCTTCTTGTATTACTTGCCTAGCATATAGACTGAGTACATATAATGAAATGACTCTAACACACACTTTTTCTGATTTTAAACCATGCTGAATCCTCTTTTTCTGTTCGATAGTGTGGTGGTTATGTTTGTGTGTCAACTTTGCTGAACCTGAATGAGTGGCTGGGCAGCTGGTGGTAGTTATTCCCCATGATGAGACCAGCAATCATCTCCATGGTGGGATCTACCACAAGCATCTGAATAGCTGCTTTGGGTATGTGATCTGCTTCCCGTATATAAGAAGCAGCTTTGGAAATGGTCTCTAGCTTATGGCATCCATGGACCCTGCATATAGCTGTGCTGTTGTTCAGCAGCCTGCCATGCTCTGCCGACCTTGGAACATACAATGGACTTAAATTAATGGCCTGCCACGTGGTTTGGTAACATCGGGACTGTGCTTTTTTTACTTGCTGACCTTGGGCTTGTTAGCCTCAGCAGCCAGTAGCTGTCTGAGTGAAGAGATGTCTCTAGCTTCAGCGGGCTGGAAGAAAGAGGCAGAGCTGAAGCCCAAAGTTGAGGGGCTTTCACACAGCCCCTAGAGCCTGGCACTTTGAACTTGGACTTACAGCCTCCAAACTGTGAGAGAATAAACTCCTCTTTGTAAAGTCTATCTCATTTGTGGTATATTCTTGTCAGAGTGGTACTAGGTAACCAGAACAAATAGACTGCCTCTTGGTCTGTGTACAGGTTCCTCATGAACACAATTAAGTGTTCTGGAATTACCATTCTTCACAATATTATCCATAATTTGTTATGATCCACACAGTCACATTATTGCATAGTCAATAAAACACAGGTAAACATCTTTCTGATATTCTCTGCTTTCTGACAAGATGCATCTGATGTTAGCAATGATATGCCCTTGTTCCATGCCCTCTTCTACATACTGCTTCAATTACTGGCAGTTCTCTGTGGATGTACTGCTGCAATCCATTTTTAACTACCTTGAGCAAAATTATTCTTGAGTGTGATATTAATGAGCTGTTTGATAATTTCCAGATTCTCTTGTATTGCTTTTCTTTGGAATAGGCAGAAATATGGATCTCTTCCAGTGGTTGGCCAGGTTTTCCAAATTTCTTGGCATATATGAATGATTACTTCCAGAATGCCATCTGTTTGTTCAAATATTTCAATAAGTATTCTGTCAATCTCTGGAGCCTTGTTTCAGTGCAGCTTAGAGTTCTTCCTTCAATACCATTGTTTTTTTTTTATTATATGCTACCTTCTGAAATGGTTACACATCGACCAATTCTTTTTGGCACAGTGACTCTGTGTATTCCTTCCATCTTCTTTTGATGCTTCCTGTGTTCAGTATTTTGCCCACAGAATCCTTCAATATTGCAACTTGAGGCTCGAATGTTTTCTTCAGTTCTTCCAGCTTGAGAAATGCATAGGATGTTCTTTCTTTTAGATTTTCTACTGGTCTTGGCACATTTAATTATAATACTTTACTTTGTCTTCTTTAGCAACTCTTAGAAATCTGTCTAGCTCTTTTATTTATTTACTTATTTTAAATGCATTTTATTGAAATATAATTTATGTAAGGTGAAATCCACAAAACTAAAGTGACATAAGTCAATGGTTTTCTTTTTTTGCGTGTTCCTTCCCCTCCCCTCCCACCCCTGGTAACCAACAAAGAAAATTTCCTTCCACATATAAAACTTTCCTTGACTTTTTACAATAATGGACTAATACAACATTTGTCCTTATGTGACTAACTTATTTCACTCAGTATAATGTCCTCCAAGTTCATCCATGTTATGTGGTGTTTTGCAGATTCTACATTATTCTTTAGGGTTGCATAGTATTCCATTGTGTGTATGTACCACAGTGTGGTTATCCATTCTTCCGTTGATATGCATGTAGATTGTTTCCATCTTTTTGCTATTATAAATAATGCTGCAATGAACATGGGTGTGCATGTATCTGTTCTTGTCTTGGCTCTAACTTCCTTAGGATATATACCTAGTAACAGGATTGCTGGGTCAAATGATATTTCTAATTCCAGCTTATTAAGGAATCACCATACTGTTTTCCACAGTGGTTGTATCATTTTACAGTCCCACCAGCAATGTATGAGAGTCCCAATCTCCCCACATCCTTGCCAGCATCTGCCATTCTCTGCCTTGTTGAACTTTGCCTCTAGTGCTGGGGTGAGATGGTATCTCATTGTTGTTTTGATTTGTATCTCTCTGATGGCTAATAATCGTGAGCATTTCTTCATGTATTTGCTGGCAGCCAGAAAGTCCTCTTTGGTCAAGTGTCCATTCACGTTTTCTGCCCATTTTTTAATTGGATTTCTCATCTTTTTGTTGTTGAGGTGTTGGCGTTTTCTATAAATTTTGGAGATAAGTCTTTTGTCATTGTTGTTGTTCTTTGCCGTCAAGTCAGATCCAACTCATAGTGACCCCTCCTTGGGTTCCCGAGGCAGTATCACTATGCAAGTAGATTGCCCAACCTTCCTTCTGAGGAGTGGCTAGTGAGTTTGAAGTATAAATTGGTTGTGGTCATTTTGTTATGTGCTTTTTCGTGGTGTTGATTTGTTTCATATAATTTTCTGTGCTGAGCTTGTTTTGTTTACGAATCATGTTATCACTTCCTTCATTGCTATTGTTTCAGTATTTGCTAAATATAGAAATATTTGCTGGTCCATTTTATTTTTGGTGTGAAGGTTTATCATTTTTCTTTGAGGTTACCCTGTGATTTATAATTTCTTCTCAAGTTTAGAACAGTCCATTCTATCTTGTAGTTGTCTTGACTTCCCTATCATTTAGGAGTTCTGTAACTACACATTTTTTCCCCCTCTTTTTAGTTTGTAGTTGTCTTCATTTGCCAATTGATGTTTCTGATTCCCTGTTTAAACTCTAGTAGGCTTATTTACTTTGGATATTTCTATAACTGGGTTGGTTTCTGGGTTATGCCATCATGTGTATTAATGATTAGTTGTTGTTTTCTGTTGTTGGTTCTCTGTCCAAAGGGCTCCCTTTAGCATATCTTGTAAGGTTGGTCTGGTTTTAAAAAATTCCCTTAATTTCTGCTTATCTAGAAATGTCCTAATTCCACCACCATATTTGAGGGACGATTTTGCTGGGTATATAATTCTTGGTTGGAAATTTTTCTCTTTCAGGGTTTTATATACACCATCCCATTATCTCCTTGCCTGCATGGTTTCTGCCGAGAAATCTGAGCTTATTCTTATTGGTTGCCCCTTTGTAGGTAACTTTTTGTTTTTCCCATGCTTCTTTCAGGATTCTTTCTTTGTCTTTGATTTTGGTGAGCTTAATGATGATATGTCTTGGTGATTTTCTTTTGGGGTCTATGCTGTTTGGGCTTCATTGGACTTCTTGAATGGATATAGTCTCATCTTTCATTATTCTAGGAAAATTTTCTTCCAACAATTCTTGCATAATTTTTTCTGTGGTTTTATTTGTTTCTTCCTGTTCTGGAATTCTGATTACACATAGATTATTCCTTTTGATGGCATCCTACATGAACCTTAGGTTTTCTTCATTTTCTTTTGATTGTTTTTCTGATTGTTCCCTTTCTAAAGAAGTATTGAAGTATTTGCCTTTGAGCTCACTAATTCTGTCTTCCATTGATTCAGTTCTACTCCTTTGCCCTTTCCATGTCTTATCTATTTCTGAAAATTTAGTATTAATCTTCTGTATTTCTGTGTGTAGATTTTGTATCCCTTCTAGGTTTTTTCATTTATTTTGTCATTTTTTTCTTGTATTGTCTTTTGAAATTGTTCTAGGGTTTTCTCTGTGTTTTCCTCAATTTTGTCAGTGTTTTCCTTGACTGTCTCTCAATTTGTTGAAGGTACCTCAGTATAATTCTTTTGAATTCCTTATCAGTGAGTTCCAATATTGCATCTTCCTGAGGAATATGTTTTGGGTCTGTATTCTGGTCCCTTGTTTCTCCTGCTTTATCTTGCTTCTTTGTGTGGATTGTGATGCTCTGTTGTTTCCTAGGCATTGTGATGTTTTTGTGTTTATATTTAATTGGTGATTGTATAGTTGGAGTGACTTGCTCACGATTTTTATTTTCTTTGTTTTGTTTGTATGTTATCTACATAAGCAGGGTACTGTGCTGTGCTCCTCTATTTGCTAGTTCGCAGCATTAATACACTCACCACCTGTCTCTTTTCCTGTTGTCTGCCTTCCATATGTCCCTGCCATCCTTGGCAAATGGTGCCTATTTTTAGGTCCCTGGAATCCAAATGAGAATGCTGTCACTTTAAAATCCATAATAGCTGCTGCTTGTAAACATTCAAAATGATTGTGCCCTCAGTCACTTTAAATATCCAAAATGGCCACCATGTGTAAACAATCAAAATGGCTGCACCCTCCAGAAAGCTGAAAGTCCATAGCTCAGGTTGTCTCCCTCCTTGCTGTTTCCCTTCCTAGTCATAGGCCACCAGTGCAGTTGTTCCTGCAGCCCTTGGTAACCAGAGTTGATCTTTAGAGCAATTCTCAGGTCCCAACACCACTTGGAAATTTTCAGGCTGTCAGTCTTGTCAGAGTGGCTGACAGTGCACTGCTCTAATCATCTCTGTACTCACTGTTTTCATTCAGATTTTTCCACTAGTTGGTGCCTAATCCACTTCTGTATATTTCCTTTCAAAGCTCAGGGCTCCAGGATTATCTTCTGTATCTCTGTCAATTGGTTTCTCTTTTCTTTGTTGAAGAGGGTCTGCAGAGCTTGTCTGCCAATTCCACCATTTTACCAGAAGCCCTGTCTAGCTCTTTAACTTCACCATTTCTTACATTTGCTTTAAGTACTCAACATTCAAGATCAAGTTTCAGAGTTTATTCTGACATCCGATTTGGGCTTTTCTTCCTTTCCTGTCTTTCTAATGACCTTTAGCTTTCTTCATGTATGATGTCCTTGATGTCATCCCATAGACCACATGGTCTCTGATCATTAGTGTTCAATGCATCAAATCTATTCTTGAGATGGTGTCTAAATCAAGTGGGATATGCTAATAGTCATACTTTGGCTCTCATGGACTTGTTTTAGTTTTCTTCAGCTTCAACTTGAACTTGCATAGGAGGAATTGATTGTCTGTTCTGCTGTCAGTCCCTGGCCTTGTTCTTACCAATGATATTTAGCTTCTCCATTGTCTCTTTCCATAAATATAGTTGATTTAATTATAATGTATTCTGTCTTTGAGATCCACATTGTAGCCATGGTTTATGTTGAAAAAAAAAAAAAAAAGATATTTGCAATGAATAAACCATTGTTCTTGCCAAATTCTATCTAGCACAAGGCCATATTTTCCAACTACTGGTCCTTCTCTTTTGTTTCCAACTTTATCATTTCAATCACCAGTAATAATCAGTGTTTTGTGCTTGCATATTTGATTAATTTTATACTGCAGAAGTTGGTAAAAATCTTCAATTTCTTCATCTTTGGCATTAGTAGTTGTTGTACAAATTTGAATAATAGTCATATCAATTGGTCTTCCTTGTAGGCATATGGATATTATCTTATTACCAACAACATTGTACTTCAGGATAGATCTTGAAATGTTCTTTTGAAAACAAATGTGATGCTGTTCCTCTTCAATTACTCATTCCCTGCATAGATTAAATGATTGTCCAATTCAGCTTATTAATGCCTAGAATATCAATCATTAAGCACTCCATTTCATTTTTGACAACTACCAGTTATCCTAGATTCATAATGTGCATATTCCACATTCTGATTTTTAATGGATGCTCCCAGCTGTTTCTTGTCATTTGAGTCATGCCACCTTAGCAGATGAAGAACTCTAAACCTTTACTGGGAGCTCGGTAGCATAGTGGCTAAGGCACTTGACTGCTAACCAGAAGGTTGGCGGTTCAAACCCACCAGCCACTCCTTGGAAGGAAGATGGGGCAATGTACTTCTGTAGTGATACTGCCTCAGAAACCCAAGGAGGGGTCGCTATGAGTCGGGTCCTACTCAATGGCACACAACAACAACAACAGCAAACCTTTACTACATCCACATAATTAAGGTCAACTCTACCTTGAGGAGGCATGTTTCCTAGTTGTATTTTGAGTGTTTCCAACCTGCAGGGCTCATCTTTGATACTGTGTTAGACAATGTTCCACTGTTATGCATCAAGTTTTCACTGGCTGTTTCTTTCTTTCTCTCTCTCTCTCTTTTTTTTTTTTTCTCAGAAATAGATCACCAAGTCCTTCTTCCTAGTATGTCTTAGTCTGGAAACTCCACAGAAACCTGTCCATGGTGATCCTGCTAGTATTTGAAATACAGGTGGCATAGCTTCCAGCATCATGGCAACAGGGAAGCCACCACAGTACAAAAAACTGACAAATGATATGTTTTCTAGAAACATCACAGTTATAGGAAGAGAAAACAGGTTACCAGTGGCTGTGAGTGGAGAAAGTGGATTGACTGACAAAGGAAATGAGGAAAACTTTTGCAGTTGAAAATTCCATTATTGGTTATTATACAACAGTATACATTTGTCAAAACATATAAATGGATATTTTATATGTAAATTTTTGCTCAATACAAAGCAAAGAGAAAATGAAAACCTTCTCAAGTAATATTTAACCCTGTAAAGACAGGGTTAAGAATCATGACAATACTCAAGCAATAAATGTTGTGTTAGTACATGAATAGATGTTGTTGACCATCCAGTTGCATCTGAAATTTCTTGGTCAAAAATTTGTCATCATTGATAGATTAACCAGGTGCATCCTGACTCCAAAAAGTTTATTAAACTCAAGGAAGCATATGTGACTTATCTTGCATTACTTTGTTCCAAAAGCATTAGTGGAGGAAATTGTGGCCACAGGATGTGCATTGCTTTTTTAAAAAAAAAAAAAAAATTAGAAATAGAATAAAGGTTAGCTGAAAAACATTTGGAGTTGGTTGTTGAGGACCTCAGAAAGAAATAATAAACAAAGCTTAGGATAGAAGTAAATTTCCTTAACTTTGTTCTATATATTATCCTTGGTCAAAGTTCCACCCAATGTAATGTGAGTTGTGTGTGTTTCTGTTTTTCCTTGAAGATTTTAGCAAAAAAAAAAAAAATTTAAATCTGTGCTTTCTAGTCTCTAGTAATCCTGGAAAATGAAGACTACATAGTTCCAAAGAACAGATCTTTGATTTTAATTGTGGTTATGAAAAACAAACAAACAAACATACATAGTAGTTATACATAAGATAAGCTCTTATCCCATGTTGGCTGCCACACACAGTAGGGTTAGAGAAAAGAAACATGGAGATGAAACTTCATTTTAGCTTCTTGCCAAAGCACCTACAGATTAACTATCTGAGTTCTTATTAGAGTTGGTGTAAGTAAGCAGGACACATTTAGTTAAGGACATAATGTGCTTGGATGTGACTGCCAACAAATGTGTAGATGGCAGAATTTATTGTTCATATGCTTTATCATGTAAACTCCTTTTCAACAGCACCTATAGACTTAAAGAACCACTTGCCTTGAAATGCAGATTTGTTCTTACAGATGTACCACATCTCAAAGTAAATACTCAAGTTTTCCTTTAACCCACTTTCTCACTGTTTACATCATTGCTACAAGTATTTTTTTTTTCTTTTGGAAATATTTCAATATCTGTTTTTTTCACTGAGTTTACAATAACTTAAAGTTCTGAATTCATCTAAGAAGCCTCTTCCAGCTTTAAGATCCATAAGCATATGAAGTAAACTCTAATGAAATAAATGTTGTTGTTGCACCAGGATCCAAATTGGTCAAAGTATTAAGAGAAAATTTTTCTGGACTAAATAAAAGTTATCTTTTCAAAAACTTAAAAAAATTCTAATATAAACAAAATATGCTTATATAAGCTTGAAAAAATATCACCAAAGGGAATTTATTTACATTTGATGTTTTATTCAGCTCACAGAAGCTAAATTTTGAGATTTCTTGTCAATACCACTAAATATATATCTGATTATATTTTGTAACATGAACTCCCTTTTAATCATAAGATGTCTATTTGTACTTATTTCTACCTCTTTGGTGGGCCCAAAATTTAACATAAAAAGAATTTGTGCTAAGGAAACTTGGTCTATTAGAATCTATGGCTAGAAGTCATTACTAATAAACATAGGAATTGTTTATTAATATCATTAGATATTCTAAAATGACTCAGAGTTCTCTAAAAATTTCTTTTTTTACAAGTAAGGTACCAAGTGGGACATTTAACTCACACACATTTGGAAAATGAACAATAATTTTGATATATTCCATTATCTGCAATCAGATATGGAGTTATTGTCAAAATACTCTATTTTTTCTTTTAATATTTGTCACAGCTTTGTTTATAATATGCAATATTAAAAGTAGATTAAGTGCCAACATAGGACAGTAGTTAATAAAAGATTACAGTAACTCTATAAAATAGAATACTAGAAAGCCATTCAAAGGGAATTTGTAACAATGACCCCCCCCCCCCCCCCCCAAAAAAAAAAGAGTAGCTGCTAAGGCTCAAGGAATTAGTTTCTTGGTTTGAAGGTTTAGGGACATGGTTTCATGGGACATCTCAATGCATTGGCCTAATAATATGTTCAGTGTTTCTGTTCTACCTCCTAGCTTGTTGCATAGTGCCTGCCATTTTAAAAGCTTGCAAAAGGCCATCAGTTGATCTCTATTTACCTGGAGCAACAGAGGAAGAAGAGTCAGAAATAGGAGGATTTGGAGTGTGAGGCTAATTGCTTGCATGAACAGCTGCCTCTTTTGCCATGAGAACAGAAGAACTGGATCATGTGTGGCTACTGAACATTTTGATTAAAGAATTTACAGAAGAATGTTGATCAAAAAGAGGAAAATACAGATCAAAATTGAAATTCTCATGGACTCCAGACTTCATGGAGCTAGTAAGGTTGGTTGAACCCCTAAAATTACTGCTCTGATATAAACTTTAAACCTTAAACCAAAAATATCCTATGAAATCTTAAAGCCAAACATTAGTTTAGCTTAACTAGTAAAAACGTCTTCTTTGCACATTATGCGCAAGAATTATCTATATGGGATCAGATTGATAACAGCACCTCAAAAGATTATATAGAAACCTTAGGGGCAGTAAATTCATGTTAATGGGGGAGTGTATGGTCAATAGTAGCAACCCCCCAAAATGGCTCTCAGATTCCATCTTGTTTAGCCACGCTTGTAAGAAATACAAGTCATTTCCCTTCTCCCTCTCAATCACATATCTCCCTGCTTTCCCTCAGGTATTAACCACCGTCACCGTAACATATTAACTCATCCTTAGAATAATCAGTAAAGCTTGCTAACCAGCAGCGTCTTATCAGAGCACACAGAGGTGGTGGTCCAGTACCCCCTCCCAATTGGGACCAGGTGTCACTGAGTCTGAAGCCCTCTGTTCTCAGTCATGTAGCCCCCATCCCCAACTCCCCAAACTCAAATATAAGTATCCTCACAAAGTGGGAGGGGGTTAGTGGTCATCTTGGATACACACCACCCCTCTGCCACTGGATGCTGAATTGCTAGCAACGTTTGTCAGCCTACTTCCTTTTATCTTTTAAATTCTTTATTTCTTGATTCTTTTTGTTTCTGTTCTGAACAAACATTCATATCTCTGCCTAGATGTTTCACCTCCGGGAAAGTTTTTGGACTCTTGCTACCTACTCAGGAGGAAGTTTTAACCTCCTTAGAAAATTCCCATAGCAGGGAGGAATGACTCAAAAAACGGGAGTGAGAATGGTTGCACAACTCAAAGAATATAATCAATGTTACTATATGGTATATGTATACACTATTGAATTTGTGTGTGTTTTGCTATGTGTATTCTCAATGACAACCATATGTGTGTATGTATGTACATAGATATGTAAAAAAAAGGGAATCTGCAGATCTAAGATAGACTAAAAAGAAAGGGGGGCAATGTACTTATGAAAATCAGACAGTGCAAACATTATGGATGGTTTTTTCATGAGTTGGGGACTGACCTAATGGAAGCTAACAACAATAGAAGTTATAGATATGGATATGTTCATAATATATTACAAAGTGAGACAACCAGGTTATAAAATAACATGCATAACTTAATAACATTTTAGGATAAAATATGTACCCTTAAGCATGTGAGAAAACAGTGAAAGAATATTTAAAAGAACAAACACCAAGTTGTTAACAGAAGTAATTTCATTACATTCTGGGTGATGTTTTCTTGTTTTACTTACTTATACTTCCTAATTTTTATCATGAACATGAACTACCTGTGCAATCAAAAACAAATATTTAAAACTCATTAAAAGCTTAGAGTCAGATTCTTGGTCAAAGGGAAATAATTAAAAAAAATTATATAAAATAAATCTATATTTTTGATCTGTAAGTACAATACGTATGTTGAATATTTTATCAAGTTAATGTTTTTCTTCATAACTAATTGTTAAGTCAAGAAAAAGACATTACAAACATGTAAGTTTGAACAGAAAAGTTAGTTTAATGCCTGTGTCAGCATAAGAGCACTTTTCCATGAATTTTCCAAGTAGCTTCACAGAATATTATTTATGAGTTGACTCTTCCCTCCTAATGACCGAAGAAACTATCTATTTAGAAGCAAGGCACAACTCCTACCTTGAAATACAAACTTATAAGGAAGCATATAATAGTAGTGTGGTAGTTGTGTGTGAACTTGGCTGGGCCTGGTTTTGAGTGGCTGGGCAGCTGCATGATAAGACTGGTAATCAACTCCATCGTGGAATCAACTGGAGCAGCAGGGATGTGAGATATGGTCTGTGGTCTGCGGTCTGCTTCCTGTATATAAGGAGAAGTGTTGTAAAACGTCTTTAAAGGGTTTTGGCATGCTTGGACCCTGCATGTAGCCAAATCTTTATTCAGCACCCTGCCATGTTTCCTGCTGATCTTGGGACTGTTTCTGGAATTGAACTAGTGGCCTGCCGTGTGCTTGATAATCTTGGGACTGTGCCATTTTATTTGTAGGTCGTAGGTTTGTCAACCTCAGAAACCAGCAGCTGCCTGAGTTAAAAGAAACCTCTAGCTTCAGTGGGCCAGGAGAAAGAGACAGAGCTGAAGCCCAAGGTTGTGGGACTTTCACCCAGCCCCTAGAACTGGCACTTTGAACTCGGACTTATACCTCCTAAACCATGAGGGAATAAATCCCAGTTGTTTAAGCTATTGACATTTGTGGTATGTCTATTAGAGTGGTGCAAGAGAACCTAAACAAGTTGTTGTTGTTGTTGTTTGGTACCGTCAAGTCAAACCTGACTCATAGTGACCCTTCCTTGGGTTTCCGTGGCAGTATCACTATGGAAGTAGATTGCCCCATCTTCCTTCCGAGGAGTGGCTGGTGGGTTTGAACCGCCAGCCTTCTGGTTAGCAGTCAAGTGCCTTAAGTACTATGCTACCAGAGCTCACAAGTAGTAATAATGATTAAAACTATCTACTGCCTTTCAAGTAGAATTGCCCCCATAGGGTTTCCAAGGCTGCAAACCTTTGCGGAAGCAGACTGCTACATCTTTCTCCCATGGAGCAGCTGGTGGGTTCAAACTGCCCACCTTTCAGTTAGCAACAAAGTGTTTAACCCCTGCACTACCAGGACTGCTTAGTAATAATAAAAATATTTGTTTGAGGACTTTACTAAGTGCCAGATACTGTTCTAAATGCTTGGCATGTAAAACTCATTTAATCTTCACAATGCTATACTGTAGTATTAACCACTATCTCATTTTTCAGTTGAGGCACATAGAAATAAGTAATTCATCCAAATGCAGCTCATGAGTGACAAAAGAGTCAAATCTAGGGAGTCAAAGTACTTTTCAACATAAAATTAATAGAATATTAACAGAAAATAATATCCACATGCATATAACTTGCTTTTTATTAGAAAATAATTCTGTGGAGTATCGATAATTACATAATTGCTTCTGTCAGGCAATCTCATGCACTAGTTCCCAGAAGCTAATGATAAAGTGTTCCCCCTTCCCAGGATCCTCTCCCAAGGTCCTCAGGAGGCTTACAAGTTCCATGTCTAGTAATCTCCTCCAAGGTTTCCAGATTGCCTGCAGCACTTCTGAGTCCATTCAGCTTTCTATAGTCTTTGAGCACTCTGTGGCTCACTGGATTCATCTTGACAAAAGAATTTCTCTAGGAAAGAGGAAAATAGTCCCTCCCAGATCTCTTCTGGAAAAGTCAGCATGTATTTTCTCACTGCACTGACCCTTCTATTTGCTGGTCTTTTCATTGAAATCAGAGAGTAGCAAGGGAAACTCTTTAACCTATGTAACACTTCCCCTGATGACAGTCTAATTAACTCCATTATATTTCTATTGGGTTTCACATGCTACAGATCAAGACCAAATCTGCCTAATGTTCAAGGTGCAGGAAAAAAGATTTTTGCTTTGATTAAAATTGTTAGCATGGCAAAGTCCAGCAGTGGTGAAATTCAGGCAGCGACATAAATTTAAATCACTGAGCTATTTAAAAGGTTAAATAAAAATACAATTTATAAATGTACTATATGTCCTTTCCTTAGCAATTACCTTAGCCATTATTTCTAATGTTTGAGAAAAAAATACACTTTTAAAAATAGGCAAAAATTCAACATAACTTTCAACATTATTTTTCTACCATTTTGTTAATATTTTGTAATTAATTGTAAAGGAGCCCTGGTGGTGCAACGGTTAAGTGCTAGGCTGCTAACCAAAAGGTTGGCTGTTTGAACCCACCCACAGCTCTGTGGGAGGAAGACCTGGCTATGTGCTTTCATAGGATTACAGCCTAGAAAAAACTATGGGGCAGTTCTACTCTGTTACAAGGGGTCACTGTGAGTTGAAATCAACTTGACATCACCCAACGATAAATTGTAATCTCTCAGCACCAATTCTTTTTATCATATTCTATTACTGATTACTGATATTGTATGAATGATCTCAGAAAAATTGGAGACAATTAGTTGCAATTTTCTGAAAAACATCCATTTCTCTCCCCAGTTTGAATTTTTCTGGGGATATAAAGGGAGCTCTGGTTGCGTAGTGCCTAAGGCATTTGACTGCTAACCAGAAGGCTGGCGGTTCAAATCCACTAGCCACTCCTTGGAAGGTTGGGCAATCTACTTCCGTAGTGATACTGCCTCGGAAACC
The DNA here is from genome assembly GCF_000298275.1 of Orycteropus afer afer. Classification (NCBI taxonomy): domain Eukaryota; kingdom Metazoa; phylum Chordata; class Mammalia; order Tubulidentata; family Orycteropodidae; genus Orycteropus; species Orycteropus afer. The sequence goes on along the minus strand of NW_006921689.1, from coordinate 1,833,772 downwards.
CAAGGAGGAGTCATTATGAGTCGGATCTGACTTGAGGAGAGTGAGTTTGGTTTTTTTGGTTTTGGGGATGTAACTGCAGAGTCTATAGCTGATACAAACACAGAAGGAAGAACTGGGGTGGAAGTAGCAGCTTAACCAACTTCTCCCTGCTTTTATTTAATTCTGAACTTTCTGCAACTAATTTTAATTCTGACTATTTTCCAATCACTAATTTCATCTACAGGTAGTCCCCTACTTAATGAACTGCACTTAAAACCATATAGTCCCCCCCCAATAAATCTTATCATTAGTAATATGGATATAGAGTTCTGATAGTGTATGCCTAAGGCACTTGACTGCTAACCAGAAGGTTGGCAGTTCCAACCCACCAACCACTTCTTGGAAGGAAGATTGGGTAATCTAATTCCTTAGAGATATGGCCTCAGAAATCCAAGGAGAAGTTGCTATGAGTGGGAGATGACTGGAGGGCACATAACAACAACAAGTTTATATATAGTGTTTCCAACCTCTGAAGACCAATATAAAGATCAGATTTATAAAAAATACTACTAATAAAAGTCAATAATGAAAACTAAATTATAAAAAGGGTTGGGGGATAGTCAACTATGACAGAACCAACGTTTAATGGAGTGTTTGGAACAACACCCTCTCCTAAGATGGGGGCCACCCCATCTTATATCTGAAATCTGAATTAAAGTCCAGAGTCAGAATCACTGTGAGTGATATGTAAAGTGTAATGCTAAAAGATGCAGCATAATTGCTTTTGTCTGTCCCTCTGGCCTCTTTTAAACCTTTCACCCACTTTCTCAACATCAGTATTGTGGGAAACTCTTAAATTCAGTGGTCTCACAGGAAATCTTCATGCCTATGCCTAAGTGATGTGAGCATTTTTCTTGTCTCTTTGGCATAAAAGCGAATAATCTTGCATTTGAAGTCCCTTTCCATTCTCGCCCCTAGATAATGGAATTTCTTGGTAAAAAGAATGCTTACATTTGAAAATCTTATGGAAGAAACACAGATCTACTGTTAAAAAGAACATGGTTTTAAAAGAATGTTTGAAATTTTCTCAATAACAAATACTCTTTGATCTTTGAGGTGAAAGGAATAGTCATTAAAAAGTGAAAGTAGGTTAATCCACATTGCTACTGTTCTCACTCTACTCAGTCACTGTTTCTGTCTGGGTAACAATTTCAATTATATGATAACCAAATTTTTCCACCTAAAGCTGTTGCTGAATACCAGAATTGCCTCAGGTATCCATGCCCCTGTGCATGAAATTATTTCCAACAGTCTAAAGCATAACAGAATGTTTTATGTGACAAGTTTAAGAAATGTTCCTTATCAGACTGCACAAGGGTCACTTCTTGCCTCCATCGCCAATCTGATCTGTCTAGTTAATTTTTTTTTAAAAAAAAAAAGCTTCATCATACTTGTTATCATACTTTGTCATCACAGATAAAGTTCCATTTTACAAACACCTTAATTTTGAGTTTGTCCATCTAGTTATGCCTTAGATAATTACTAGCTCCCCTGGGGTTATTATAAATTTTTGAAGAAATAGAGTGGACTGTATCAAAGAATCTGAACTGAATATTAATATCATTAATGACTATGAAGACACAGAGAGATGCACAAGAGTTACAGACAGCAAAGGTAAACACTATTACATACACAATATTGCACTCTCAGTAATAACAAACATTAATCTACAAATGGAAACAGAGGTAGTCAGGCAAGATGAACAGATATGGGTAGTGTAGTGGTTAAGTTTGTGTGTAAACTTGGCTAGGCCTGGGGAGTGGCTGGGCAGCTGGTTATAGTATGCCCCATGATGAGAATGGTAATCAACTTCATAGTGGAATCTACTGTGAGTAGCTGAGTAGCTGCCTTTGGGTATGTGGTCTGCTTACCATATATAAGAAACAGCTTTGGGAGTGGCCTCTAACTTATGGCATGCTTGAACCCTGCATGTAGCCATGTTGTTGGTTCAGCAGCCTGCCATGCTCTGTCGACCTTGGGACTTTCAATGGACTTAAATGAATGGCTTGCCATGTGGTTTGGTGCCATTTTATTTGTTGACTTTGTGCTTGTTAGCCTCAGCAGCTAGTAGCTGCCTAAGTGAAGAGATGCCTCTAGCTTCAGTGGGCCAGGAGCAAGAGGCAGAGCTGAAGCCCAAGGTGGAGGGGCTTTCACATAGCCCCTAGAGCCTGGGACCTTGAACTCAGACTTAAAGCCTCCAAATAGTAAGAGAATAAACTCTTGTTTGTTAAGGCCATCCCGTTTGTGGTATTTATATTCTTGTCAGAGTAGCACTAGGTAAGCCAAAACAGGTAGACAAAAATAAATTAATTAAATGACTTTTTTTGAGCCCCTGGAAGATATTAGTTTGATGTTTGACAATATTCAGAAATGTGGGAGCACAACTTGGAAAAAATCATTTAAATATTGAACATGCCATAGCATTACAAAATGCCTTTCTTTAGGAGGAGTCCTTGGGTAATGCTCTGGCTACTAACCAAAAGTTGGAGGTTCAAGTCTACACAGAGGTGTCTTTCTTATAAAGCATTCTCACAATCTACTTCTGAAAACTCAGCCACTGAAAACACTATGGAGCACAGTTCTACTCTGACCCACGGGTCGCCATGAATCAGAGTCCACAAGACCACAACTATTTTTTCTTCTGAAAGCTCAAACCATTTCAAACATAAGAATCACCTGAGTGTCTTGTTAATATGTAGATTCAGATTCAGTCTATGGGAGTGGAAGTGCAAATTCTTAGCAGGTGGGTCTAATCAGAATGAACCTGTTCAAAGCCCTGATTTCACGGTAGAATCATCCCTTGGTATCTGCTCAGGATTGTTTCCAGGACCCTCCACAGATACCAAAATATGGGGATGATCAAGTCTCTTATGTAAAATAGCATAGTATTTGCATATAGTCTATGTACATCCTTTTCTATACTTTAACCCATCTCTAGATTGTTTATAACACCTAATGGAACATAATACTATGTAAACAGCACTCTACCTCCCTCTTAGAGAGATTGCATTGACCACTTCATTGCTTTTTTTTTCCCTGAATATTTTTGATCCCTGGTTGGTTGAATCTGCAGATGCAAAACTGTGGATACTGAAGGATGATTGCATAACAACCATCTAGTCGGAAGGAAGGTTGGGCAATCTACTTCCGCAGTGATATGGTCTGGGAAACCCAAGGGGAGGTCACTATGAGCTGGAACCGACTACACGGCAGTGAGTTTTGAGAGACTGAGAAAAACAATGGGGTAACAGCTGAGAATTAGCAGAGGCACCTGGACATGTGTGCTTTTCTCTGTTATACTTTGCAGGCACGTGATTTACCTCAGATACTTTCAACAAAATGCCTTACAGGGCAAGCTTAATTTGAAATAATTCAGCTGATACTCTTCTGCTTCCAGTTTATGACTGGTGTCAACTAAACTATTTTTGAGCGTTTTATTGTGCTTTAGGTGAAAGTTTACATAGCCAAGTAGTTTTCTAATCAATAAATCATGCACAGATTTTTCCATGACATTGGTTGTAATCTCCACAATGTGTCAGAGCTCTGTCCATTTCCTCCTTGGGTTCCTCATTTCCATTCTTCTGTTTCCCTGTCCCTTTCTTCCTTCTCAGCTTTGGTTTTGAGCATATATTCCCCTTTTGGTTGATTATTCTAAGGAGCACATACTTCCCAGGTGTTGTTTATTTTATAGGCCCAACTATTAGTTGGCTGAAAGGCAGCCTCTGGGAGTGTCTTCAGTTTCAAGTTGGAAGGTTCTCTTAGTGCAATATTCTCAGGTTTCCATCAGTTGCTTTCAAACCAGTAAGCCTGTGTTTTTTTTTTGTTTTTTTTTTTCAATTTGAATTTTGTTCTTCCTTTTTAATCCATTCTAACCAGGACCTTCTATTGTGGTCCTGGTCAGAATGGGAGAGAGTGGTAGCCAGATACCGTCTAGTTCTGGTCTCAGGTTAGAGGAGGCTGTGGTTCATGTGAGCCATTAGTCCAATTCCTTGAGTCTTCAATGTTCTTCATTCTCCTTTGCCCCAGGCAGGAGGAGACCAATAGTTGCTTCTTCAATGGTCACTCGCAGGCTTTCAAGATCCCAGACAATCCTCATCAGACATTGTATTTCTGAACTGTGTTTTGTGACCTAGATGTCCCCCAAGACTATGATCCATAGTTTCAAGTGCAGTCCTGATATCTAAGTAATTTCTATAATAATTTCTAACTGTGCCCACATGTGCATATATGCAGCATTTACAAATTTGTATGTAGAAATATCCATAACCGTACTTTTATTTGTATGTGGATATACTCCTATAGAACTTCTCTCACCTATTTAGCATACACATTTACCTATGTATCTACTCAAAAATTGTTTGTTATTACTATTGTTGAGGGATTATATA
>NW_006921689.1:1813051-1829077 GCF_000298275.1 Orycteropus afer afer | reverse complement strand
TTGGCGGTTCAAACCCACCAGCCACTCCTCGGAAAGTAGATTGCCCAACCTTCCTTCCAAGGAGTGGCTGGTGGGTTTGAACCGCCAGCCTTCTGATTAGCAGTCAAATGCCTTAGGCAAGCCACTCCTCGGAAGGAAGATTGGGCAATCTACTTCCATAGTTATTTTGCTTCAGAAACCCAAGGAAAGGTCGTTATGAGCCAGATCCAATTTGATGGCAATGAGACTGGTTCCATATGAGTCAGAATCAACTTGAAGGCAACAGATTTGGTTTTGGTTTTTGGTATATGGGGATTTAATCTTGTGCGTTTTATTAGTTTTTTTATTGCTGCTGTGATAAATTGCTACAAATTTAGCAGCCTGAAACAACACTCATTTATTAATACATTCTGTAGGCCATAAATCCAGATACAATGTGCTTCAACTAGGTGCTCTCTTTAGAGTCTCAGAAGCTAAAATCAAAGTGTTGGTAGGGTTGTATTCTTTTCTGGAGGCTCAAGGATGACTCTTTTCACAGGCTCATTCATGCTGCTAATTGAATTCAGTTCCTTATAGTTGTAAGACTAAGGTCCCTTCCTTGCTAGCTGTCAGCCAGAGGAGGGTCATTATCCCTCAAGGCTGCTTGTGTTCCTTCTCATGCTTTCCATGTGGCCAGCTCCAGCAACAGTATGTGGAATCCTTCTGATGTTTCAAATTTCTCTGACCTTCCCTTCTGCCACATCCTTCTGACTTTAGCTAGAGAAAGTTCTCTGTTTTTAAGATTCTCATGTGATTAGACCCATATAACCAAGATATTATCCCAACTTTAAGGTCCACAACCTTACTTCTAACTGCAAAGGCCCTTTTCTAATATAACATATTCACAAGTTCCAGGAATTAGACTGTGATCTTCTTTGTAGGGTCTATATGCATCCTACCACATGTACCTTCTTGGATTCCCTTAACCTTGTCCTTCTTTCTCTCTGTCAGCATCCTACCCATTGAGGTTGCTTTTCCATGTTTGGACTAGAGGAAACACACAAAGGCCATTGACAACAATCTTCCTGAGTGACTCTTGAGAAGCCAAAAGATACAACCTGGAATGTGAGAAAGTGTGTCCCACACAAGGTGAACTTTTCTAGGGAAGTCCCAGTGTAGGGTGATCTACCACCTCAGTGACCTTCTTAGTCTCTGTCCAGCTTACTGTGACACAGAAGCAGCATAGTAAGTTTATCAGGTCACATTGCTTTATGCCTCACTTCATCTCCCCCCATTTGCCTGTACTCTGAGCTTCATGTTCTAAATCAAGTGCTCTTTGATCCTTGCCCCAGGCTTTTCTTCCCAGAAGACTAAGCCTTTATTAACCATCTTCTTCATAGAAGTGAACTCTAGCATGTTTACAAGGGAATTTTTGACCCATTGGCCAAAACTGATTGGAGGGAACTTGGGAGACCACCTCTCTCTCAGAAAAATAAATTTGGGCCAAGAAACACTAATCTCATATTCTTCATCCACCCATAATTGAAGTGATATGAATGGTCATGTACACCTAAAAACAAAGTTATCCTGGTAAGAGATGGGTTTGAACTACCAGCCTTCTGGATAATAGTCAAATGCTTTAGGTACTGCACTACCAGACCTCCCATAAAAAGAAGTAGAGATCAGACAACTTGAAATCTCAGAGAGACAGATTGGCCCACAGGCAAATGGTATTGATTCATTGTTTTGTTCCTGAAGAATTTTCAGTTTCTGTTTCCAGCCCTTACACTGGTATCCTTTCAAAAGTTTCCTCTTCTTGGATTCAGCTAGTTTGAAATGTGGTTCTGCTACTTGTAATCAAAGGGACTGTTCCAGTTATTGTTGTTGTGCAACAAACCATACCAAAACACAGTGACATAAAATAATCATATTGTTGTCTTCAAACAGTATATGGATTAGGAATTTGGATGGGCCTAGTGGGAGTGGCTTGTCTCTGGTCCATAATATCTGGACCCTGAGCTGAGAAGACTTGAAAGCTAAAATTGATTCTTCACTCATACCTGGAGAATGGGCCTCAATGAGACTCAGAATATCTAAACATAGCCATTCCATGTGGTCTTTCCACATGGGCTAATTTGGATTTCCTCACAGCATGGCTCACATTCTAAGAGAGCAAGGTGGAAGTACATGGCATTTTTATGATGTAACCTCAAGAGTCATATAACATCACATATGTCATACTCTACTAGTTGAAGGAGTCACAAATATCTACTGAGTTTCAAGGGATGGGGAAGGAGGAGAGCACAGATCCCACCATTCTACGGGAGAAATGGGAAAGTCACATTATAAGAATGAGATGAGAGATATGAGAACTTTTACAGCCAATAGTGGAAAATACAGTCTTACACAGGAACTAACCCTAAGATAATTAAGGTGTTGGAAACAGATGGAGTGAGTGAGATTTCAGGTTTAGAACAAAAGCAAGGAAAGGCTTGGAGTAGATGAATAGTAAAGTCTTCATTAAAAAAATTAATAATAATAATAACTTCAAATCATTCACTAGCAGCATCACTAAAGAAAATCACTCCAAACGCTTCACCAGCAGTATTATTGTTTCTTTTTATTTGTTTTTGGAAAGAGGTTTATTTTATTCTTCATACTACAGAAATATACATTTTAACTTATCACAAGCCATTCTCAAATGTTGAATCTAAAAACTTTAAAAAGAATCTAAAAGATAGAGATAAGTATTGATTTGTGTGAAGAGGCCAATGTACCAAATGTGAGTGATCAATATGGTGGCATTAAGGAAGACATAGACAGGTATGTGGGAGGTTCAGACAACAAAGATGAACCCTTTTGCACATACAGTACTGCATTGTCAGTGAAGGCAAACATGGGTATGTGGGTAGATAGATGGGTGGACAGGCTGAACTCGTAGGTATGTCTATGAAGTGGGGAGTGTACCCTAGAACATGTATAGCGTTGGCAGACAATGATCCTATAAGTTTATGTGTATGATCTGAATTCCCAGGTGTATAGTAGAACTAACAAGGGGCAAGGCTGAAGTCACTACTTGGCCACAGCCACCTACCCAGAGGGACCATAGTCGCAGGGGACATCAAGCTCAATTGGCATAACATACTATATAAAACATTGTTCCACCTCCTACTTTGGCAAGTAATGACTGGGATCTTAAAAGCTTGCAAGCTGCCATCTATATGCAATGATGGGTCTCTCCTTGTCCAGAGTAAATAATGAAAAAAAAAAAAATTCATGGAAACAATTAGTCCTAGCGACTGGTACACCATCCGATCTGCCGCCTATACAACTATTAGACCAGACGAACTAGATGGTGCCCAGCTACCACTGTCAACCACTTGGAAGAGGATCTATGCAGGAGATCCTGGATAGAGAGGGAAAACAATGTGGAACAAAACTCAAATTCATTTGAAGAAAAAAGAAAAGAAGGGGAGACCAGGTTTGCTGGTCCGATAGAGCCTGATGGAACCACTGAGACTCTGGTCTCTAGCTGCCCTTCAGGTCTGGAATTGAACCCACACCTGTGGCTTTCAGCCAAACAAAAGATGGGCACATTAGTTGAACATTTACCTGAGGTAGATACACTCTTGGAGAGAACAATCATAGTAGAAGGAAGGGCTGTTTATGCATAGGGAGACAGCTCAGGGGACAGGAATGCATGGAGGGATGGACACAGGGAAGAGGTAACTATCAGGAGGAAGTGGGAGGGGAGCTGTTGCATTGTGGTAAATTGTTCAATGTCAAGAGACAAAGTGTATGTGAACTGCTGTATGAAAAGTGAATTTGCTCTGTAAATTTTCACCCAAATCACAATAATAATAATTAAAAAAAGAATCTAAAAGAGTGATATGGATTAAAGATTCCATGTAAAAAGGAAAAATTGTACCCAATCTTCCTAGCACTTTTTTTACACTCGGCCTTCAATTTACTAGAAATTTCTTTGCTATTTAAATCCCCCAATTATATTTTTGCATGTCTGGCTCAATAAGAGGGCAAAAGAATAAATCCAGCCATTATGCTTTTTTTCAAGCATACTTCTTAAAATATCACAGGGAATGATTCTGGAATAAAATGAAGATTAAATATATTTTGGATTTTCCTATTCAGTACTTATATAAAGGAGAGACCTATTGTTTCAGGAAAAGACAGTGGTTAAATGGGCTGCATAGAAGTACTATTTCATTTCTTAAAATAACTCTTCAGTTTTCATTAGGATTCCAGTTCTGTATTTGTAATGTGCTTTACATTAGGGAAATCTGCCATTTTCATAGGATGCATGTGAACAGTCTTTACTTCCTAAACTAAGGTAGAGAATATCTACTCTCAGAGTAGCACACAAGATTACTGTGCCCTATTTGTTTCACGTGTGTAAATCTGTCTTTATCTTGCAAGTGTTTTTAAGTTCTTTGAAGTCTGAGACATTGTCTCTTATTTGGAGGGTATTAAATAAAAACTTATTGAACTGTTGATTTTCTTGCGGAAGAAAAGTTAACTATCAAATCATGTTTTCAATGTTTTAAAACAACATGTTTACTGCAATATGGATATCATTTTTTTCAGTTTTTAACCATTTTGGGGGGATTAGGGTGAAATTTTACACAGCAGATTCATTTTACATTTAATATTTCATACACAATTTTTTTTTGTGACACTGGTTACATTCCCAATAGTATAATAGCTCTCTTCCCACTTCCTGCCTATGGAATTTTTTTTGACCTGCATCTACCATCTGATTATTAAACTGTTGGATGATTTGAACAATTGATAATATTTATCAGATTAATGTATGCATAATTTTTAATTGTTGTTGTTGTTATGTGCCGTCGAGTCGGACCCTACTCATAGTGACCCCTCCTTGGGTTTCCGAGGCAGTATCACTAGGGAAGTAGATTGACCCATTTTCCTTCCAAGGAGTGGCTGGTGGGTTTGAACTGCCAGCCTTCTGGTTAGCAGTCAAGGGCCTTAGGCACTATGCTACCAGAGCTCCTTAATTTTTAATAGTTTAATTAATTAAATGTAAACAGTTTAATAGTTTAATTTTTAACTGGATTTGACATAAATCTAGCATGACTGAGAATTAATTTCATTCAATCACAACTCCAAAAAAAAATGAAACTGCAAAACAACAATGAGATATACCGTCTCACCCCAGCACTGATGGCAAGGTTCAACGAGACAGAAAATAACAAATGCTGGTGGGGATGTGGAGAGATTGGAACTCTCATACACTGCTTGTGTGACTGTGAAGTGACACAACCACTGTGGAAAGCAATATGGCGATTCCTTAGAAAGTTGGAATTGGAGATACCATTTGACCCAGCAATCCCATTACTAGGTATATATCCCAGAGAGGTGAGAACCAGGATAGGAACAGCTACATGCACACTCATTTTCATCACAGCACTATTTAAAATAGCAAAAAGATGGAAACCACCTATATGCCCATCAGCAGAAGAGTGGGTGACCAAACTAAGGTACATACACATACTGGAATGCTATGCAGCACTAAAGAATAATGTAGAGTCTGGAAAACACTGCATAACATGGATGAACTTGGAGGCCATTATGCTGAGTGAAATAAGTCAATCACAGAAGGACAAATACAGTATTAGTTTGTGTTGTGTAGATTCAAGAAAAGGTTTATATATGGAGAGAAACTTTCTTTGTTGGTTGCCAGGGGTGGGAGGGAAGGGGAGAGAACACGAGAACACTGCAAAAAACAAAAAAAAAATACATTGACCCATGTCACTTTAGTTTTGAGTATTTCACTGTACATAAACTATATTTCAATAAAATACATTAAAAGAAAACATGCTTACTGAATAATGAATGAATTGCCATACATCTTTGTATTTCCTCCCTTTGACCTATCTCTCATATCTCTCCATTAGGCTCCTTGAAAAGTCCCCCTACTAGGCAAATTTCCTTCTATCCTCAACTCTTCATTGAATGCTGTTTTTATCTCCTTCCCTTAAGGAAAATCAGAAGACATGGATCTTAGGTCCTCTCAAGTGGAGGCTGCTTGTTTTCTTATGCCCTTCCTATATATTCACATATGTCAGGAGGCACTCCTCTGCCACTTCCAGTCTTGGTTAAAACACTTTCTCCATGAAGCCACATGCTCTTCTTCTCATCTCCAACCTCATTCTTCCCTCACTGAGCAAGCATCTACTCATCTCCAAACCAAAACCAAACTCACTGCCATAAAAAAAAAAAAAAAAGAAAGAAACTGCAAATAAGAAGAGTGATGTGAATTAAAAATAACTGTTGCCATCAAGTCAATTAGGACTCACAGTAACCCTGTAGGACAGAGAAGAACTGTCCTATTGGGTTTCCAAGGCTGTAAGTTTTACAGAAGCAGACCGCCTCATTTTCTTGTGCGGAAAGGCTGGTGAGTTCAAATTGCCAACCTTTCAGTTAGCAGCAAAGTACTAATCAGGGGTCCTGAGCTAAAGATACCATATAGATTTTTTTTTTTTTTTCTATCTAAGAAAATTTCAGAGGTTGGGCAATCTACTTCCATAGTGGTTCTACCTCGGAAACCCAAGGAGGAGTTGCTATGAGTCAGGTCCACTTTATACCTTTATACCAAAAATTCTGGAAGACATCTACCTAGCCAATGGACAGGAAGAGATCCATGTTTATGCCCATTCCAAAGAAAGGTGATCGCACAGAATGCAGAAATTATAGAACAATATAATTGATATCACACATAAGTAAAATTTTGCTGAAGATAATTCAAAAATTGTTGCAGCAGTATATTCAAGTTAGATTCAGAAAAGGATATGGAAATGAGGGATATCATTGCTGATGTCAGATCGATCTTGGCAGAAAGCAGAGAATACAAGAAAAATATTTACCTGTGTTTTTTGACTATGCAAAGGTATTCAGTTGTGTGAATCATAACAAATTATGGATAACATTGCAAAGAATAGGAATTTCAGAACACTTAATGTACTCATGAGGAACCTGTGCATAGACCAAGAGGGCTTTCATTCAAACAGAGTAAGGGGATACTGCATGGTATAAACTCAGGAAAAGTGTGTGTCAGGGTCGTACGCTTTCACCATACTTAATTCAATCTGCATGGTAAGCAAATAATTTAAGCAGCTGGACTATATGAAGAAGAACGTAGCATTAGGATTAGAGGAAGACACATTAACAACCTGCGATATGCAGATGACACAACATTTCTTGCTGAAAATGAAGATGACTTGAAGCACTTAATAATGAACATGAAAGACTACAGTCTTCAGTATGGATTATACCTCAGCATAAAGAAAACAAAAATCCTCCCAACTGGACTAACAAGTAACATCACGACAAACAGATAAAAGATTGAAGTTGTCAGAGATTTCATTTTACTTGGATCCATAATCAACACCCATGGAAGCAGCTGCCAAGAAATCAAATGATGTATTGCATTGGGCAAATCTGCTGCAAAAGACCTCTTTAAAACATTAAAAAGTAAAAATGTCACCTTGAGCACTAAGGTAAGCCTGACCCAAGCCAAGGTATTTGCAAGGGTATCATATACATGTGAAAGGTGGACAATGTTTAAGGAAAACAGAAGAATTGATGCATTTGAATTGTGGTGTTGGGGAAGAATACCAAAAATACCATGGACTGCCAGAAGAATGAACAAATTTGTCTTGGAAGAAGTACAGCCGGAATGCCCCTTAAAAGAGAGAATGGCCAGATTTCATCTCATGTACTTTGGTCACATTATCAGAGAAACCACTTCCTGGAGAAGGGGAAGAACCTCAATGAAATGGACTGACACAGTGACTGCTGGGATGGGCTCAAGCACAGCAAGGATTGTGAGGATGGCACAGGACCTAGCAGTGTTTCAATCTGTCATACAAGTTGCCGTTCAATCTGTCCTCCAAGTTTGTAGTTCTTTACAATGGCAGGACTTTTCAAAAAATGAAAACCAAACTCACTGCTGTCGAGTCGGGTCCAACTCATAGTGACCCCACCTTGGGTTTCCAAGGCGGTATCACTACAGAAGTAGATTGCCCAACCTTCCTTCCACAGAGTGGCTGGTGGGTTTGAACCACCAGCCTTCTGGTTAGCAGTCAAATGCCTTAGACACTACACCACCAGAGCTTCCATTGTTTAAAATACAAAAGCATATTTGAGAAAAGCATAGCTGGGTTTACCAGTTACTCCCTGTGTAAATCTGAGGCAAATTATCTCTTCTCGGCAAGCCCTATTTTCTCAGCAAAAACAAGAGTAAAGTATAACCTTTGCTGAAGAGTGACTGTAGGAAATAAATATAGCACTGCATGTAAAGGACCCAGCACAGTGCCTGGATGTATATGTATTTGTTGTTGTTGTTGTTTGCCGTCGAGTCAGCCCTGACTCATAGCGACCCTTCCTTGGGTTTCCAAGGCAGTATCACTACGGAAGTAGGATTGCCCAACCTTCCTTCCGAGGAGTGGCTGGTGGGTTTGAACCGCCAGCCTTCTGGTGAGCAGTCGAGTGCCTTAGGCACTATGCTACCAGAGCTCCCGTATATGTATTTAGTAAGTGATATTACTGATTGTTATGATTAAATTTATAATAAATATTGTATCGAGCTTAAATTCCAAAGCACTTAGTTTGTGGAAGGCTGTGGTCTACAGTGAGAGTCCTAACTCCATTTTGAGTCTTGACATAAATTCAGATACCATTTGAGTTCTTTCTGACCTTCAAATCAATGTTGTGGCTATGCATAGACAAGTTCCAGAACAAACCTAAGGAGGAGCAGTTTGCACTCAGGAAGATTGTGGTTGAAAGTAGGTTATGCTCAAACAAAGAACTGGAGAACTTGGCCCAGTGCATTCTTTTCTCATTTAAAGTAAGGTTGGAGTCTTTGTATTGTCTGTAGCCACCTTGTGATTATGACTCAGCCACATGGTAATGAGTCATATCTGGACCACCACCTAACCAGGTGGTCAAGGCCCAGAACCAATCCTATAACTCTTTTTTTTATCTTCAATTATATCTGTATCCCAATCAATGTCTTTTCCCTGATTCTGTAGTCCTGCCTGCACTAATGAATCCATCTGCCACAAATCACGATTTTGTGCTGGTTCCCTCTGTTTTCAATCATGCGTAATTAGCCCCAGGGCCATGATTCAGCAGGCTCCATTCAGCTTTCTGTACTGTGTACCTGCTGTTGGTTTCCATCATCCTTGATGATGGTTTTTGTTTTGTCTTTGTCCTGTCTAAGGCTTAATAAAAGTGTCTCTATTGAACCTGTTTGAATCTGGGGTCTCTTCCTCTTTTGCAATATACAGCATCCATTTAGAAAAGCTTACAGAGCACCTACTTTCTAGGAATGGAAAAGCACCTTCATAAAAATTTCTAGAAGGTAAGAGAATAGATAATCTGACAAGATTTTTTCTTTTGCTGTTTTATAAACAGTATCTAAAGTAGCAGTAGGGTCAAATGGCCTACCTGTTTTCTGTTGATGCCGCCTTCCTGGAACCAGTTACAGAACCACCATGGTGCTCCTCCTCCTTAGACAATGAGATCACCCTATTTTTAAATTTGTAGTGCAGCACCATGTGTGAGGCTGTGGAAACAAATCACTCAAACATTGATTCATGGGATAGAATCAACAGAGGCCTCCACTATTAGGCATACCCTAAGTACTTGTAGTAGTTAAAGTTATGTGTCAACTTGGCTGGGCCTGGTTTTGAGAGGCTAGGCAGCTAGTTGCGGTTATTCCCCATGATACAACTGGCGATCAACTTTATGGTGGAATCTGCCATGAGACGCTTTAGGGATGTAATCTGCTTCCCACGTACGTAAAGAGAAGCTTTGGGAATGGTCTGCCGCTTTTGGCACGTTCAAATCCTACGTATATCTGAGTCATTATTCAGCAGCATGCTATAGTTCAGCCAGTCTTGGGACTCTTAATGGATTTGAATCAATGGCCTGCCATGTGGTTTGGTAATATGGGGACTGTACCTTTTTTACTCATAAACCTAGGGTTTATCAGCCTCAGCAGCCAGCAGCTGCTTGAGTGAAGAAAGCCTCTAGCTTCAGTGAGCCAGGAGCAAGAGGCAGAGCTGAAGCCCAGGGTTGAGGGGATTTTACCCAGCCCCTAGAGCTGGCACTTTGAACTCAGACTTCTAGCCTCCAAAACTGTAAGAGAATAAATTCACTTGTAAGAGCCATCCCACTTATGGTATTTTCTGATACAGTGGCACAAGGCAACCAAAACAGGACTCACCCCCGGAACTCAGTAATAGATTTGTCTCTGGCATAAGCAGCAAACTGGAAACAGAGAAGCCACGTCCTTTAGCCTGCCAGAAATGTGAGACATATGTTTACCTAAGAACAGATGGAAATAAAAGCCTGGCAATTCCTTGCATACTCAGTGGATTTCTGTTCCTCTGAGTGTTTTGTGCATCTTCAGACAAGGTGATAACTGGAAGATAGAGAGGTAACATTGGGGGATGGTGGCGAGGGAAGGGGCTTTTCTGATCCTGTCTTAATGTGAGAACACCATGACCTAATAATTAATTATTTAATTTCTGAGGTAAAAATGTTAGTTTATAGTGTTCTAACCTGCATATTTCTGCTATTATACTCAATGACTAGGGAAAAAACAAAACAAAACAAACCAGCACAGTATTTTGACCTAAGTCAGAAAACTCACAGAAGACAACCTGATAGATTGTTGTCTATCTCAGCTTTGAGCCATGTGTAGTGCTCCCTTCTCCACACCTTACTGTCCTCATAGGCAGGTCTCATGGCTTATCACATGAAGGTATTATAAAGTCCAGTATGGTCCACTGTCATTCAAGGCATTGTCATACACTCATTTTCCATCTCCTGGTGGCATAAATAGTTTTCACTTGACCATTAACTTGAAGGTTGGCAGTATGAACTCACTTAATGGAACCATGGAAGAAAGTCCAGAGGATCTGCTTCCATAAAGGTTAATGCCAAGAAAAATCTATGGAGCTCAGTTCTACTGTGTAACACTTAGGATCCCCAGGAGTCAAAATTGATTCAACAGGCAATGGGTTTGGTTTTTGTTTATTTGTTTTCTTATCAGGCGGAGTTGAAGGAAAGAGGCCAATATTTTATATACTGTTGTTGTTGTTGTTATCTGCCATTGAGTCGGCCCCGACTCATAGCGACCCCTCCTTGGGTTTCCGAGGCAGTATCACTACGGAAGTAGGAATACCCAACCTTCCTTCCGAGGATATAGATTTTATATACTAGTGCTATGGTAATGGGACCATCAGTGTCCCTAACATGGCAGTTAGTAGATGCTGGCTCCTCCATGGGGTACCTGCGTAGTTTCTTGACAGTCAGCATTGCTGACATGGACAATTCATTTTATGGTTGGCATCTTCAAATCCTACATCAGCTTTGATATCTCTCTATCCACTTACCGTGAGGGTTCTGCAGGTCAAGACCCTCTACATAGCTTTAACAAAGGAGTGCCCAGTCACCCCAGAGCATCCTGGCCACACAAAATATGAATCTACGGTTTACTCCACTGCTGCCCCCTCTCATCATACACGTCTAGTTGAGCCAGTTACACTTCTCTAGCTAAAAGCAAGCACTGAATTAAATGATGCTCCCAAATTCCTGGAAACATATGTCAAGGTTTCCTGAGAGAATTCTCTCACCAAGCTCTACCTTAAATTGGACTAAATAGACTAGATGAGTGTCTAAAGTGCACTCCCTCCAATCTGGCAGTTAGAGGTCAGAATCTACTTTTAATAGACACCTCCAATCTCTACATACATTTGGTTCATTTGGAACATCATTGATTTTGGTCTGCATGGGTTAAGGATCAGGTAGAGAACTTTCTCTCCCCACCCCTGCAAGAGAAAAAGTCAAAATACACTTCTCCCTAAACATTATTTTCAAGGAAATACAAATCCCCTTTGATTTGTATAGGTAAATAATAATCACTGGACCAATTCTTCTCTTGTAAATAAGTCCTTAATGCATGTATCTGGCAGCTAGCTCCTTCTAGAACATGGAGGTGTTACCATATATTAAGTCTCTGTGTAGTGCAAACAGTTAATACACTAAATTGCTAACCAAAAGTTTGGAGATATGTGTCCACACAAAGATGTCTCAGAAGAAAGGCCTTGAGATCAACTTCTGAAAAATGAGTCATTGAAAACCCTATGGAGGACATTTGTGCTCTAACACACATGTGGTTGACATCAGTTTGAACTGACTCAACAACAACTGGTTACCATCTGTCATGGATCGAATTGTGTCATCCCAAAGTATGTGTCAACTTGAGTGGGCCATGATCATCAGTAGTTTGGCAGTTGCATAATAAAGTGATCATCCCCATGATGAGATCTGATGTGATCAGCCAATTAGTTGTAAGGGGATTAGGATGGGCTGCAACACCCTTAATCAGGTCACAGCCCTGATCTGATGTAAGGGTAGTTTCCCTAGGACGTGGCCTACATCACCTTTTATCTTATAACAGATAAAAGGAGAAAGAAGCCAGCTGAGAAAGAGGGAGAGAGGAGAGTGGTCCTCCTACCACTAAGACAGAAAAACAATGAGCAGAGCGCATGCTTTGGACCTTGGGCCTCTGTGCTGAGAAAATCATAGACTCAGGAAGAATGATGACAATGACCTTCTCCTAAAGCCAAAAGAGAGAGAAAACCATCCCCTGGAGCCGGTGCCCTGAATTTGGACTTCTAGCCTCCTAAACTGTGAGAGAATAAATTTGTTTGTTAGAGCCACATACTTGTAGTATTTTTGTTATAGCAGTACTAGACAACTAAGACACCATCTGTTGTCTAATTTGAGGCTTACCTAACATTCCAAAACAACAGAAGGACTCATCTCCCATTCTGTTACATACTATTTACTTGAACTATGATGTGCACTGGGATACTAATCACAGATTCTAAAGGCAGAACACTAATGTAGAAATCCATGGGACTTACCTTATATTTCCTTTTTTGACAAAACAAATTTGTCTGAATAAAAAGCTGCCTGCACTGTGCCTCTCTTCTCAGCACTGGGTTCCCATTGTCTTTTGGCATGTCTCTGTAAAACGGAACTTTTATCTTCAAGAGAGAGAGATGGCAGGGAACAAAGATACAAAGGCCCATGGGTGGAAAATAGGGAAAGCAAAAAGAGAATTTTTCTGAATAAGAGATGCAGAATTTTTAGGTGATAATTTTTGCCCATTAATTCTGCATTCTACATGCAACTTTTCCCCAAGGAAAATAAAATAGTGACTGACAAATGATATTTTCTACTTTTTGTGACATGACCTGTATCTTTCACTGGATATGTATTTGTAGGGGTATTTTTGGAGCAACATATGTGAATTTATCCTGATAACATCAGAAATTATCCTCTCAGAAGCCATATCATTCTATTCTGAGTAAGGCTGGTTGTTCCCCGCTGAAACCTCCACCTGGTTTCAGATGCGGAAGTTGGTTGACTGCAGACTGGTTGGGATGGCAGCCCTCAGGCATCTATTTGCAAAGGTTGATATGCTAGAGGGAAAAGAGAACCTACAAAGGTTTGTGTTTAGTGTCTGGAGATTTTTGAAATGCAGAAAACTGAAGAACTTAAAAACCATCAAGTCCCTGTCTCGGCCTTAGGGACTGATCAGATCCCCAATTCAGAGGCCTGAATTTCTTAGCTGATTTTCCTAAGTAGTTTGTAGTTTTATTGATCCTGTTAACCTTGAGTCAGAAAAGGTTAGCATTTATTAACAGTTTTCTAACACACCTAAGCTTTACATTTGAGTTGGAAAGGATATAAATATTATTTCCTTATCTTAAACCGATTTTCTTGCCTCCAGTACATAACTACAGATTATTTTTTTTTAAAAAAATTCATTTGATATATAAGATATGGACAATGGTTTAATAAAATTTTATTCTATTAATTTCTAGGAACAAGACTGGAGAAGCATAGAAATATTTCTAGAGTGCCTAAGGCATTGATTGCTAACCAGAAAGTTGTTGGTTCAAACCCACCAGCTGCTCTGTAGAAGGAAGATGGGGCAATCTACTTCCAAAGATTTACCCCTTCGGAAACCCGATAGGGGTCACTGAGTTGGAATCGACTCCATAGCAGTGGATTTTTTCCCCCTCTAAAGTAAAGGTTTTTGTCTTCACTCTGTGGTCAGGAGATTTTGTAAGTAATGGCTTTGTTAAATATAATTTGTTCATTAATGAAAGTAGTATACATTCAAATAAAAATTAAGAAATAATTTTATTATTTCTAAAAGTCACATGCATTTCTTTTCAGTTTT
Source organism: Orycteropus afer afer (assembly GCF_000298275.1). Lineage (NCBI taxonomy): Eukaryota > Metazoa > Chordata > Mammalia > Tubulidentata > Orycteropodidae > Orycteropus > Orycteropus afer. Next base: position 1,814,814 of record NW_006921689.1, on the reverse strand, counting down.
TAAATGTAAATTTTTGTCTACTTATTTGGTCAACTAGTATATTAATCAATTTCTATCTTTTTGTTAATAGTCTTTTTTTTTTTTTCATAGGTTTTCTTGATTTTGTAGGGATTTTTGGACCTATTTAAAACACTTGTTTTAAAATCTGTATCTAATAGGTCCAAAGTCTGGTTTTCCTTGAAGGATGGTCTTTGTTGGTTTATTTTCTTCCTTTGAATAGGTCATCCTTACTTGTTTCTATGTACGTCTTAGGTTTTGTTTTAGTTGTCTAAAATGGAATATTGGCATAGTGCCTAAAGCATTTGACTGCTAACCATAAGGCTGGTGGTTCAAACCCACCAGTTACTTCTTGGAAGGATGTTTAGGCAATCTATTTCCATAGTGATTGCTGTTATTGTTATCTTGTTATGTGTGGTGGAGTGGGACCTGACTTATAGTGACCCCTTCTTGGGTTTCCAAGGCAATATCAGTATGGAAGTAGATTGCCCAACCTTCCCTTCCTAGTGATATTGCCTCGGAAACTCAAAGAGGGGTCGCTATGAGTGGGGTCCAACTCAAGGGCAGTGAATTTGGATTTTTTTGTTTATTAGTTCCAGAACTTGGGCTCTCCCCTTTCCTCAGGGTTTATTAGCTTTTTTTTTTCTTTTTTCCTTTCCATTCTTTTTTATTATTGAAGGATGTGTTATGTTAGCTAGGGATTTCTTCAAATTATTTTTTGCAGAAAAAAATCGGCAGAAATTTGGGTAGGGAAAAAATCTCTTATAGTCTTTGCATATTAGTTCTATGCTGAGGAAATCCTTAAATAAATTTACACTGAACTGGGAGATAGATGAGGAGAAAAATTAGGATTACCTCAGATTTTTCTGGGCATGTCTTGGGTGCCTAGGTTGTTTGTTGATATTGTGTTCCCTTGAGTCAATGCCAACTCACAGCAACCTTATAGAACAGAGTAGAACTGCCTCAGAGGGTTTCCAAGGTTGTAAATCTTTAAGGATGTAGATTGCCACATCTTTAGGGAGGGGCTGGTGGGGTTCAACCATTCACCCTTCTGTTAGCAGCTTAGTGCTTAACTACTGCACTACCAGGGCTCCTTTGGCTGCATTTAAATGCCCCAATTTTCCAAGGAAATTCTTTCCTGGCATTTTTGCTTGTATCTTTATCATCCCCTTTGCCCCCAGACAGCAACAGACAGCTTTTTTTCCTAGGTTATGCCTGTCTGGAGTCTATACGCCAGCAACCTCCAAGATGGAAGATGAATTTTGTTCTAGTCCTTTAACTGGTTAATTAACTGATTCAGGCAGACAAACACCATACCTCCTTAAAAAAACAAGTATGATGCTCCTGTCCAGAACCAGGGGGCAAGCTCCCAAGCTGTAAACATGACTGCTACTTCCATTGAGGATCAGGGTCCAAATGGTGCTCAAAACAGCATCAAGGAAAAAAATTCTCAACATCTCCCTACCTTTCTGCATGTCTTTCCACAGATCTCTGAGTTGTTCACCAGCCTCAGGCAAGGTAAGCACTGCTATTTCTGCTTATTTTATTTTTGCTTTCTCTGTGAGAGAAGAGGAAACTAGAGTTTCCTATTCTACCATCTTGATCCTTTAAAATATTCATACAATTTAAGTGGATTCTGATTCAAGGTGATCTCATTTGTGTCACAGTAGAACTGTGCACCTGCGGTGTAGTAAATTACTTAGTGTGGCTTTTCTACCCATAAGTCTTTGTAAACTCCAAGGTGGGAATTGCTATTAGCAACTGAG
>NW_006921689.1:1760122-1810671 GCF_000298275.1 Orycteropus afer afer | reverse complement strand
AGAGGTGGTGGGTGCCTTGGGAGGAACGGTTGGTGAAAGGGCTGGAGGGAGGCAGCATGTCTGGCCTTGCAGTAATAGGCCTTGGGTTACTGCTGGTAATCCTGCCTTCCCCTTGTAGGGTTAGAGGAGGTCAGAACATGTGGCCTCCTTGTCGTTTTTGCAGCACCATTGGCTGATTTTTAAGTAGATCGCCAGGCTTTTCTCCAAGGCACTTCTGGGTGAGGAGACTGAGCACATTAACCATTTGTGCCCCTAGGAACTCCTAAAACATTCTTACAAAAACAAAAACCAAACTCACTGCTATCGCATTGGATTGGACTCATTGCGACCCCTGCTTGGGTTTCCCAGGCAGTATCACTACGGAAGTAGATTGCCCAACCTTCTTTCCGAGGAGTGGCTGGTAGCTTTGAACCACCAGCCTTCTGGTTAGCATTCAAATGCCTTAGACACTATGCCACCAGAGTACAAACTAATTGTATTCGATGTCACTGCCCAGTTCTAATGCCATCTTTACCACAATATTTTAGAAGAAATTATATGGTCATTCTTATGTCAATTCATAGCCCTCTGCTGACAGACCCCTCTAATAAAGAGTTTATTACTTTTCTTTAGTGATGCAGGCACTTATTTTTCCTCATCTAGTTGTTTTTAAACTACTCAGGAGCATACTTTATTTTATGCTAATAAAATCCAATATTACATTATTGTGATTGCTGTAAAAATTCACTACAGATGTGGTGACTAAATACAACAGAAATGTATTGCTAATGGTTCTGGAGACCGGAAGTCCGAAATCAGTTTCACTGAGCCAAAGGGATGGGTCAGCAGGCTGCATTTCCTCTGGAAGCACAGAGGAAGAATGTCTTCTATGCCTCTTCCAGTTTCTACTGACTGCTAATATTCCTTGATTTGGGGCCGCATCATTCTATAATCACTGATCATATTGCCTCCACTTTGTGTGTGTGTGTGTGTGTGTGTGTCCAATTTCTTCTGCCTCTCTCTTATAAAGACAACTGTATGGCCCACCCAAATAATCCCAGATAATCTTCTCATCTCAAAATCAAATATGATAACATTTATAAATTTGTGAGATGAGGATGTGTACATATCTTTGGGAGCTGTTATCAGTTAACTATATACCACATCCTTGCCCAATTTGAAGCTCAGTTCTTAGAATATAAAAAGCGTTCAGGAAATTTTTGTTGAATTGAAGAATAACATTTTGAAGCCAGTATCTGTCTCCGTTCATCTGTAATGTCTTTTTTGTTTTTTACAATGTCTTTTATCTCTACTTCTACCGTATTTCCTCTTCTGGGCATGTGTTTGTTTATCATCAAGCCCAACCCAAAATGGCAACCTTAATTTCAGGGCCTGCATAAAGTTCCATCTTAGTTCTCCAAAAATACTGATCCATTCCAGAATTTGTGAGTGAGATTATCTAACCAGTGTTCATGACTGGCACAGACAGCTTTGTCCAAGAGAAGCTGAGGTCAGTGTTATGAATTTTGCAGATTCTGTATGAAGGGAGTTGGGTGGTGAGAAGGTACAATTTCTATTGTGGTAAGGAGTCCTGATGGCACAAAGTTTAAGCATTTGACGGCTAACCTAAAGGCTGATGATTCAAAACCACCCAGAGGTTCATTGGGAGAAAAGACTTGGTGATCTGCTCCTGCAAAGATTTACAGTCTAGGAAACCCTATGGGGCAGTTCTATTCTGTCCAAGAGGGTCAATATGAATCGGAATCAATTTGATGGCACACAACAACTACTATGATGATGGCATATAATAAAGCACTTTCTTAATCCTTGATATGAAATACTAACTTGGATCTATAAATTTGTTCATTGGAGTTTTAGGACCTGATTTAGAGGGAATTTACTGAGTTATATTCCTTTTCTTTGTTTTCTAAATACCAGCTTCAGAAACCTGACAATGCTTTTTTTCTGTCTTTGGTGTGTACCACAGGATTGAACCTTGAAGATCCTGTGGGCTCAGAGCAAGATAATTGATTTCTAACCCCAGTTTAATCTCTAACTCCATATGATGCCTCTTTGCAAAGCACTATATATTCCTTCTAGTTCTAGTTTTCCCCATTTCAGCAGAGGAACTTTGTATCTTAATGTATTGTTCTTCACTCTTGAACAACTCCAAACTAATGTAAAAGAGTAGTTTTAATGTGTAATTTAGAAATAATATAAATTTCTTAATGAATGCATTTTATTTTCTCTCAAAAGAAAATCATGTAATGGATTATGAAGCCCAAAATAGAAATGGGAAAAGAATATTCTATTTTGTTGCTGCCAACAGGCTGGAAATCCCCTTTTAAAAAGTATTTTGAAATTCAAAAAGCAGCTGGAGGCATTTATATATACCAAAATACTTCAACATCCCTTATAGACTCTCATTTAAAAATGACTTTTAATCATGTATTTAAAAAAGAAACAAAGAGTGGGTTATCAACAAATGTTTTTGAAAAATTTCTTTCTTATTTGTAAGCAAAGTAGAGATTATAGATATTTGATTCCAGACTACTCTTTCTCTTCTGAGTCTTTAAAAAAAATATTGTCTCTCTGAAATCATACTCATGCCAACTTCTAATTTTAAAGGGGTATCTGGTGAGGAGATGGAACGGTATTAATATCATCATACAGTGAACCAGTGATTAAGTGAAAAATGGTGAAGGTAAGAGACAAGTATTGATTTGGGTGAAAGGAAAGGCAATATAGCAAATCGAGTGACCAACACAATAACACTAAGGAAAAGGAAAAAATATATATATAATCAAGCATTTCCTTTTACATTTTATATGCACTTTTTGTTTGCTCTCTTAAAGTTTGAACTTTGTAAAACATTGTTTTCCCAAGAGACTTAAAAAAAAAAACCTCTTCCTTAAAATATTTCTATCCTTTTTGTTTAATTCCTTTCCAATTTTCCCAGGACATTCTTTTGCTGCCTGAGAGCCAAGAAGTTAATTTTGGGGAAGTTAGTTAGGTTTCCATGGGTGAGTTTTCCAGGTCACTGAGCAGAGAACATCTGCCCTCTAGCCTAGATGGTGCCCATTCTGAGATCTGCATTAATTTAATACATGTCTCTGTTCACCTACCATTAAATTGAGCACAAAATATGTGATTCAAAATTATTAATTAACATTAATTAAGCATTCTAACATTGTCACATGAAAGATAGCACCGTAACTTATAGGATTTATAGGTCTGTTATAAATATAGTTTATGATAAAACCCCCTAAATTCTCGGGGAAAAAAAATCTGGATAGTTTTTTTCACCTTTTTCTTCAGCGTAGAAACTTTACCAACAAAGACAGACATAAGAACCAGACGAACAAAGGTTGTTGTTAGTTACCACTGAGTTGATTCTCACTTGTAGCGACCCCACGTACAACAGGGTGAAACTCTGCCCGGTGCTGCGCCATCCTCATAATCCTTGCTATGCTTGAGCCCATCATTGCATCCACTGTGTCAGTCCATCTCGTTGAAGGTCTTCCCCTTTTTTGCTGACCTTCTACTTTACCCAGTGTCCTCATTACCTAGTGCTGTTCTGACTAGAATATACCACAAATGGGATGGCCTTAACAAACAGGAGTTTATTCTCTTACAGTTTGGAGGCTTTAAGTTCAAGTTGAAAGTGCCAGGCTCTAGGGGCTGGGTGAAAGACCTTCAGCCTTGGGCTTCAGCTCTGCCTCCAGCTCCTGCCCTACTGATGCTAGAGGCTTTTCTTCACTCAGACAGCTGCTGGGTGCTAAGACTCACATGCCCAAGGTTGATACATAAAAAGGGAAAGTCCCGATGTTACCAAACCACATGACATGCCATTCATTCATGTCCATTGTAGTCCCATGGTCAGCAGAGCATGGCAGATTGCTGAACGACGACTCACTGACATGCAGGGTCCAAGCATGCCATAAGCTAGAGACCATTCCCAAAGCTATTTCTTATATACAGGAAGCAGACCACATCCCAAAGGCAGCTACTCAGCTGTTTGTGGTAGATCCCACCATGGAGTTGATTGCCAGTCTCATCATGGGGAGTAACTACTACCAGCTGTCCAGCCACTCAACCAGGCCCAGCCAAGTTGACACACAAACATAATCACCAGCATGATATTTTTCTTTATGGAATGGTTCCTTCTGACAACATGACCAAACTCTAAGAGAACAAAGATTATAGTTTAAGAATCCTGACTGAGGGGAGGAAAGTGTGGATTAGGCAATGGATATCTTTTCTCCTGTTCCAAGTTCCTCAATTTGCTTCTCTTGTCCAAGTTGGATATTAAGTTGCTCTTAGGATATCTTACATTTAAGGAATAATAATTCATATCATTCAAAATATGCCTTTGGGGAAGTATGATTAATTATGCCTCATTGGGTACTCTATATCAGGCTCTGATATATGTATGGTAATGTGATAGTTCATTTCACACCCACATATTCATTTTCTCTCTCTAGAATATCCCTTCTCCTCAGAAATCTCAAATTTGAGTGACTACCCAAAGTATCCAAACAAAAAACACAAAACCCACTGCCATTTTGTTGATTCGGATGCAGCAACCTTCATTGGGTTTCCAAGGCTATAAATCTTTATGGAAGTAAATTGTCTCATCTTCCTCCCATGCAGCAGCTGGTAGGTTTGAACTGCCAACCTTCTGGTTAGCAATCAAATGTCTTACCCACTACACCACCAAAGCTTCTTAAAGTGTCCAAATGGCTCCTAACTTCCTAGTTTCTACCCTATGGTATTCATGAAAAGTTAAAAGGAGTTTACAACATCTCAAAGTCAAATTAATTATACATGCATCTTTCCTCTGTAAAATGTAAATGCTCCTATCAATTAAATACAGCCCATTTTCTTTTTGTTTCCATCAAAAGTTTATGTCATAGCCTTAGAGATGCAAGAGTGTACCAGCAGGAACATTGCTTGTGGAACTCCTGTTGGAACTCCCTGCTGTTTGCCAAGACAAAATAATCTAGAAAAGAAATTTCTACATGTATCTGAATTTTGTAGTATAGACAAGATAGCTCTAAGCTTCTCCACTGTTCTTCAGGAGACTATGTGTCTCCTTTTTTTTTTTTTCCAAGACATAAGGAGAAAGGAAAGAAAGAAAAGACAAACCATAGCACTAAGTTGCATGTTCTTCTCCATTGTATCTTCACATTCTCAAAGCTGTCAATTTGAGACGAGTTCCTACCAAAAGTAACGGAAAGAAAATATAGTACAAAAATTGTTGTATGTTGCTGTTGTTATGTGCCATAGAGTCGGACCCGACTCATAGCGACCCTTCCTTGGGTTGCTGAGGCGGTATCACTACGGAAGTAGATTGCCCAACCTTCCTTCTGAGGAGTGGCTGGTGGGTTTGAACCATCAACCTTCTGGTTAGCACTCAAGTGCCTTAGGCACTATGCTACCAGATCTCCCATACTTTTGTACAGTTATTTTGTTATTTTGTACATTTCCACTGACCTCAGCCACCAAGTTTTCCCTTTTCTCCTTCATGTTCTCTCTCAGCAATAAAACGTTCACTATTCCATTTTCCCATGCTATCTGAATTCTCCTATCTTCATATCTTTTCTTAGAAGACTTGGTGCAATTCTTAACCATTCAGCTGTTAACATAAAAGTTGGCTCTTTGAATCCACTCAGACGGTCCATGTGATAAAAGGCCTGGCAATCTGCTCTTGTGGAGATCACAGCCTAGAAAACCCCATGTGGCAGTTCTGCTTTGTCATATGGGGTCACTATGAGTCACAATCACTCAATGCACCTAATAACAACAAAAACAGCTAATTCCCCTCCAAAAAGGTTTAAATCAATTTACTGTTGTTCTAGCACTAAACCGAGCCACTGTTTCATGTTATCCTTACCAATTTTGTATTTTAGCTTTTTTTTTAAAAAAACATCTTTGTCAGTTTGATAGGTGAAAGCAGGCTCAGAATATCTTCAGATTTCCATTTTTATAATTTATTAAATCATGTCTTTTGTCCTCAGATATAAATATACATATATATGTATATACATGTACACACACACACATATACACATACATACATATGCAACTCTAAATACAGTTTCTTAAGATGGACTGATTTTATAATATAATAAAATAACCCAATCTCTTTCTTCATAATTCTCACATGTAAGACAAGGGGAAGGAAAAGTGTGAGAATGAAAAAGGTTCAAATTTAACAGGATGTGGCAAAAATTAACCTTTTTCATCATATTGCTTGTACTTGTAGCTGACACAGGCTCATGAGGTGAAAAAAGCATTTCAAATCAGGCCTCTGATCCCATGTGTTTGTGGAATCACTGAGTCCAGCAGCAGTTTGCTCAGTTTTGGCTGTGTGAGGCCTCTGCAGTCAGCTCATTCTAGGAGGATCAGGCTTGGTAAGGATTGATGTATCCCATGCCAATGCCAATGAGAGCGTACCAAATGTATCTGTTTAAAATGGGACATGAGTTTGCAAAATAGTCAGTCTAATATGAGAGAGGCATGAATAGGATTTAATGAGTGAGAAGTTACTTAAAGGATGAAGAATTAGAAATAAGGGAGTAAGGAATAACCTACAGCCTAATAAAACCCATTGCCATCGAGTCAATTCTGACTCATAGCAGCCCCCATTGGGTTTCTGAGGCAGTAAAGCTTTACGGAAGTAGATTGCCCAGTCTTGCTTCCACAGAGCAGCTGATGGGTTAGAGCCACCAAGCTTCTGGTTAGCAGTCAGATGCCTTAGCCACTGTGCTACCAGAGTACCTATAGTCTAATACTTGCCCATCATGTATTGAGCAAAGTACAGTCTTTATTTAACAAGGCCTGAATGTATTCTCATGCTGAATTACTATGACTGTGAGTAAGCTAGCCCTATACAGCTTGCAAAGGAGCTATGGTGGCACAGTGATTAAGTCATTTGGCTGCTAACCAGAAGGTCAGCTGTTTGAATCCACCAGCCACTCTGGGGGAGAAAGATGAGACAATCTGCTTCCGTAAAGATTCACAGCCTTGGAAACACTATGGGACAATTCTATCTTGTCTTATAGGGTTGCTCTGAGTTGGAATCAACTTAATGATACATGGGTTATATACCTTGTAGCATGATTGTTATCAATAAATACTTAGAATATTTGATGAATCCTTCTTTTTTTTTTTCCCTTTTCAATAACATCTAAGTCAAACGTAAGACATGTTCTATTATTCAAATTCTTTTTTGAGCTAAGTGAATTGACTTGTTAGGTTTGTGGTTTATCTGGGGTTTTCCTACACATCAAGAGCCATGTTAAGCAGGATTTACCCCTAAAAGGCAGTTTTATTAGGCTGACAGGATATGCAGGTGTGTAGAGATTGCAAGACTAGTTGAAAGATAATAAAATGTTCTACTCTTCTGCCTTGGAGCCATAGAACAGCAGGCAACACATCTTTGTTGTTCCTTTTTTAAAAAATATTTTCTTTGTTAATATAGAAATCTCTTTTATTTCACGAGTTTTTATAGGTCAGCATTTGTATTTGCTCTTACTCGTTTCCAAATCCTTTTAAATATGTCAGTTTTATTTTAACATGTTAAAAATACACTGTCTTGTGGTAGTAGTTTTCTATAAAGTTGTTGGTTTCCAACCTGTTTAAGGATGGTGACATAAACACCAGTCCTAAGTAGAAATATTTCTGCTAGCCAACAGCCCCACATGTACAGTATCAGGTCTCATTGTAACTCGGTGATGGATAGAGGTTAAAATTTTAGATTTTCATTATATGCTTCTAATTAATTCTCTAAGTTGCTTTACAGTGAGCATAATTGTTAGCAATTGCAGAAAAGAAAAAAAAAGTTTCTGTTCTTGAGATGGTTGATGCCAAGATGGCTGAGATGACAAGATATCTACACATGAAATGTCAAACAACTGGAGAGTCACATCGCCTATAAGGAAACAATAGAATAGATGTCTCCAGGCTTTACACAATAAGTAATACAGACAACAAATGCTGGAATTCAGATGAATTAAGGGGAAAACTCTATAAACAAACTCAGTCAGGGAATGTTCCATGCTGGTCAGACTTAAAAAAAAAAAAAGAACTCACTGTCATTGAGTCGGATCTGACTTATAGAGACCTTTTCTTGGGTTTCTGAGGCGGTATCACGGTGGAAGTAGATTGCCCAACCTTCCTTCCGAGGATTGGCTGGTAGGTTTGAACTGCCAGCCTTCTGGTTAGTAGTCAAATGTCTTAGGCACTGCACCTTAAGGTGATTGTGTGGTTGGGTGAAGAGACTAAATGACATGGGCAGAAATGTTAGAAATGAGTACAGTATGTTGTATTAAAGGAGAGTGACTTCATAAGTCTAAATAGATATGAAGACCAAAGTTAACAAGTTCTATCTAATATCTAATGGAACATTTTAACACTTTTCCATTGTGCTCTTGTGAACTGTTTTAATAATGTTACAATGGACGATATCACATTGCTCACAGCATTGAATAAGACTGTTCTTCAACTCAATTGAGACATCTCAGAGGTAGGGGTTATGTGCTTTTCTCCATTATCCCTAGCATCTAGCACATAACTGGCACATAAAAGTCATTTACTAAACTTTACTTAAATGAATAAGAGGAGGCAAAATAATATATTTTTAGATTTTCCTCATAGTAAAGATAATTTTCCACTTATTACTAGATTTTCCATTTTCAGTAAGAATGGTATGGGATATCAGCCATGTTTCCCATTTCCAAGGAGATGCTATTTGGCTTTCCTATTAATAAAAGGGAGTAATTGAAAAAAACACATTTGAAAATGCTCATTTTTATTTCTTCATTCAACAGCTATGTATTGAGTACTCACTACATACTTGGCATATTTCAAGGTGATGAGGATATATAGTTAACAAAACAGACAAAAATCCCCACCCTCATGGAGCTTATAATACAGGGAAACAGACCACAATAAATAAGTAAATAAGAGTAAAAGTTGTAATATATGTGGTAGTTTTCTAAGATGACATAAATTGTTTATCTCTCTTATATTTCCCATCCATTTAGATCTTGCACTTGGCCATGTGACTTGCATTTGCCAATAGTAAATTAACAAATACATTGTAAACATACTGAAAAGTCCTTGCACCATTGGGCTTGCTGGCTCTTGCTCTTCTCATTGCTGTGAGAATATGCCAATGCTGGCTTGCTGAAGGATGAGAGATCCATGCAGCAGAGCCAAGTCATACCAATCATCTCGTTGAGGCCCTCTGCATGAATAATTTCTTTTAGAAGGATCAGCAAAGACTGGTTCCTACAAAAAGGAGATTAAAAGATGTCCCAATGTCCAACTAGCCAATATCAATAAACCTGGGGGAAAAAAAAAAAAAAAAACCTCATTGTCGTTGAGTCGATTTGACTCATAATGACTCCAACTTGGGTTTCTGAGGCAGTATCTCCATGGAAATAGATTGCCCAATCTTCCTTCTGAGGAGTGGCTGGTGGGTTTAAACTGCCAGCCTTCTGGTTAGGGCTGACTGTATTATCGACAGTCGGCCATAGACACAGGAGTAAGTCCAGATAAGCATTGCACATGTGGAACTAACAAAATGTGTGTTGTTGTATGCCATGAGGTTTTTGAGGTTGTTTGTTAATGTGTCCTTATGGCAGTGACCATAAGTATGATGGAGAAAAATAAAGCTGGGTATGTCAATAGGGAGGATCAGAAGGGAACAGTTTTGAGTGTATGTAGTATCATTAAGGAAGGCCTAATTGAGAAGATGACATTTCAGTAAAGACTTCACGATGTTAGGAAGGGACTCATAACATCCTAGACTTCATAACTAGAAGGGAGGAGAGAGCATTTCAGGCTGAAGAAATAACAAAGATAGTGCCTGGCATGTTTGAGGAATTGCAAGAAAGTCAGTGTGCTCTAAGCAGAGAGAGAAACAGAGAGGCTGCAAGATGAGCTCAGAAAGCATTAGGGGTGTGGGATGGGCCTCATCTTCCAGAGAGGTTTAACATTCAGCATTTCCTCAAATATATATGATGATCCAAACTTTTTTCATAGAATATCTCAAAGCACTAGAGTTTTGCTCCCACCTGGTGGGAGGGTTAATTTATTGACATACAGAGAAATGGATAGTTTTAATCTTAAGGTCCTAGGCAAGGCCAAGTTATCACTAGTGGTCTGAGACAGGCTGAAACTAGCACCATGCCTACATTCCAGACGAGCCAGGCACTTAGGTAGAGTAAAGTCAGCCCCAAATCCCATCTCTCCCAGCTATGGGACATGACATGCAGCAGATATATTGACTTGTATCATTGGAAAAGTTTCATATGTGGAAAGTTACATCATTGCATAAATGTTCCAAATGAAATAAAATTCTACCAAGGAAAAAAAATCAGACACTGATACTGCCTCGGAAACCCAAGGAGGGGTCGCTATGAGTCGGGGCCGACTCGATGGCACATAACAACAACAACAACAATATTAAAATGCACACAAGGTATAAATCATTAAAGCTTTCCATTAATAAGAAAGAAGGGCAGATTCTCCAGATGTTCTTAATCCATGTCATTCATATGGAGAGCAAATACTTCAACCTGTCTCAGCAAAAAATACCTCTTTTCAAAAATAAAAAAGAAAAGGAATTGCTATGGTGATTTTAAAGATGGATTATAGTTTAAGTGACTTACATAAAAATGTACGTTGGTATTAATTTGTTACAGGATGTATCAGTCATTTCAGTGCAGAGTCCTTGATGTTAAGAGAGGATTTGCTGCTTCTGTTGAATTTAAAACTATGTATGAATGAGACAAGAATTTTCACTCACACTGTGTTATTTAATCCCAAATATTCTCTTCCCTTAAGTGCCTCTTTATATCTTCTCAAACCTACATCTTCCAATTATAGCTACTTCTTTGAGTAAGAAAGAATTTTAAAGAAAGTACATATGATATCTCTACCCAAGCTGAAACCACTGTGTGTATTTTATTTACATTACTTTCTTAATCTTGTGGCCATGGAGATGCTACGTGGTCAGTTTGTCTTCCATGTTTTCCCTTCATCATATTTTGTATGAAATGATATATGTAGAAACATCTCAAAATACTGTAAATCAAGTATTTTGCTAGTAAAATCAGATTACACGTAACTTTAAAACAATTTTTGTGTAAGTGGGACCTGCCTTTCTGTGAATTGGGGAGGGATGTTTTCCTTTGCTCCTCTGAGAGATCTATACTCTCTCCCTACATGACTGACCATTTCTTCAATTCTTCCTCAAAATTGAAAGCTGGAAGAAAGAATTATCCCATTGCTTCTACACCTCATAGCTATTGGCAGGGGAGATTTAGCAAACACCTGTAAAAGCCAGGAAGTGGGTTGTGTATTAGAGCCAGAAGCAAGTCACTGAGATTATCCTATTGGAGAAACCTGTTGTCTTCCCCATTCACAGCATATTCTGGATGATTCTTCCTGCTAGGATGGAGTCCACACAGAGACTCCATGTAAAAGCATTCACTGCAGGATTAGAGGGAATATAGTGGAAATATCTATTTAATCAAGTAATATCTATTTATTCCTTACTTACTCTCTCAGTAGTTACCGAGTGCTGCGTAACCAAAAAAATACCGCAAGTGGGTGACTTTAAAGAATAGAAGTCTATATCTCACAGTTCACTAGGTTTGAAGTCTCAATTCACAGTGTGGTTGTAGGGAGAGGTCCTTCTTTGTCTTTTTTCAGTTTCTGGTTGTAGGCATTCTGGTGGCATATTAGTCAAGGCATTTGGCTGCTGACTAGAAGAGTGATGGTTCAAGCCCACTGGGTACTCCACAGAAAGTCTTCTTTCATAAAGATTGACAGCCTTGGAAACCCAATGGGAGTTCCTATGGCTCAATGGCAGTGAGCTTGGGTTTTTGAGTAGCAGGGAACACTGATGGGAAAGGAAGCATCAAGCATGATGCTATCATTATCAGAATTTGGAAGATAGATTAGGCATTTCTATTAAAGGTAAGGCTGGAGGCAGCAGATATGCAACAAGCTTGAATATTTGGTAGGTTTTTCAGGTAGAGATATCCTGCAGCCAGATGGGAAGTTCAAAGGAGATTTCAGGTTTAGAGATAAAGAACATAGAGATTAGTTTAGCATAGCAGTTAAGAGGACCTGACTGTTCTAACTCCACAGTTTACTCTCTGTGTAGCTCTTGGAAATTTACTTTTGTCCCTCAGTTATCTCCTCTGTAAAATGGGGACAATAATATCCTCAACCTCACAACATTGTTAAATAAGTTAGTATATGTACCACTGCCATCGAGTCTATTCCGACTCATAGTGACCCTATGGACAGAGTAGAACTGCCCCATAAGCTTTCCGAGGCTGTGAATCTTTACAGAAGCAGACTGCCTCATCTTTCTTCCCTGGAGCAGCTGGTGAGTTCAAACCACCAGCCTTTTAGTGAGCAGCTCAATGCTTTCACCACAGTGCCGTTACCTTGAGTATTTCATGATGCGTGCCTTCTCATTCTTCATGACAATGGGTAAATAATGCATGTCTTTTCAACATCAAGTTCATAAAAATAGCACGTTAAAGACCAATGCACTATATCTTTGCTCTGTGTCCCAAAAGTGTCATTTCCTTTGTAAGAGTGGAGTAATTAGACCATTAAAGTAACATATAGACTTAACCCAGATTTTGAAGTAAATTTTAAGAAAAATGAAGATTCAACTTTGTTAAATTGGGATGGGCTAGGAAGTTCATTATTGGGGTGAATGGAAGAGAAGTCACTTTATTCCTAAAGATTGTATCTTAATTGTTTCCATGATTGCTAACTTCATCAGACTTCCACTTTTCTGAGGAGAAATAGGTCCAGTATCTAAAAAATATGATGTGTGAAAACATTATCCATTTTTAATAGAAATGTCTATTTTTTTGCTTCACAATGTTCACCAGTTACTGGTGCAATCAAACTGCAAAAATTGTTAGTGCATCCTTAATGAAGCTGGTTGTGAACAGCTTCTTAAAAAATACGCTCGTTAATCCAGTTTGTTTTACAAAGTGGCCCTTCACAAAGGAAGGGATTACCTCATCAGTACATCCTGTTCCGTTGTGCAATGAGGGTGCCCCGCCGGTTTAACTGATGAAGCATGCTCAGATGAGAACCACGCAGTTTCTCTTCACAAGGGGAAAAACTGTTGGATTCATACGTCTTCAAAGTAAAAGTAAAATAGTATAAAGTACAAAATGAAATCGCAAGATGAATTATTAGGTGACTTTTTTCATTCTGAAAGCTATTTTTAATATGTATTTTAAAAAAGAATTCACTTCATTTTACTTGTCCTAATAGTGAGCACTGACTGGTAGCATAGTGCCTAAGGCACTTGACTGCTAACCAGAAGGCTGGTGATTCAAACCCACCAGCCACTCGGAAGGAAGATGGGGCAATCTACTTCCGTAGTGATACTGCCTTGGAAACCCAAGGAGGGGTTGCTATGAGTCGGGCCGACTCAATGGCACATAACAACAACAACAACAATAGTGAGCAATATCATCTGTTTAAAATTCTGATGCAATATAGCCATTCTAGTCTATGTGGAGCATAAAGATTAAATGTAAGCTTTTAAAGGTTTGAGTCAAAAATACACAATGTAATTCTTAACATTTCAAGTTTCCTATCTAATCTATGTGGATTCTAAATTTTGTCGCAATCCAGATTGTGAATTAGATTTAGGCTGAGGAGATCTTCAGTTATTTATCACAAATTATTTTGTTTTATTTATAAGCAAGAGTATATTTTTCCCTATCAAATGGTGCCGTGAAGACATTTTCCCTTTAAACTCATAAAGATCATAAAGTCACTTTAGCATTTAATGTATTCCTGAAGTATCTAGAACTAAAAGAAATAGTAGCCATAGAACAGAATTTACAGCTAGATGTTCTGGAAAATAATATATAATCTCTATTTAGCCTCAGTTTTCTATAATTCTCCCTGCAAATTTGGGTTGAGTTGTAGAGACTTTTCCAAAGAGGTAGAATAGGGCACTGATGTAATTCCAAAGCAATGGGCTGTTTTGTGGTTGATAGGTTGCAAAAGCGTTAGAGCCTGAACAGGAAACTCAAGTTCATAGTGATTTCGCACAAGCAGTATTGAAGGAGTATTCTTGAATTTTTTCAGTAGTGGAAGATGAACCTATTACAAACACCAGCTATGAAGGCTGAATACAGATGAACTAAAGTATAAGTGAATAAACACTGGAAAATGAGCTTCATAAAAGGTTGAGGGAAGAGACTCAAATCCTTGAGGGCCTGAACTTAAAATAGGTTTATTTTTCTGAAAATTGACAACAAATATAAGCTGTTCGCTAAGACCACTTATTTTTTCCAGCTTGGATACAAGATTTCACTCACTGTAGGCTTTTAAAACAGTCTCTTTTCTACTCTGGTTCTTCAGTATTGGAGTACAGGGAGAGAGAGAGCACTTCTTGGGTGATTCAATCACCAAGGCTGAGGTTTCTCTTCTCTCCTGGAAGGCTGTTTCTGCTGGGGTCTGTGTGCTGGGTGTGAAACAAGTGTGATTTCAATGTGCTGCTGTGTTTGCTATTTTAATTCTACAATTCTCAGAAGTCTATCCTTTTCTATTATATCTTTGTTATACTCATAACCCTGAAGCGGACAGGAGAAACTGAGATTGAGAGGAAAGTCTGGTAAACAAAACAGGAATAGAGCTGTGAGTAGAGACATCTCCTCCTGAATTCCAACTGCATGATTAACTGTGAAATGAATCCAAAGCACCCCCTTGCAGTAATAGAAAGATACTGAACTTTCTAATGCCCTTGAGGAAGTTATGTTGATTTAAAATCTCCAACTAACTTGAATTAGTTTGGAAGAATTGTTTACAATCCAATGAGTAGAGGGATTATACAACATGGAGGGGAAGTAGAAAATAAAAACAACAAAAATGAACAGGCAATAAATAAACAAGAAAACAGAATGTGAACGTATTGTGAATGTGTGTGTCTAGAGAGAGCGTGTGTATGTCACAACCATAGAATTTAAGTTTAGCTAAAGAAACATTTTCCGTCTTTCCCCCTCTATCTCTCAGCACCTACAATAGTGCCAGGCACACAATAGACTATCAATAAATAATTATTGAATCAATCAATCAATTAATAACTATAGTCACATGAAAAAACAGCTTCCACAAATAATGCAAGTAATACAATACAATCACCCCAGTGCTTCAGTTCAACCATTGCTTTACAGCACTAGTGGGCAGGGGTGGGGCACCGATAGCATCTTTGGCAAGCATTAAGTGACCCCTTTTGGTTCTCGGAGTGTCCTTTTAATTTTCGCAGCAGAGGATTTATCATAATGCTCTAATCGTTTGTTCATGTGTTTGTCCCTCTAGACCACCATGCCTGGTGTTCTGTGCTTAGTGAAGTGTCTAATTGTACAATGTCAAATTGTTGTTGTGTACTGTCAAGTTAACACTGACTCAGTGTTCAATAAACATTTGATGATGAAGAAGTGTATAATGGGTACCTGGAAAGCACACATGCTTCTAGTTGTGCTACTCATTTGGGATGTAAGGAATACCTTCAGCTTTTGGATTGAAAAGAACTATAGTGTGATATCCTTCTCAAGATTTCCCAGGCCCTTTAACAAGTTTGATTTAGTGGTGTAGTGCCTAAGGCATTTTGCTGCTAACCATAAGGCTGGTGGTTCACACCCACCAGCCACTCCTCAGAAGGAAGATTGGGCAATCTACTTCCGTAGAGATACCACCTTGGAAACCCAAGGAAGGATCACTATGAGTCAGAAACGACTGGACTGGCAATGTTTTATTTTTGTTGTTTGTTTGTTTTGTTTTGTTTTTTGGTTTAGTGGGGAAAGATGTCATTTCTTCCTCTGAAGTTCCACTGCAGACCACATGATGGCGGTGGCACTGCACCATAAGTGCAGAAGCAGCTGGGAAGTGTGTACTAGGCTTTTCCTGCTGCCTCCCTCTCTCCTCTTCCTGACCCCACTTCTTTGCTGTGTTTCCCCTCAGGTCCTCCTTTGCATCTAGTCAAGCTTGAGATATATAATACTTGCCAGGAAGCTGTCAGAATAGAGCTGGGATACTGGCCACCCGAAACTCGTATTTTCTTTGTTCCATGATAGGCTAATTTTGTGCATTTTTCTCATCTAAGGAAAAAAAATATATGTAGGCACCATATGTAATACATGTGTGTGTGTGTGTGTGTGTGTGTGTGTGTGTGTATATATATATATATATAAAAACACGTTGTTGTTGTTGTTATTATATGCCCTCGAGTCAGACCTGACCAATAGCGACCCCTCTTTGGGTTTCCGATGTGGTATCACTATAGAAGTAGATTGCCCAACCTTCCTTCCAAAGGAATGATGAGAAAAATGCACAAAATTAGCCTATCATGGAACAAAGAAAATACCAGTTGATTGAGTACTGTTTAATTCTGTGCTTTCTTAGTTTGAGGTACTTGTATTTTTATTTTGTATTCCATTGGCCCCTGTAAGTGAAGGTATTCATTCCTGGAAAAGATAGCCAACAAAGCACATTATGTCCTGATAAGTTATTAGACCTTGCACCACTAAGAGAAGCTTTGCCAATGTATATAACAGAAGTATGCAAGTATAAGTTATATATGGAAACCCTATAGGGTATTGAATATAGGTATCTATATAACTTATACAGAGGCCAGTGAGTTTGAACTGCCAGTCTTTTGGTTAGCCACCAAATACTGTAACCACTATGCCACCAGAGCTCCTTATGAAATTTAAAGAACAGAAGTATGTTACTTGGAAAGCACTTACATCTTAATCATTTAAAGTAAGTTTAGAGAGTACATAATTAATTTTTTTTAATAAAAAGGGATGAAAATATTTATTAAATTAAACTGAGTTGGTCTTTTTTTCTTTTTTAAATTGAAGTAAAAACTACATATAGTGAAATGAAATGTCCCTAATACTCATTTCTTCTTAAACAATTTTAATGAGATATCATTTGCATTTAATAAAATGTATCCATTTTAAGTACACAGACAAATGAATTTCGAAAAATGTTTCTAATAGTGCAACCATCACAATAATCAAGATATAGGGCATACCCAGCACCAGAGATTGTTTCCTTGTGCCCCCAGATCAGTCCCTATCCACACTATCTGCTTTCTGTTACTTGAGAATACTTGTGCCTGTCCTTGAATTTCCTACAAATGGACTTATACAGTTATATGCTTCTGTGTCTGGCATCTTTTGATCGATATAATGTTTTTAATAGTCATCTAGCCTATAAAGTGAATCAGCAGTTTCTTCTTATCAAACAGCTGAAAAGTACTCGACTTCATGAATGTAACACAATTTTTATTATTCCCTTGTTGTTGGACAGTTGAATTATTTCAGCTTTGGCTATTATAACTAAAGCAGCTATGAACATTACTATTTTTTGTGGATCTATCTTTCATATATTTTGGATAAATGTCTAGGAAGGAATAGAATTGCTGGATCATAGAGTAGGTATATATGTTTCACTTTTTAATAAACTTCCAAACAGTTTTCCAAACCGTAGAACAGTTTTACAGAGTTCAGTAATATGTACAGGAGTTTCAGTTGTCCCCTTGACAATGGTAGATATTGTCAGTTTTAAAAATTTTTGCCATTGTTGTGTGTGTGTGTGTGTGTGTGTAGTGATATCTCATTTTGGTTAAAATTTTAATTTATCTGATAACTACCAATGTTAAGCATTTTTTCATAAGCTTTTTGGCCATTTATGGATCTTATTTTGTGAAGTTTTTATTTAAGTCTTGACCCAAAACCTGAATTCTTTCTTTTTCTTTTTTAAATTAATTTGCCAGAGTTATTTTTATAATCTGGATATAGGTCATTTTTCAGAATATGTGTTTCAAAATTAATCTCACTCTGGATTTATTTTCCATTATCTTAACAGTGTCTTCTAATGGATTTTAACATTGATAAAGTTTTTCAACTTTTTCTTTTGTAGCTTGTGTTTTTTGCATCCTATCTAAGAAACTGACTCAATCCAAAGTTGCAAAGATATTTTATTAATTTTCTTCATGAAGCTTTATATATTTAGCTTTTATTTTAGGTCTATGCCATTCTACGTAATTTTCTTTTCTATATAAATTTTAAAATTGGCTTTCAATTTCAATCAGGGGAAAATATAAGCAACCTGTTTAAATTGTATTTGGATTGAATTGAACCTCTAATAAGTAGGCTTTTGAATAGTTAATTTTTCAAACCCATTTCTTGCTAAGAAAGCCTCATCTTCTAGCCATTGTAATTTCCCCCACATTGCTTTGTCTTTGAAAAATAGGTCTAACATAGTCTTAAGCCAGATCAAAATTTACTTTGAAACTCTTGGAAATCATCCAATCCATTTTAAGCTTCTTTACCTTGGAGGAAAAAAAAAATCTTCTTCCTAATAATTCAAGTATGAGAAAGAATTTTTCTGACATTAAAAAAAAAAAAAAAAAAAGCAGTACACAGCATTTGTCCAAAAACAGACCTCAAAATGCAGGAAGGAGCCGGAAAGAAGGACAAATGGAAACAGAAATCCAGGGAGGAAGAGGGAAAAATGCTGTTACATTGAAAGGGCTGCAACAAACAAAATGTGTATAAATGGTTGAATGGAAAACTAATTTTCTCCTTAAACTTTCACCCAAACTACAGTTAAGAAAAAAATGTACAGCCATATGATAAGAAAATCAGTAACTTTGAAAGTATTTGGAGGCCTTTTTATAAATACTCTAATTTCCATTTTATTTAACTAAGATGGGGCAATCTACTTCTGTAAAAGTTTACCACCTTGGAAACCCAGTGGGGTCACTATGAGTCAGAATCCACTGGATGGCAGTGAGTTTGGTTTGAATTTTTTTTTTTTTTTAGTTTAGTTTCTAAATACTTCTATATAGACTAGATTTAATAGAAGTACTATCTAGTTACTTTAACGGGAGCTCTGGTAGCTTAGTGCCTACGGCACTTGACTGCTAACCAGAAGGCTGGCAGTTCAAACCCACCAGCCACTCCTCAGAAGGAAGGTTGGGCAATCTACTTCCGTAGTGATACTGCCTCAGAAACCCATGGAAGGGTCTCTATTAGTCAGGTCTGACTCCACAGCACATAACAACAATAACAATAGTTACTTTAGAGAGTATGCTGAAATTTGGGAAAATTAAATAGAAATTTATTTTTCTTCCATATATCTCTTATTCCATTATCCTCTTTCATTATATACTAGTTATAAATATACATGTGTGCGTGTGTGTGTGTGTGTGTGTGTATGTATGCATGTATACATAGTGGTAGCATAGTGCCTAAGGCATTTGACTGCTAACCAGAAGACTGGCGGTTCAAACCCACTAGCCACTCCTCGGAAGGAAGGATGGACACTACTTCCGTAGTGATACTGTCTCGGAAATCCAAGGAGGGGTCGCTATGGACTCCACGGCACATAACAACAACAACATATGTATATGCGTGTGTGTGTGTGTGTGTATATACACATAATCTGACAAGAATGTCAAAAATGGTACAGTCCTGCATTTCATTCACATACCTTGCTCCACAACAGTGAGATGTACAAAAAGCAATCCAGCTACCCTTCCTTCCAGGGCATTACTACCCATTTCAACCCCAAGCTCCCCAATTTTCAGAGATTGAAATATTTGGTTAGTGTCATACTGCCTTTATCTTTCCAAATCCAAAGTGGTGAGGGATATAAAATTAAGAAATTGTTGTTTATAACACCAAGATGATAGAAAGAAAATTGAAGCTCCCACCGGACTGTTTGCAGGCTAGTCTACATGTTAAAGTGCCATCTGCTGGGACTGTCAAGAAGCAGAAAAATAAAACATTTGTGATTCTTGTATTCTTTCTAGGAGCTCTGGAGGTATAGTGCCCAAGGCATTTGACTGCTCATCAGAAGGCTGGCGGTTCAAACTGACCAGCCACTGCTCAGAAGGAAGGTTGGGAAATCTACTTCTGTAGTGATACCCCTTCAGAAACCCAAGGAAGGGTCACTGTGAGTCGGATCTGACTCAATGGCAGTGTGTTGTATTGTTTTGTTTTGTATTCTTTCTAGCAGCTCTAGTGGTGCAGTTAACCACTGCATTCAGCTGCTAACCAAAAAGTGAACAGCTCAAACCCACCAGCTGCTCTGGAGGAAAAAGATGAGACAGTCTGCTTTCTGAAAGATTTAAAGCCTTAGAAACCCTATGGAACAGTTCTACTCTATCCTATAAGGCTGCTATGAGTTGGAATCAATAGCAGTGTGCTTGTTTTTTCTGGGCTCTTGGTAGAGGATGGCCTTAGCAATTAATATTATTTCCCATCTTTTAATAATTTGAGCTCCTGGGACATAGGGGAAGCATCTCATTTGTCATCACTCCATTACCCAGTGCCAGGCGCACGGATGGGCCCTATTAAATGCTAGCTATAAAGACTATGGAAGACTGAGAAAGCTGTTCTATTACTACCCTGTCTTACAGGGTCACTAGAAATTGGTATCGACTTGATGGCAGTGGGTTTTGTTTGGTTTGGTGTTTTTCTTCCATCAGAAGATGTATTTGTCCCCTCAGGTTAGTATTTTGGAAGTTGGGAAGCATTGAAAAATCTGTTACATGTAACATAGTAACTAGTGCTTTTTTTTTTTTTCTTTTCCCAAACAATTATATAACTGAGTTTACTGTAATGAAATTAACACAACAAAGCTTTCAAGAGTAAATCTGTTTTGGGAGTTGGCTAAAGACTGTTAATAAAGAAATGAATTTAATTAGTTATAAGAATCCATATAATGACTGATTCACAGTTATTAAAGATAATTTTTGTGAAAATGTTTAATGAGAAGTGGAATTGTTCATAAAATAATAAAAAAAAGAAAGCAAAAAAAAAAAAAAAAAAGAAGAAGAAGAAGAAGACAACAAAACATATGTACCGTTTAAACTCAGACTACCTCTCCATTGCATCCTAGCTAAGAATGTGGGATTTAGCATGAGAAAAAACTAGGTGCAAGTCTTGTCAGTGTCCCTTATTTCTGATGTGAAGTTGTGAAAACTAGTTAATTGCTTCAGTTTCCTCATTTTTAATAATGTTGAAAATAATAGAATAGGGTTGTGAAAATTAGATTACTATGAAGTCCTTAGAATAATCATTAGCGTAGACTGTGTTTTCAATGGAAATATGTATGTATTTACAAGAAAAATAAATTATGCCGAAAGTCAAAACTTTATTTATGAAGAAGAAAACTTAATTATTTGTTACACATTTTTGCATCCTTAATCTTCTGGAGGAAGCATATGTATTCCAATACTTAGGGAAATAAGCTAAAAATCTAAAAAACAGATATTAAAAGTAGTTCTTGTAGGCCAGGGGGAGGCAGAGCAGTTTTGAACAGCTAAGGGAAACGAACTTGTTTGTCAGTTTGTCATAATGTGGTAGCTTGCGCATTGCTGTGAGGCTTAGGACTGTGCCACTGGTGTTTCAAACTCCAGCAAGGTTGCACATGGTACACAGGTTTCAATGCAGCTTACAGACTGAGAAGAAGAAAGAGGCCATCCACTTCTCAAAGAATTGGCCAGGGAAAACCTGATGAATAGCAGAGAAACACTGCGCAATACATTACTGGGCCACTTTATGAATAGCCTGGGAACATTGTCCGATACAGTGCAGGAAGACAAGCCCCTTAGGTTGGAAGACACTCAAAATATGACTGGGAATGAGCTGCCTTATCAGAGTAGAACCAACCTTAATGATATGGATAAAGTAAAGCTTTCAGGTCCTCCATTTGCTGACATGGCACAACTCAAATTGAGGAGAAACAGCAGCAAACATCCATTAATAATCAGAACATGGAATGTATGAAGTATGAATCTAGGAAATTTGGAAGTTGTCAAAGTTTCCAAATGAAATGTAATGCATAAAGATTGATATCCTAGGCATTAGTGAGCTGAAATGGACCAGTTTTGGCCATTCTGAATCAGACAACCATATGATCTACTATGCCAGGAATGATGATTTGAAGAGGAATGGCATGGCATTCATCATCACAAAGGATGTTTCAAGATATGTCCTGAAGTACAATGCTGTCAGTGATAGGATAATATCCCTGTGTCTACAAGGAAGACCAGTTAATACTACTGTTATTCAAATTTACACACCAACCACCAAAACCAAAGATGAGGTAAGTGAAGATTTTATCAACTTCTGCAGTCTGTTATTGAATGAACATGCAATCAAGATATGTTGCTTATCACTAATGATTGGAGTGCAAAAGTTGGAACAAAGACGAATCACTGGTAGTTGGAAAATTTGGCCTTGGTGACAGAAATAACTCTGGAAATCACATGATAGAATTTTGTAAGACCAATGATTTATTCATTACAAATACCTCTTTTCAACAACACAAATGGCAGCTATACACAGGGACTTCATCAGATGGAGTACCCAGGAATCAGATTGACTACATCTGTAGCAAGAGATGATGTAAAAGCTCAATATCTTCAGCCAAAACAAGACCAGGATTGTGAAACAGACCATCAACTCTCACATGCAAGTCCAACTTGAAGTCTAAGACAATTAAAACAAATCCACAAGAGCCAAAATATGACCTTGAATATATCCCTCCTGAGTTTAGAGACATCTAAAGAATAGATTTGATGCTTTGAACACCAATGACTGAAAACCAGAAGAATTGTGGGATGACATCAAGAACATCATCCATGAAGAAAACAAGAGGTCATTAAAAAGATGAGAAAAGAAGAAAAGACCAAAATGGATGTCAGAATAGACTCTGAAACTTGCCCCTGAGCAGAGAGTAGCTAAAGCAAATGGAAGAAATGACAAGACAAAAGAGCCGAAGAGAAAATTTCAAAGAGCAGCTCGAGCAGAGAAAGCCAATTACTATAATGAAATGTGCAAAGACCTGGAGTTAGAAAAACAAAAGAGAAGAACATGCTTGGCATTTCTCAAGCTGAAAGAACTGAAGAAAAAATTTAAGCCTCAAGTTGCAATATTGAAGATTCTATGGGCAAAATATTGAATGATGCAGGAAACATCAAAAGAAGACAGAAGGAATATACAGAGTCACTGTACCAAAAAGAACTGGTCAATCTTCATCCTTTTCAAGAGGTGGCATATGTTCAAGAATCAATGGTACTGAAGGAAGAAGTCAAAGCTGCACTGAAGGAATTGGAGAAGAACAAGGTACAGCAATTGACACAATACCCACTGAGATGTTTCAACAAACAGATGCTCCACTGGAGGCACTCACTTGATTATGCCAAGAGATTTGGAAGACAGCTACCTGACCAACTGACTGGAAGAGATCCATCTTTGTGCCCATTCCAAAGAAAGGTGATTCTACAGAATGTGGACATTATTGAATAATATTATTAATATCATATGCAAGTAAAATCTTACTGAAGATAATTCAAAAATGGTTGAAGCAGTGTATTGACAGAGAACTTCCAGAGGTGCAAACTGGATTCAGAAGAGGACATGGAACGAGGGCTATCATTGCTGATATCAGGTGGATCTTGGCTGAAAGCAAAGAATACCAGAAAGATGTTTACTTATATTTTATTGACTATGCAAAAGCATTTGATTGTGTGGATCATAACAAATTGTGGATAACATTGAAAAGAATGGGAATTCCAGAACACTTAATTGTACTGATGAGGAACCTGAACATAGACCAGCAGGCTGTCATTCGAACAGAACAAGGGGACACTGCATGGTTTAACATCAATAATGGAGTGTGTCAGGGTTGTATCATTTCACCGTATATTCAATCTATATGCTGAGCAAATAATCTGAGAAGCTGGATTGTATGAAGAAGAACGTGGCATCAAGATTTGAGGAAGAATCATTAACAACCTGCAATACACTGATGACACAACTTTGCTTGCTGAAAGTGAGGATGACTTGAAACACTTACTGATGAAGATTGAAGAATACAGTCTGCAGTATAGATTACATCTCAATATAAAGAAAAAAATCCTCACAACTCAATCTGTAAGCAGCATCATGGTGAATGGAGAAAAGATTGAAATTGTCAAAGACTTCACATTGCTTGGTTCTACAATCAACGCCAATTGCAGCGGCAACCAAGAAACATCAGATGATGTATAGTACTGGGGAAGTCAGCTGCAAAAGACCTCTTTCAAGTGCTGAACAGCAACAATATCTCTTTGAAGACTAAGGTATGCCTAACCTGAGCCATGGTATTTTAATCACCTCATATGCATGTGAGAGCTGGACAATGAATAGGAAGAATGAAGAAGAATTGATGCTTTTGAGATGTGGTGTTGGTGAAGAAAGCTGAAAACTACCATGAACTGCTAGAAGAACTAACAAATCTGTCCTGGAGGAAGGGCAGGCAGACTGCTCCTTAGAAGTGAGAATGGCCAGACTTCATCTCACCTACTTTGGTCATGTTGTAAGAAGGGACCATTCCCTGGAGAAGGAACTCATGCTCGATAAGGTGGAGGTTCAACAAAAGAGGGAAAGGCCCTTAACAAGGTGGATTGACTAGGTCACAGCAGCAATCAGCTCAGGTACAGCAAGAATTGTGGAGCTGACATGGAACCGGGTGGTATTTCATTCTGCTTTGTGTAGGGTCGTTATGAGTTGGAGACAACTCGAGGACACCTAACAACAACAAGAACAGGCCAATGAGGCAAAGACAAATAACAAGAAGACAGACGTATTTTCTGGTCCAAACGCAGGCATCAAATCTGTAGATAGCTATCAGAAACACAGCTGATCCCAGACCTGTTTCCTATTTGCCTGTGAGAAATGCAGTGGGTTCCATCCAAACACTGGGAAGCTGGAATATCAAGGCAAAGAGTCATTGCTGTTAACATTTTTTTTTTTTAATCTTGTGTGTGTGTGTGTGAGTGTGTGTGACTTGGGTGAAAGTTTACAGAGCAAATTCATTTTCCATTCAGCAGTTCACATACACTGTCTCTCATGACATTGACTACAATTTACCCCAATGCAACAGCTCCCCTCCCACTTCCTCCCTATAGTTACCTTTTCCCTGTGTCTATCCCTCCATGCACTCCTGCTCCCTGAGCTGTCTCCCTGTGCATAAACAGCCCTTCTTTCTCCCATGTTTGTTCTCTAAAGCAGTGTATCTACCTCAGGTAAATGTTCAACTCATATGCCTATCTTTTGTTTGGCTGAAAGCCACAGGGGGGTTCAATTCCAGACCTGAAGGGCAGCTAGGGGCCAGAGTCTCAGTGGTTCCTCTATCAGACCAGCAAACCTGGACCCCCCTTCTTTTCTTTTTTCTCCAAATGAATTTGAGTTTTGTTCCACATTGTTTTCCCTCTCTATTCAGGATCTCCTACATAGATACCTTTCCAAGTGGTTAACAGTGGTGGCTGGGCACCATCTAGTTCTTCTGGTCTCATAGTTGTATAGGCTGCAGATTGGATGGTGTACCAGTCGTTAGGACTAATTGTTTCCATGAAATTTTGGTTTTCTTCATTCTTCTTTGCTCTGGATGAAGAGAGACCCATCATTGCATCTAGATGGCTGCTTGCAAGCTTTTAAGATCCTAGTTGCTACTCACAAAATAGGAGGTGGAACAATGTTTTGTGTAGTATGTTATGCCAATTGAGCCTGACGTTCCCTGCAACTATGGTCCTAATCCCACAGGTTCAACTATTCAGTCCCTCTGGGTAGCTGGCTGTGACCAAGAAGTGACTACAACCTTGTCCCTTGTCAACTCTACTATATACTTGGGAATTCTTATAGAACATACAAATACACTTGTAGAACCATTGTCTGCCAACCCTATATGTGGTCTTTGGTACACTCCCCACTGCATAGACATACCTAATAGTTCAGCCTGTCCACCCATCCATGCACCCTTATACCCATGTTTGCCTTCACTGACAATGCAGTATTGTATGTGCAAAAGGGTTCATCTTTGTTGTCTGCACCTCCCATGTACCTCTCTATGTCTTCTTCTTCCTCAATGCCACCATGATGATCACTCACATTTGGTACATTGCTCTGCTCTTCACTCAAATCAGTACTTATCTCTATCTATCTAACAGTATTCCTTTCCTTTCCCTCCCACCCTTGACAACCGACAAAGAAAATCTCCTTCCATATATAAACTTTTCCTTGATGTTTACAATAATGGACTAATACAATATTTGTCCTTCTGTGACTGACTTATTTAAATCAGCATAATATTCTCCAAGTTCATCCACATTATGCGGTGTTTTTCAGATTCTACGTTATTCTTTAGGGTTGCATAGTATTCCAATGTGTGTATGTACCATAGTTTGGTTATCCATTCCTCAGTTGATGGACACTTAGGTTTTTTCCATCTTTTGGCTATTGTAAATAGTGCTGCAATGAACAAAGGTGTGCATATGTCTGTTTTTGTCATGGCTCTCACTTCTTTAGGATATATACCTAGTAATGGAATGGCTGGATCAAATGGTATTTCTAATTCCAACTTTTTAAGGAATTGCCATACTGCTTTCCACAATGATTGTACCATTTTACAGTCCCACCAGCAGTGTATGAGAGTCCCAATCTCTCCACAACCTCACCAGCATTTGTTATTTTGTACCTTGTTGAACTTTGCTATGAGATGGTATCTCATTGTTGTTTTGATTTGCATCTCTCTAATAGCTAATGATCATGAGGGTTTCTTCATATGCTTGTTAGCTGGCTGAATACCCTCCTTGGCGAAGTGTTTATTCATGTCTTCTGCCCACTTTTTAATCGGATTATTTGTCTTTTTGCTATTGAGGTTTTTGGAGTTTTCTATAAATTCTAGAGATAAGTTCCTCATCTGATATGGCATTGCTGAATATTTTTTCCCAATCTGTAGATTCTCTTTTGACTCTTGGAGAAGTCGTTTGAAACACATAACAATTTTAATTTTTAGAAAGTCCCATTCATCTACTTTCTCTTCTACTGTTTGTGCATTATGGGTTGTGCTTGATAGTGTATTTATGCCATTTATTAGGGCCTCTAAATTTTCCCCTAGTTTTTCCTTGAGGAACTTTATAGGTTTAGGTTTCACATTTAAGTCTTTGATCCATCTGGAGTTAATTTTTGTGTATGGTGTGAGGTACAGATCTTGTTTCATTTTTCTGCAAATGGATATTCGGTTTTGCCAGCACCATTTATTAAACAAACATTCTCTTCCCCATTTAATGGATTTTGGCCCTTTGTCAAAGATCAGTTGACCACCGGTTGATGGATCTATTTCTGGATTCTCAATTCTATTCCATTGTACCAATGTCAGGCAGTTTTGAGTATTGTGGCTGTATAGTAGGTTTTGAGATCTGGCAGTGTGAGACCTCCTACTTTCTTCTTCTTCTTCTTCAATAGTACTTTGCTTATCTGAGGTCTCTTTCCTTTCTTTGTAAAGTTAGTGATTGGTTTTTCCATATCCTTAAAAAATGTTGATGGGGGATTGGGATTGCATTGAATGTATAGATTGCTTTGGGTAGAATTGACATTTTCATAATGTTCAATCTTCTTATCCACGAGCATGGGATGTTCTTCTACTTATGTAGATCTCTTATGGTTTCTTGAAGTAATTTTTTATAGTTTTCTTTGTAGAGGTCTTTTGTGTTCTTGGTAAGATTTATTCCCAAGCATTTTATTTTTTTGGTTGCTATTGTAAATGGCACATAACAACAGCGACATTGTAAATGGTGTTGATTTCTTTATTTCTTTTTCAGCCATTTCTTTGCTGGTGTAGAGGAATCCAACTGAATTTTGGATGTTGATCTTGTATCCTGCCACAATGCTAAATCTCAGGTTCTTTTTCTAATTGTTGGTATGTTGGTTTAAAGTGTTGATTTTGGCTCTTTCTTCTTTTGTGATGTGTACATTTATTGCTTTAATTTGGTCTCTGATCACTGCTTTTGCTGTGTCCCAAAGATTTGGTGTGTTGTGTTTTCATTCTTGTCTGATTCAAGAAATTTTTGAATTTCAATTTTTATTTTTCTCTTACCCAGTCTTTCTTAAGGAGGGTGTTGTTCCATTTCCCTGTGTTTGCTCTTTTTCAGTTGATCTTCCTATTTTCATTTCTAATTTGAGAGCATTATAATCTAAGATGCTTTGCAGTATTTCAATGTTTTTAAATTTATTAAGGCTTGCTTTATGGCCTAACATGTGGTCTATCATGGAAAATGTTCCATTTGTACTGGAAAAGGATGCATATTGTGCTGTTGTTGGGTGAAGTGCTCTGTAGAGGTCAAGTTGCTATATTGTATTGTTTAGCTCATCTGCATCTTTACTGAGTTTCTTTCCAGTTGTTCTATCTTCCATTCAAAGCAGTGTATTAAAGTCTCCTACTATGACTGTGGAGTCATCTATTTGACTTTTCAACTCTTTTAAAGTCTATTTTATGTATTTTTCAGCTCTTTCATTGGGTCCATAGATATTTATCATGGTTATATCTTCATGTTCAATTGATCCTTTAATCATTATATAATGTCCTTCTTTGTCTTATATGGTGGTTTTTGTCTTAACGTCAACTTGATTGGAAATTAATACTGCCACTCCTGCTCTTTTTTGGTTGCCATTTGCTTGATATATCTTTTTCCAAACTTTGATTTTTAGTCTGTTTTTGTCTTTGTCTCTAAGGTGTGTCTCTTGTAGACAGTATATTGATAGGTTTTGTTTCCTTATCTAATCTGCAACTCTCCGTCTCTTGAGTGGTGCATTTAATCCAATAACATTCAGTGTAATTATTGACAAGTATGAATTGGTTGCTGTCATTTTGTTATGTGTTTTTTCATGGTGTCCCTGGTTTCTTCCATATTATTTTCTGTGCTGAGCTAATTATGTTTATGAATCAGTTTATCATGTCCTTTGTTGTTGTTGTTTTAGTATTTGCTGAATATTTGTGCTTGTCCTCTTTTTTTATTGTGATGTGAAGGTTTATCATTTTTCTTTGAGGTTACCCTCTGATTTATAATTTTCTCTCTGAGTTTAGAGCAGTCCATTCTATCTTGCAACTCTCTTGACTTCTTCACCATTTAGAAGTTATATAACTACACAGTATATTCCCTCTTTTTGGTTTATAGTTGTCCTCATTTGCCAATTGATGTCTCTGGTTCCCTGTTTACAATCTTGTAAGCTTATTTATTTTGGATAAGTCCATAGCTGTGGTTTCTGGCTTATGTTATCTTGTGTATCAATGGTTGGTTGTTTTTTGCTATTTTTGGTTCTCAGTTCAAAGGACTCCATTTAATATCTCTTGTAAGGTTGGTCTGGGTTTAAAAAATTCCTTTAATTTCTGCTTATCTGGAAATCTCCTAATTTCACCATCATATTTGAGGGACAGTTTTCCTGGGTATATAATTCTTGGTTGAAAATTTATTTATTTCAGGTATTATATACACCATCCCATTGCCTTATTGCTTGCCTGGTTTCTGCTGAGAAGTCAGAGCTTATTCTTACTAGTTGTCCTTTGTAAGTAACTTTTTGTTTTTCCCATGCTGCTTTCCGGATTCTTTCTTTGTCTTGAGTTTTGGTGAGTTTGACGATGATATGTCTTGATGACTTTCTTTTGGGGTCTAATAATATTTGGGGTTCATTGGATTTCCTTTATGGATATATTCTCATCTTCCATCATATCAGGGAAGTTCTCTTCCAACAAATCTTGGACAATCATCTCAGTAGTTTTATTTTTCTTTTCCTGTTCTGGAATTCCAATGACTTGTAGGTTAGTTCTTTTGATGTATCCCACATGAACCTTAGGCTTTTTTCATTTTGTTTCAATATTTTTTCTTATTGATCCTTTTCCAAAGAAGTATTGAGGTATTTGCTTTCAATCTTATGAATTCTGTTTTCCATTGTATCAATTCTACTCCTTTGACCTTTCAATATGTTATCTATTTCTGACAATTTAGTATTAATCTTCTGGATTTCTATCATCTGTAGATTTAGAATCATTTCTAACTTTTCATTTGTTTTGTCATTTTGTTCTTGCATTTTCTTCCAAAATTCTTGTAGGGTTTTGTCTGTGTTTTCCTTGATCTGTCTCTCAATCTTTTGAAGATAACCTAAATATAACTTATTCCTCAGGGGTGTGTTCTGGGTCTGTATCCTGCCTCCCTGTTTCTACCACTTTATCTTGCTTCTTTATGTGGGCTGTGATGGTCTGTTGTCTCTGAGACATTGTGATATTTTGTTTAGATCTCTGTTAACTGTTAAGAGCAGTTAAGGGTGAGTCAGACTCTCCTTGGTGGTTGTTTATCATTGGCCCATTGGTAGAGAAGGAAGTGGTAGCTTTCACTCAGTAAGTAAAGCTGCAAGAGGTGTGGGTGTAGTTGTGTTGTATAGGGACTGTTGCTGTCTCCCACTCAGTTAGATAAAGAGAACAATTGAATAACCATCAAAAAGTAAAAGGAAATGGACGTAAAACACCTACCATGTAATCACACAGAAACAGTAACCGAAAAAACAGAAAAAGAAAACAAAAACAATATCTGGAGAGAGGGCAATAAGAAGAAGGTAGAGAAGGAGAATAATGAAGAAAAAATGGAAAAAGAGAAACAAAGAACAGGGTTAATCATGAAAAAGAAAAAAAGAAATTGCAACCAGGAAAGGGAAAAAAAAAAAAAAAGCTGAAAACTAGAACCTGGGAAGGGAAGTATATAGAATAATAATAAAAAGGAAAAAAAAAGTAATAATGATAATAATAGTAGCTTTAAAACAGACAAAAACAAAAAATCTAAAAAAAAAAAGAAAAAAGAAAAAAAAATCAGGGCAGTGTGAGGCAGGGAACCCAGGCTCCGTCCGAGCACACAGACTGGGATGGAATACCTGCCGGCCTAGAAGGTGGGTGGAAGTGAGGGATGGCTGCATCTCCATTCACCAAGAGGGTGTGGGATATAAGAGTAAAAAGGGGAATGTTGCACCTTTCCAGTTGTCCACATCCAGAATGTCCTTATGGTTCCCAGCAAGTGGAGCCTGTTCATAAGTCTCTGGAATCTGGGAGAACACTTCACTTTAAATATGCAAAATGATCAAACCACTTGTAAACATTAAAAATGGCTGTGCCATCCGGACAGACAAAAGTCCACTGCTCAGCCTGCCTTCCTTTTCGCTGCTCCCCTTTTTATTCACGAGCCACCAGAACAGTCCTCCGTGCAGTCCCTAGCTAGCAGGGCTGATTTTTAGGTTAACTCTTAGGTCCTACCACTACTCAGCACTCTCCAAGCTGTCTGTGCCATCAGGGTCGCTGCCAGACTGCAGCTCCGTATGTCTCCTTTTTTGGTGTTTTCATGCAAATTCTTCTGCTAGTTGGAGTTTAGTCCACTTCTATATCCTTCCCTTCAAAGTTCAGGGCTCCAGGATTATCTTCTGTATCTGTGTTAATTGGTTCCCCTTTTCTTTGTTGAAGAGGGTCTGTGAAGTCTTTCTGCCTATTCCACCTTCTTACCAGAACTCCTGTGTTAACATTTTCTGTACAGAATTTTTAAAAAGAGAAAAATAATTACTAAAAAAGCATTGAGTCTGTACTTTCTGCAGCAAGAAAGGATGTTCTCAAATTTTGCCAGCCCTTGAGAATTGTACAAGTTTAACATGTTCTATGTGATATGAAAGGTAAAGTGCTTGGCTGCAAACTGAAAGGTTGGTGGCTCAAGTCCATCCAAATGTGTTACAAAAGAAAGGTCTAGCATTCTGCTTTGAAACTACTCTGGCACACATGGGATCACCATGAATCAGAATTGACTTGATGGCAAATGTTTTTCTTGACATTTTCTAACGTATGCGTACTAATAAGAAAGGTGGTAATAAATCTATTTCTCACACCTGAATTTACAACTTTCATTTAGGATCCTATAAACACAGTTCTTATTTATGGAAAGTTGAAAGGGAAAGCTATAATAAAGAAAGTGTCACAAAATTATAATAAGGCATAATAATGCTAAAGTCCATACCATGGCTGTTAACTCACTGCCATCGACTTGGATCCAACTCATAGTGACCCCTCCTTGGGTTTCTGAGGTGATATCTCTATGGAAGTAGATTGCCCAATCTTACTTCCAAGAAGTGGCTGATGGATTTGAACCAACTTCCTTCTAGTTAGCAGTCAAATGCCTTAGGCACTGTGCCACCAGAGCTCTCACCATAGCAGTTAGGAAACGTAACAGGTGCCTGTTAGAACAACATGTAACTGTTCACATATATGATAGTTGCATAACTCTTTATGAAAAGTAAAGTTTTGTTAAATTGATGCATAAAGGATGAATATATTTGCTGCAATTTTACATATTTAAAACTACTCCAGTAAACTGCTTGAGATTAAGACTATGTCTTACTATTTCTGTCTTTTTAGTATCAAACAGTGCTTTATACATGCACAACAGGTATGACTGTGTAACCTCATGTTACCCAGTTATTGTCAAGTCGATTCTAACTCATGGCAACCCCATGTGTATCAAAGTAGAATTTTGCTCTGTTGGGTTATCAGTGGCTGATTTCTCAGAAGTAGATTCACAGGTCTTTCTTCCAAGTTGCCTCTGAGTGGACATGAACCTCCAACATTTTGATTAGTAGCTGAGCACACACATCAACCTTTTGCATACCCAGGGACTCTTAAAATCAGCAAGAAATGACAGAGTCTGTTTTCTTTAATAAAGTATGATTCCACATCCCTCTCTCACCAAGCTGTCAAGAACTTCAACCTATACCATTATTGGACCTTTCTGGTCAAATATTGCAGCATAGATTGCTGGTTTGGGTGGGGTAGGGTTTGGGGAGATGGGGAGCACTAGTCATCTGAAAACATTAGGAGGTGCTGATAACCCAGACTCTTGTGGTCATAGTTATTTCTGTGTCATTCTTAGGGCATGTGAATTTTTGCCAAGGATGTGAACCTTGGTGCTAAGAGGTCACTCTCCCAAATAGTCAATGTCTCCTAGGTCCTGCTGCCACATCCCGCTGGCAAGAAGAAATGGGCTTTGGGCTTCCCACATCCTTTATATTATTTTGCTTTATTTGGAGCATAGAATAAAATTTAATGTTTTAATCACACTAAGTTGCTTCCTTATCTGTCAAAGAGAAAGATAAGCAGAACATAGACAATCCTTTTCTCTGTTAATAAATCCTAAATTACCATTTCCTTGATGAGACCTCAAAACTTCTTTACTGAATGGCAGAGACTAATGTTAACTGTTTCTTTTTACATTGCTATGGTAAAATATTAAATCTTCTCTCCTTCCCTCACCTTGTCACCCGCACTTCACCTAGATCAGGCAGATGGTCCATGGGACCACAAAGGAAGTCACATACCCAGATAATCAAAGGAGAGGAACACACTTAAATTTCACAATATTCATCTATCACAAGTTTGCTACAACTACCTCTGCCAAAAGTGGCTGAACAGGTTGCAGGGTCCACTGCAAAATGAAATGTGGAGCCCCATTCTTTAAAAAATAAATAAAAATGTATTAAGAATTTTAAGAGGGTGACAAGTCCATGGCCCTTCTATATAAGGGAACATATGCCATTCTCAGTATGGCCAGGTCACCCACTCATCACCAGCTCTAACCACTGCCCTAGTTCAAGTCTTCATCAGTTCACCTCTTATTCAGCAAATTTCTAACTAATGTTCCTTCTTTGGATTTGCTCCACTCAGAGTTATCCTATACACACTCCTCAAATATAATGTATCTAAAGTAAACATCTGGTTTTGCACCACCTCTGTTTAAACTCTTCTGGGAAAAAGGAAACAGTCTATACAACAGTCTTTCAATTCCCAGTTGGACTTCCCAATCAGAAGCCTTGGGCCCTAATAATGGGGACTGAGAACTGAACTGCTCTCCATCTCCTAGTTTCTTCTTATTGGGAAGCTTCTCTCCCGGTTCTAGATACACAGTAGCTTTCTGTGTTCATTTATGTGTGGCTACTATTTGACACCTGGGCCAAACCCATTTCTATATCTATTTCTGGCAGGAAGGAATAAAGTCCCTCACCTTGCAATATAAAAAGAGTGGATACAGAACACATCTCTCACTGTGTGACTGCAGGGAGTGACCTGCTGGCCTTGGGCCACAGGTGCCACTATTGACGCTGACCTTGCTCTGTCTCATCTCTATATGAGTAAAGCATTGTTCCACCCAATACCTGTAAGTCATGCTTTTGTTGGGGACCCCAGCTCTTGATTCGAGTTTGGCTCTGTGAGCTGGCACAGCAAGCAGAGTGGACAAACACATTTATAAATCCTCTACTAGGTGCTGTTTAAGCTCTAAACATGAACTTCAGGGCATTCCTTGATCTGGCCTTTCCCTGGCTGATCGTCTCCATCTTTTGCCACTTCCTGCTTCAAATACTATGATCCACTGGAGTTTTAAAATGTGCAGCAACTGAGGTATCCTGGATTCACACCTCCAGCAACCAGAGAGAGAAGGTAGGGTGAAGCTGGGCTGGGCTACATAGAAAACTTCCATTTCACATGGTTAGCCTATCCTTTTAGAAGATATGCAGCTACAAAACATGTTCATTTGTCAGCACAGGAAATATTAAGAACAAGAAAATCAAATGCTGCTGTGAATGTGCTTGACATTTATAGACATCATCAGAGCCATTACAGGCACACCTTGTTTTATTTTGCTTCGCTTTATTGTGCTTCACAGATACTGTGTTTCTACAAATTGAAAGTTTGTGGCAACCCTGAGTCAAGCAAATCTATCTGCACTATTTTTCCAACAGTATGTGCTCACTTCATGTCTCTGTGTCAAATTTTGGTTATTCTCACAATATTTCAGACTTTTTCATCATGCTATTGCATACTTAATAGACTACAATACAGTGTAAACCTGGCCATACTGAGAATGGCAAATGTTCCCTTATATAGAAGGGCCATGCACTTGTCACTCTCTTGAAATTCTTAATAAATTTTTATTTACTTTTTAAAGAATGGGGATCCACATTTCATTTTGCAATGGACCCTGCAAACTATTCAGGTTAAAAGTTATGCAGCATAACTTATTTATGCATTGGGAAACCAAAAAATTCACGTAACTCGCTTTATTGAGATATTCACTTTATTGTGCTGGTCTGGAACCAAACCCACAATAACTCCAAGATATGCTTGCATTTCTAATTCTGCTATTGTTGTTGTTGTTAGGTGCCATTGAGTCATCTCTGACTCATAGAGACTTTATGTGTAACAGAATGAAACACTGCTCGATCCTGTGCCAGCCTCATGATCCCTGCTTACCTGAAACTATCATTGCACTCACTGTCAATCCATCTTGTTGAGGGCCTTCCCCTTTATTGTTGACCCTCCACTTTACCAACTGTGATATCCTCCTCCAGGGAATGGTGCCTTCTGACAACATGACCAAAGTAGGTGGACGAAGTCTGGCCTTTTTCACTTTCAAGAAGCATTCTGGCTGCACTTCTTCCAGGACAGATTTGTTAGTTCTTTTAGCAGTTCATGGTGTTTTTAGCATTCTTTGCCAACACCACAACTCAAAAGCATCAATTCTTCTTTGGTTATCTTTATTCATTGTCCAGCTCTCACATGCATATGAGGTGACTGAACCATGGCTCAGGTTAGGCATACCTTAATCTTCAAGGAGACATCTTTGCTCTTCAGCACGTTAAAGAGTTCTTTTGCAGCAGATTTGCCCAGTGCAATACTTTGTCTGATGTCTTGGTTGCTGCTTCCATTGGTATTGATTGTGGAACCAAGTAATATGAAGTTTTTGACAACTTCAATCTTTTCTCCAGTTATCATGATGCTGCTTATTGGTCCATCTGTGAGAATTTTTGTTTTCTTTATATTGAGGTGTAATCAATACTGCAGACTGTAGTCTTCAATCTTCATCAGTAAGTGCTTCAAATCATCCTCACTTTCAGCAAGCAAAGTTGTGTCATCTGCATATCGCAGGTTGTTAATGAGTCTTCCTCCAATCCTGATGGCACATTCTTCTTCATATAGTCTAGCTTCCTGGATTATTTGCTCAGCATACAGATTGAATTAGCATGGTGAAAGGATACAACCCTGATGCACTCCATTCTGGATTTTAAATCATGCAGTATCCCCTTGTTCTGTGTAAAAGACAACCCCCTTGTCTATGTACAGGTTCCTCATGAGTAAAATCAAGAGTTCTGGAATTGTCATTCTTCTCATTATCCATGATTTGTTATGATCTACACAATCATATGCTTTTGCATAGTCAATAAAACATGAGTAAACATCTTTTTGGTATTCTTTGCTGTGAGCCAAGATCCATCTGACACCAGCAATAATATCCCTCGTTCCATGTCCTCTTCTGAATCCAGCTTGCATTTCTGGAAGCTCTCTGCCAATATACTGCTACAACCATTTTTGAATGGTCTTCAGTAAGATTTTACTTGCATGTGATATTTATAATACTGTTTGATAATTTCCACATTCTGTGGGATCACCTTTCTTTGGAATGGGTACAAATATGGACATACTCCAGTCAGTTGGCCAGATAGCTATCTCCAAATCTCTTGGCATAATTGATTGAGTGCCTCCAGCGGGTCATCCATTTGTTGAAACATCTCCTTGGTTATTCCATAAATTCCTAGTGCCTTGTTTTTTGCCAATTCCTTCAGTGCAGCTTTGACTTCTTCCTTCAGTACCATTGGTTCTCAAGCATATGTCATCTCCTGAAATGATGAACATTGACTAATTCTTTTTGGTACAGTGACTCTGTGTATTCCTTCCATCTTCTTTTGATGCTTCCTGCATCAGTCAACATTTTGCCCATAGAATCTTTCAATATTGCAACTTGTGGCTTAAACTTTTTCATTAGTTCTTTCAACTTGAGAAATGCTGAGTGTGTTCTTTCTTTTTGGT
Source organism: Orycteropus afer afer (assembly GCF_000298275.1). Taxonomy (NCBI): domain Eukaryota; kingdom Metazoa; phylum Chordata; class Mammalia; order Tubulidentata; family Orycteropodidae; genus Orycteropus; species Orycteropus afer. The sequence continues at coordinate 1,773,843 of NW_006921689.1, read as the reverse complement.
TTTCTAACTACAGGTCTCTGCACATTTTATTATAATAATTGACTTTGTCTTCTCGAACTGCTGTTTGAAATCTTCTCTTCAGCTCTTTTATTTTTGTCATTTCTTCCATTTGCTTTAGCTATTCTCTCTTCAAGAGCAAGTTTCAGAGTCTCTAGTGACATCGATTTTGGTCTTTTTTTTCCTTTCGTGTCTTTTTCATGACCTTTAGCTTTCTTCATGGATGATGTTCTTGATGTCATCCCACAATTCCTCTGGTTTTCAGTCATTGGTGTTCAATGCATCAAATCTGTTCTTTAGATGATGTTTAACTTTAGGAGGGATATAATCAAGGTCCTATTTTGGCTCTTGTGGACTTCTTCTAACTGTCTTCAGCTGCAAGTTGAACTTGAGTATGAACAGTTGATGGTTTGTTCCACAGTCAGTCCCTGGCCTTGTTTTGGCTCAAGATATTGAGCTCCTTTGTCATGTCTCACCACAGATGTAGTCAATCTGATTCCTGTGTACTCCATCTGCCAAGTCCACATGTAGAGCTATTGTTTGTGTTGTTGAAAAAAGTATTTGCAATGAATAAGTCAGTGGTCTTGCAAAATTCTGTCATGCTGTCTCCAGCATTATTTCTATCAACAAAGCCTTATTTTCCAACTTTGTTTCCAACTGTGGCATTCCAATCACCAATGATAATCAACACATCTTGACTGCATGTTTGGTCAATTTCAGATTGCAAAAGTTGATACAAATCTTCATTTTCCTCATCTTTGGCTTTGGTAGTTGGTGTATAAATTTGAATAATAGTAGTATTAACTGGTCTTCCTTGTAGGCATATGGATATTATCCTATCACTGGCAGCATTGTACTTCAGGACAGATCTCAATATGTTCTTTGTGATGATGAATGCCACACCATTCCTCTTCAATTTGTCATTTCCAGCATAGTAGACCATACGGTTCTCTGATTCAAAATAGCTACAACCAGTTCATTTCAACTCAGTAATGCTTAGGATATTGATCTTTATGTGTTCCATTTCATTTTTGACAACTTCTAATTTTCCTAGAGCCATACTTCGTCCATTCCATATTCTGATTATTAATGGATGTTTGCAGCTGTTTCTTCTCATCTTGAGTCATTTCACATCAGCAAATGGAGGTCCTGAAAGCTTTACTCTATCTACGTCTTTAAGGTTGCCTCCACTCAGTGGAGGCAGCACTTCCTCTGTTGTATTTTGAGTGCCTTCAGACCTGAGGGGCTCATCTTCTGGCACTATATCAGACAAGGTTTCAGGACTATTCATCAAATTTTCTAGTAATATATCAGACAGTGTTTCACTCCTAGTCGTAAGGTTTGCACTGGCCAATTCTTTGAGAATTCCTTCTTCTGACTCTGCCTTAGTCTAGAAGCTCTACTTAAACCTACCCAGCATTGGTAACCCTAGTGGCATTTAATATACCAGTGACATAGCTTTCAGCCTCACAGCAACATGCCAGCCACCACAGTATGACAAACTGTTAGACAAGTTTGTCTCCTTTAGTTGTCCCAAACCACTCCACTCACTTCCTGGTCTCCTGCAGCCATTCTGAACCCTGTGTACCACCTCTCCTCCTGATTCCCACCTTCTAGACCGCTCTTAACCTGCCATGTCACTTCTCTTCCTGGTTCCAGCCTTCTGGGATCTGCTTATAGTAGAAAGTCTAAAATGCCTAAGATTTAGATGTTCCATTATTTACTGTATCCTTCATTGTTTATGAAGATGATCATGGTTTCTTAAGTGGAAGGTTATAATAGAAGGTAAAACTTCCAATGTCCACTCACTGGAAGTTGTAATTAAATCCAGTATTATAGATCTGAATGAGAGGTTGGGTTAAGGAACCAGTCACTCAAATATCTAAGTTAGAAATACTTAATCTTTCTAGATTTCTTTTCGTACTTATCACTAAAAGCCTTATTTAATTAGTCCCTAAGTCTGTTTTCCTTAGGAGCTCTGGTGGTGCTGTGGTTAAAACAATGGACTGCTAACCAAAACGTCAGCAGTTTGAACCCACCAGGCACTCTGTGGTAGAAAGATGAGGTAGTTTGCTTCCATAAAGATTTACAGCCTTGGAAACTCTATGGGGCAGATTTACTCTGTCCTATAGGGTTGCTCAGAATAGAAATTGACTCGATGGCTGTGAGAATGACAAGTCTCTTTTCTTATAATATCCTTTAAAATATGCTTCCTCTTCTCTCTTACGATGTGCTTCCTCTTTTGAATCTCCTTCCCACTGATGTTGTTCAGGCTATCTTCATTTTTGCATAAACTACTGTGACTTCCTGAATGATCTTGCCTCTGGTTTTTCTCCTGTGACCTATTCTCCAAATTGGTACCAGAACGTTCTCTCTAAAATTCAGACCTGATGTGTCATTTCCTACCTAAGTTTCCTCAATGATCCCTCATCACTTACTGAATAAAACTCAAACTCTGTACATGGCCCTGAAGGCTCTTTATGAAATGGCCCCTTGCCTATCTTTTTGGTTCTGTGTGCCTCGATGCCCCATAAATTATTCTTTCCTTGCAGTGTAAGTCCATCTCACAGAACATGACATCTTTTGGTACTGGCAAACATGTTCTAACTTCACCATGCCATCCTTTGCTCTCACTCTTGTTCACCAGACCAACTATATCTCATCCTTTTCCCTTTAGCCAACAAGTAACCCAGGATAGGGTTTGGAGCTCATCTCTCTCTACTTCATTTAGAGCACCATTCTCAATATATATGAGACACAGTATCATAACACAATAGAAAGAGGAGAGCTTTGGAAACCAGCAAACTTGGATTTAAATCCTAGCTCATAACTCACTTCCTACAGCGTATTATTTATAAGAGCCCTAGTTTTCCCATCTTTCAAATGGGAATAGAATTGTCTAAGGTTTGAGAGGATTAGAAATAACATATGTGAAATATCCAATGTTATATTTGACTCATAGTAGGTACTAAAAAAAAAGTTAGCCACAATATATTGTAACTGTTTTGTTAATTTACCTTTCTTCCACACCTTCTTTATACTACGACATCATTTAAAATACAATTCATACCTTCTTATTTTCCTTCTTGTTCCTCTTTCTCATTTTGGCATCTAGCACAGTGCCTGGCACATAGCAAGTGTACAATGAATATTTTTTCAAAGTATTGATAAACAATGAAGGATACAATAAATAATGGAACATCTAAATCTTAGGCATTTTAGACTTTCTACTATAGCAGATCCCAGAAGGCTGGAACCAGGAGGAGAAGTGGCACAGCAGGTTCAGAGCGGTCCAGAAGGTGGGAATCAGGAAGAGAGGTGGTACACAGGGTTCAGAATGGCTGCGGGAGACCAGGAAGTGAACCTCTTTGACGTTTCTTCAGGAGACAAGCAAACACTCATTCCTCTTTTCTGAATAAGATTGGTCCATTGTTCCTTTTTTTAGTGGAAGGTCCTATTTGGGTTTAATGTTTACCTAAAGGCATGGTTCCCTTCTCAATGTTTTTCTAAGAAATCAGATGTAATATTCAACATCTGTATATATGGAAATCTTCCCTTTTACAGCTCCTTACAGTAAACAAAGCATTTCTAGTTTATTATCCTTTGAGACTGCTGGGGGAGGAATTAACATCTCTATTTTAAAATGAAGAAAATGAAACTCAAGAGTTTGTCATTTATGTTCAGAGAAGGATAGAACCCAGGTCACAGGTCTTCAGAAAACATTCTTTGATCTCTGTGACTCCTTTCTTTCCCCACCAAGTATGGGTTTTGTATTCATTAGTAAGAAACTCACATATGCACTGTAACTAACATGAGAATATATTTTTTAAAATAATAAAGATTCAGGATCTAGGGAGGCTAATGCCTATGCCAGTTTCTATTAAATAAGGATTCATCTGGTCAGTTGAGTTTCCTATTCACACTCCTGAGACATTATGTGTGATTGGATTCAGGCAGTTTGCAAAATGCAGTGGATCAGCTAATTGCTCCTCTGCCTACTATAATCACAACTGGCTACATTGGTTGGAAAACTAACCCAGGGAATAGGCTCTGAAATTGGTATTGAGGCTTTGGCAGTAAACTGGCTGATCAGGATACTGAATGAAAAGCTAAAACACAAAGCACAGCTTTTTTTTTTTTTTTTTTTTACCAGTAATTTGTAGTGGCGGAGACAGATGTTTCTTGAAGTGGCAAGAGATTTGCAAAGCAGAATGTTGTACCACTTACTGTAATTGCTTTATTAATATTGTATGTGTTTATGGCTTCTTCTTTTGGCTCGTGGCACCTGTTACCTTAAATAAGTGACTTTGGTTTCCCAATGACTGGCAGTTCATCTTTACTTCAGAGATCCTTTGAGTCACATACACAGCATTCCTTCTGCACAGGGAATTATTTCATATGACTCTGTATTCACATTGGCTTTTATTGCACTAAGACGATCCCCTGGGAAACACTAAGACACCATCACAGACCAGTCCTATAGATGCAAGGAACTTCTAGGTTGCTGAGTAATAAACACCCTGCTACATGCCATCCCTTCTCCAGAAATGATCTATTATATGTCTAATCAAGTCTCAGGACATAGTGTCAACTACAATATCCTGAGAAAGATTTGTTGTTGTTGTTGTTAATGTGCCGTCGAGTCGGACCCGACTCATAGCGACCCCTCCTTGGGTTTCCGAGGCAGTATCACTACAGAAGTAGATTGCCCCATCTTCCTTCCAAAGAGTGGCTAGTGGGTTTGAACAGCCAGCCTTCTGGTTAGCAGTCAAGTGCCTTAGGCACTATGCTACCAGACCTTTTAAGAGATACTAATCCTGGATCTGGGAGCTCTGGTAGCATAGTGGCTAAGATACTTGCCTGCTAACCAGATGGCTGGCGGTTCAAACCCACCAGCCACTCCTGGGAAGGAAGGTTGGGCAATCCTACTTCCGTAGTGATACTGCCTCGGAAACCCAGGGAGGGGTCACTATGAGTCGGGTTTGACTCGACGGCACATAACAACAACAACAACAATCCTGGATCTGATGCTCTAGTGAAGAAGGTGCTCTGGTGGTGTAGTGCCTAAGACTTGACTCTTAACCAGAAGGTTGGCAGTTCAAACCCACCAGTCGTTCTGCAAAAGGAAAATGGAGCAATCTACTTTCATAAAGATTTACTGCCTTGGAAACCCAGTGGGGGTCTCCATGAGTTGGAATCAACTCAGTGGCAGTGGTTTGGTTAGGTTTTTTTTTTTTTTTTTTTTTTTTAAATCCAGGATCTTGAAGCATTTGGGTCATTTAGGGAGTCCACTGATTAAAAGATATATCCTAAGATCTTTTTGGGTCTTGGTTCATTGTACTTCAAAAATGATAGACCAATTTAATTTTATTTCAGTATATCACTAAAAAGAGGGAAGAAGGAACTAAGAATGAAACAAACAAGTGAAAGTTAAATTTGGCATTGATATTTCCAAAGAGTTTTGTTAGCATGTCCAAAAGCTATCATATTTCCTTCCTTCCCTTCCCAAGCCCTTCAAAGTGGCTCTTAGTTTTTGTTACTTATCAGGTCAATAGTCTGTCTCTTTAGTTTGTCCCATTGCTGGCTGAGCTTTGTCAGGTGAGGCGGACATGCGGGGTTTGTTTTTGGGAAGTTTAGTCTGAGTTTTGTGGTTGACATTGGTTGTTGCTGTAATTTGCTTCAGGATTGTTCTTAATGACAGCCTGTGGGTAAATGTGAGCCCCACTCATGACAGGCCAGAAAGGGTGTGTGGAAAAAAAAAAAAAAACAGCAAAACCCACCGAGATCAAATCATATATCTTTTCTGAGAACTGCTGGGACCTTTTTTGAAACCAAGCAGCAGTGGACAGTTGTACCATATATTATGAACTCAATGTTCAGCACCATATTGTGAGTCAAACTCCTTTTTGGAAACTCTCATAACTGGAGGGCTTCATACTCCACTTGTGAAACAGAAGCATCTTTCTTTAATTCACGTCTCTAGGAGAAAGCCTACTCAATATTTAATTTTAATCTAACATGTCACATTTTTCCCATGCCAAGAAATAGCCCACCCGTTTATGCATAATTCAGTGTAGTGGACCAGCCCTACATCAATTTTAGAGGAGATGCTGTTGGGAATCGTGGTGAAGCAGCCAGTGTAAGTGCCTTCCCAGTTATTTTGGGTTCAGATACTTTTAAGTCAATTGACATCAATTGTTTATATAGACAGAAACTATTAAACGTAAAAGGGAAAACACTATAATGCAGTAGAACCATGCAAATTCTGGAAAAGAGATAAATAGAACAGACCTTTAGAAACTCTGCATCAGAAATAAATTAGTGCAGTTGAGAGCACATCACAGCTTTTCTTATGTCTCACTCTTCATTTGTTCAATGGTATTTCCTTAACAATGAGTGTGAAATGGCACTGAGAACAAGAGACAGAAGCAGGACTGCATATGTACTTCCCTAGACTGCACTATTGTTGTATTTAGAGAAGTTTGAACATATTAGGAAATTTAGGTAACATTCAGTTGTTTTTAATTCTGTGGTCTCTCAAAAGATAAGGAATTCCTGGAACCTACATTCAACTATGGCAAGTCTGCAGAGTAACCATTGTCCTGAATTTTCTACAATTAATATTCCCCCAAAAAAAAGGTTTCAATCCCTCTCCTTATAAAAATAATTAACTGCTGCTTTCCTAATAAAAAAGAAAAACAAAGGGTGGATATCCATAGAAATTATATTTCATCTCCATAAGTTAGCAACATCTTTCAGGTACAAAGAGATTATTTATAAAGGCCAGGTTAACATATAATATTATTAAAATACCGCCATTCCCTCAAGCTGTTCAACTGCACAACCAATCTGACACATTAACATACTGCATAGCTAAAAAGCTGCACTTGCTACATTTTCCCCAGATTTTGTTTCACTTGAAATATTGTGTACAAAAAAAAGTCATGTTCAAGATAGTGCTTATCCACAACATCTGAGAAGCTTTGACAGCTATGAGACATTTTTTTTAAACTAGTAGAGCCATGCATTTGTTCATCCTTACTGATTTTTTTTCTGTATAACTTACCAACATTTTATTTCATTTTTCCTTGTGGTTAGTTTTTACGATGTGTATTTTTTCATTGTGGTAACCAGCCTTTCAAATGGTTACTACTAACCAAATGCTACCCTCACTCTCTTACCATTGATGACTTCTTGGCTTACAGATAAAAGTCTCCTTTAAGAGAGAGAGAAGACAAGAAAGAAAGAAGGAAAACAACTAGAAAGAGACAGAGAGAGATGGAAGGAAGGAAAGGAGGAAGAGAGGGAGGGAGGGAGGAAGGAAGGAGAAAGGAAAAGAAAAGAAAGAAAAACTCATGGATATTTTCCCTCCAATTTCCATTTCATTCAATTCTGAGACGTGCAATTCTCAAGAATATTACGTTCCTCAGCCTGATCAGTATTCTCTTTCAATAAAACCACAGGACATAGCTGTTGAGAATAGAAACTAAATGTCATAAATTCATTGCCTTGCTACTTGTCAGGAAACTCTGCCTGCAAGCTTTTTATGTAATTTTTTTCACCTTCACTTTCTCCTTGTGCCTTTTTCAACAAAAGTTAGACAGTAATAACTAGTACATTTACACACCACAGTTAATGGTTGTAAAAATATAAAGTAAGAGAATAAATAGTTATTAACACAAAAAAGTACAGTGTAACCAACCCTACAATGAATAGAAAAAATTATTTCAGTAGTTTATGAAAACATGGATACATTTGACAGAATTACTTAGATGAAGAAAATCGCTTGCATGCCTCCTAGCAGTAAATTAACTGGGTGTGTATGTGTTTAATCCTTTCAAGGCTTGAGTATAATTGTTATAAACTGCCACCCTTCTTGACTCCTACCTATGTTTGAGTAGGCACCCCCAGTTCTATCTTACCTTTTGATAGCTAATTTGAGTTTCTCTTCTTAAGATTCACCACAATACCTACAGGAAATGAGGCTAATAATACCCTCCTAGGAAATTCTATATTTTGTTCCCTGGGGTTAATTGTTGATCGAATAATAGACAATCAGAGCAGTAGACATTTGAGTGAAGTGTAAATGGGGAGAGCTATGGATAAAACAAGAAAAAAAGGATACTTTCAGCAAACATTCTATAGATTATCTAGGTTCCTTTGTCATTGTTAATTAATACTACTTAATTTTATGTCTTTGGATACTGCACTCTCATTTTAACTTGCTGGCTCACCTAATTAAACAGAACTTCAACAAATGCTTTTTAATGGTCTTTCTGCAATTACTTATTGCATACACATTTCCTCCACTATCCAAAAGTAGAGTGTTCCTATGAAACTTTTCTTAAGATGAAATGGTATAAAGTGGAGAAGCAATTATCATTAATTTATATAGAAAAAAATTTGAGCATTCCCAGACCCAAAAAAATAACCTATCAAATCATAGCAAGTAATATCTAAAACCTAAAATAACACTAACAGAGTGTTCACAGATTCTGTTCCAAGCTATAATGGCTTGATGCTGAGATTTTGAGTGCAGTTCCTGGGGAAGGAACTTGGTGACTCCACCCTTCTGGCCCAGGGTGCGTGCTGCCTCTTTAACTGCTTGCTACAAAAGAATGAACACTAATTTTGCTTTTTGCCTTTTTTTCTAAAGACAAAAATCCTCTTTGGATTTCTTTCAGTTAGGCAAAACAGGTACTGATATAGGTCTTTTGTTAAAGCAAAGTTACGTAAAGTGAACTTTCAAAAAGTGGGGGATACCTTTGTAGGGAGCTAATCTACCAAACCTCAGATGAGTAAAATAATCTTAGTTAAATGCATTAAGAAGTCATTGAATAAGGTTAGTAAATGAGAAGTCTATAGCTAGGATTTGAAACCTTCTGATTAGAAATGTCACGAAAGCAAAGAGATTCTCTTGAGACAGTTAACTTAGGGAGGAAATTCATTTTCTAATTCTTGCAATTTGAGATGAATCACTTACCTTTTCTGGCCCTTAACTGAATCACAATATCTAGAAAAAAGGGGGTTTGAGCAAGGTAGCTATAACTGTGGGATTCTTTGATTTAGGTTGCCTTTTGAGTTTGTGATTGTAATCAGAAAAGGAAAATAAAAAGATTTCAGAAGGTGAGAACACAAATACATCACCTAAGATTTCTTGATGATATAGACTTTAATGAATCAGATTTAGCTAAGTTTAGAGTAGAAATATGTGGAATTCAACCACCACCAGAAAATATAAAAAGTTCCCAGAAAAGAATAAAAAAACAGAAAAATCAAATCCACTGCCATTGAGTCGATTCTGACTCATAGTGACCCCTGTTGAGTTTCCAAAGCAATAAATCTTTGTAGAAATAGATTGTCAAGTCTTGCTTCCACAGAGTGGCAGATGGGTTTAAACCACCAACTCTCTGGTTAGCAGACAGATGCCTTAGACACTGTGCTACAAGAACAACCACAGAAAGAAAGCAAAGGGAAATTATGTGAGGAGATGTGTTGCTTGGGTCCTCCAGGAAGCAGACACAGAAACAGAAATTGGAGTATAAGAGGTTTATTGAGGGAGAAAAGGTAATAATACCTGTGATGGGCAAAACAGGAAGGAAACTTGTCAGCTCTGACCCCAGTGAAAGAAAAGCAAGGAGAATGCAAGGCTGGACTGGGGAGATGAAGACAAACTCTTGGCCAACCCAACAGAGGTGCTGATTGAGATTGCCTTTGAGTGGTGCCCCCACAAAAATGGCAGGCCTTAGAATCCTCACCACACTCAGTCATTGGCTGGAGATTGATTGTCCAGAAAGATTGTAGCCTTGTGGATGGATGGAGCCTCCTTGCTCTGACAGGTGGAGACTGTCAGCTAACTGGCTTCCTTGCCACTGAATGGCAAGTTTTTCTTTGCCTGATCAGGAAATTTTCTTTAAGCTAAGATGTGTCCTTGCATATTATTTGAGTGATCTATAAAATACATGTAGTATCTTTACAAAAATCTTTACTAACCAGATTTTTTAAAACCCACAAAAGTAAGTCAAATAAGAATATATCTAAGAGTTCCTTATTCATGAAGGACCAATATGAATGCATAAATTTACAAGAATTGCTTCAAGATTGCTGAAGTGAGAGGCCTAAAGAAAATATATAACAATATAAAGGGCATTTAATGATGTCCTCTTTAGAACAAGAAGGAAAATAAAAAACCAAACCAAAACAAAATGCTAGGAACTTATGGAGTTATATAACAGTTGTCAAGAATTTCATTTTACTAGGCTTCACATTCAACCTCTGTGGAAGCAAACCAAAAACCAAACTCACTGCTGTCAAGTCAATTCTACTCATAGCAACCCTTCCTTGGGTTTCTGAGGTAGTATGTCTATGGAAGTAGATCGCCCAACCTTCCTTCTCAGGAGTGGCTGGTGGATTTGAACTTCCAGGCTTCTAGTTAGCAGTTAAATGCCTTAGGCACTACACCACGACAGCAGCAGTCAAGAAATCAACTGAGGTATTACAGTGGGGAAATCTCTGCAAAGACTTCTTTAAAGTGTTAAAAAGCAAAGAAGTCACTTTAAGAACAAAGGTGCAATTGACCCCAGCCATGTATTTCAGTTGTCACATATGCATGCAAAAGCTGGGTAATATATAAGAAAGACCTAAGAAGAATTGCTGAAAGTAAAGAAAACTTGAATCACTTACTGATGATGGAAGACTACAGCCTTCAGTACAGATTACACTTCAACATATAGAAAACAAAAATCCACACAACTTTACCTATAAGCAACATTGTGATAAATGGAGAAAAGATTGAAATTATCAAGGATTTCATTTTACTTGGATCCACAAACAATGTCTATGAAAGCAGTAATCAAGAAATCAAGCAAACTGTTGGGCAAATATGTTGTCAATGATGTCTTTAAAGTGTTTAAGAGGAAAAATTTCACTTTGAAGACTAAGGTGTGCCTGACTCAAGCCATGGTATTTTCAATAACCTAATAGGCATAGTGCTTAAGGCATTTGACTGTTAACCAGAAGGCTGGTGGTTCAAACCCTCCAGCCACTCCTTGGAAGGAAGACGGGGCTATCTACTTCTGTAGAGATACCGCCTTGGAAACCCAAGTAGGGGTCGCTATGAATCGAATCGACTCAATGGCAGTGAGTTCAGTTTTGTTTTTTTTTTTTTAATATGCATGTAAGAGCTTGACAATGGATGAGGAAGACTGTAGAAGAATTGATGTATTAAAATTGTGATGTTGGCAAAGAATATTCAATGTACCATGGACTGTTAGAAGAATGAATGGATGTGCCTTGGAGAAAGTACAGCCAGAATGTTCCTTAGAAGCAAGAATGGTCAGACTTTGTCCCTTGTATTTTGGTCATTGTACTCAGAAGGAACTAGTCCCTGGAAAAGGATATCATGCTAGGTAAAGCAGAGTGTTGGCAAAAACAGGGAAGACCCTCAATGACATGGACTGACAAAAAAGGTTGTGAGATGGGATTCAGTATGGCAATGATTGTGAGGATGGTGCAAGACTGGGCACCATTTTGTTCTATTGTATATAGGGTCAAAAAGAGTCAAAACCAACTCGATGGCACCTAACAACAATAAAGGAGAATTGATGCTTTTGAATTATAGCATTGTCAAAGGATATCAAATATAACATTGACTGCCAGAAGAATAAACAAATCTGTCTTGGAAGAAGTACAGCCAGAACGCTCTCTAGAAGCAAGGATGGGAAGACTTCATCTCTCATACTTTGGCCATGTTAGCAGGAGGGTACAGTCCATGGGGAAGGACATCATGCTTGGTGAAGTAGAGGGTCGACAAAAAAGAGGGAGCCCCTCAAAGAGATGGATTGACACGGTGTGTACAATAATGGCCTCAAACATAGTGATAATTATGAAGATGGCACAGGATCAGCCCATAGGATCCTTATCAGTTGGAACCAATTCAACACACCTAACAACCCCAACAGCAATGTAGCAGATGACAACTTGTAAATTGTTAATACCTTTTCTGATTCTGTCTTATTTATCAAAGAGAAAAACCAAACAAATAGAAGAGTGAAAATAGCATCAAATAAAGGCAACTGAAGCTGAGAATTCATTAAAAATGCTATGAAATTACTCAAGTGATTTGTAAGTTTTATTTTCTAGAACCAAGTTGTTGACAATGTACAGAGGAATTTCCAAAGCATAACTAGCTATCTTTTAGGAACATTTGAGAAGAGGACAGATACTAGAGAATGTGATAAATCAATATCACTGCATTTTTTCAAAAAGAAAGAAAATACATTGTGTATGCCAGTGCCATCGAATAAAAATAATTTTTAGGTATGTAATTTTAAACATTTTAGTAGCTCTATTTTAAAAAGTAGACCATATAACCAAAATAAACCAACTGCAATTGAGTCAATTTCTCTTCCTACTAACCTTACAAGACAGAGGAGAACTATCCAATAGGGTTTCCAAAGCTCTAAATCTTTACAGAAGCAGACTGCCTCATCTTTCTTCCACAGAGAGTTTGGTGAGTTTGTACCTCAGATTTTTTTTTTTTTTGGTTAGCAGCCTAATGCTTTAACCACTATACCACCAGAGCTCTTTTCAAAATAGACATATTAAATTAATTTAAATATTTTATTCAATTCAGTATATCCAATTTTTTATTATAACATGTAGTCAGTAAAAATAATAATGAGACTCTTTTAAATTATTTTTTTCAATAATATCTTCAAGATTTAGTGTGTGTTTAATACCTAATAGACATCTCAATTCAGGTGTTAAATTCTCAGTGGAAACACTTGATCTCTATTTATAATCTATAAAATTTAGAGTTTCAAAAGGAGATTCATATACTCAAGTTTTGCAATCATGCTTAAGTTATTCAGTAAAGTAATTGAGTACTGAAAAATTATTTTCCTTTAATATTCACCTTGAAGTTGACAAAAATGGTTCATCATTTTTTAAAGAATTGATTTAACTTTGAATCAAATTATATCATTTTCAAAACTACATTCAGTAAATTCAGCAACTCCTGGGTCAACTCAGTATTACTAACATAGACTGCAAAGAGTTAATGTATAAATTAAAGAGCAACTCTTATAAAATCAACTAAGTTCATCAAATTTTTCTTGTAATTTTTTTATTTTTAAAGTTTTTACTTTTACTTTGGTAATAACATATACAACAAGACATTCACCAATGTAACTTCTACATTTACAGCTCAGGGACATTGATATATATATATATGTGTGTGTGTGTATGTGTGTGTGTCTGTGTGTGTGAATATATATGTATATATATATATCCTGCTTTATGCTTGATAGTCTATTTATGCCATAAATTAGGGACCCTAGGTTTGCCCCTATTTTTTCTTTGATGAACTTAATAGTTTTAGGTGTCACATTTAATTTTTAATCCATCTGGAGTTAGTTTTTGCGTGTGGTGCGAGGTAGGGATCTTGTTTCATTTTTCTGCAAATGGTTATACAGTTTTGCCAGCATCATTTGTTAAAGAGACTATCTCTTCCCCATTTAATAGATTACAACCCTTTGTCAAAGATCAGCTAACCATTGGTTTCTGGGTAATCAATTCTGTTCCACTGGTCTATTTTTCTGTCATTATACCAATACCAGGCTTTTTTTTTTTTTTTAATTTATTGTGATTTGGGTGAAGATTTACAGAGCAAATTCACTTTCCATACAGCAGTTCACATATACTTTGTCTCATGTCATTGACCA
>NW_006921689.1:1750188-1759707 GCF_000298275.1 Orycteropus afer afer | reverse complement strand
TATCCAGGATCTCCTACATCCCTTCCAAGTGGATGACAGTGGTAGCCAGGCACCATCTAGTTCTTCTGGTCTCATAGTTGTATAGGTTGCAGATCAGATGAATACCAGGCTATTTTGACAACTGTGGCTGCATAGTAGGTTTTGAGATGTGGGAGTGTGAGACCTACTACTTTGTTCTTCTTCAGGACTCCTTTGCTCATCCGAGGCCTCTTTCCTTTCCATTTAAAAGTATTAATTGTTTTCTCCATGTCCTTAAAGAATGTTGAAGGAATCGGAATCAGGATTGCCTTGAATATATAGATTGCTGTGAGTAGGTTTGACGTTTTCATAATGTTCAGTCTTCCTATTCATGAGTGTGGTATGTTTTCTCCACTTACATAGATCTCTTTTTTAAAATTTTTTTTTTTATTTGGGTGAAAGTTTACAGAGCAAATTCACTTTCCATACAGCAGTTCACATACGCTTTGTCTCATGACATTGACTGCAATTTCCCACAATGCATAGCTTCCCTCCAAGCATCCCAATAGTTACCTCTTCCCTGTGTCCTTCCCTCCCATGCACTCTCACCCCCTAAGCTGTCTCCTTGTGTATGCACAGCCCTTCTATTCTCCCATGATTGGTCTCTCCAAGGAGTGTATTGACCTAATGTAGATATTTAGTTCATATGCCTGTCTTTTGTCCGGCTGGAAGCCACAGAATGGGTTCAATTCAAGACCTGAAGGGCAGCCATAGTCTCAGAGGTTCCACCAGGCTCTATCAGACAAGCAAACCTGGTCCTTTTTTCTTTTCTTTTCTTTTTTTGATTTTGGGTTTTGTTCCACATTATTCTTCCACTCTCTCTAGGATCTCCTGCATAGATCCCCTCCAAGTGATTGATGGTGGTAGCCAGGCACCACTATTTCTTCTGGCCTTATGGCTATATAGGCTGAAAACTGCATGGTATACCAGTCCCTTGGACTAATCATTTTCTAGTGTCTTTGGTTTTCTTCATTCTTCTTTGCTCTGGACAAGCCCATCATTGTATCTAGATGGCCACTTGCAGTCTTTTAAGAGCCCAGATGCTACTCACCAAAATAAGATGAGGAACAGTGTTTTGTGTAGTATGTTATGCCAATTGAGCTTAATATCCCCACGACCATGGTCCTGAGCCCACAGGTCCAGCTACACACTCTCTCCGGGTAGCTGGCTGTGGCCAAGAAGAGACTACAACCTTGTCCCTTGCCAGATCTACTATATACCTGGAAATTCCTACAAAACAGACAAAAACACTTATAGAAACATTATCTGCCAACCCTATATGTGATCATGGGCACACCACCCCCTGCATACATATACCTGTGCACCTGTTCAGCCTGTGCACCCATCTATCCACCTGTAGATCAATGTTTGCCATCACTGACAACACAGTACTGTATGTGCAAAAGGGTTCATTTTTGTTGTCTGCACCTACCACTCACCTCTCTATGTCTTTCTCTTCCTCAGTGCTACCATGTTGATCACTCACATTTGGTACATTGCTTTTCTCTTCACCCAAATCAGTACTTGTCCCTACCTATCTAACAGTGCTCCCTCCCTTTCCCTCCCACCCCTGGTAACCAGCAAAGAAAATTTCCTGCTATATATAAACCTTTCCTATTTACAATAATATAGGAGCTCTGGCAGCATAGTGGCTAAGGTGCTTGACTGCTAACCAGAAGGCTGGCAGTTCAAACCCACCAGCCACTCCTCAGAAGGAAAATGGGGCAATCTACTTCCGTAGTGATACTGCCTTGGAAACCCAAAGAGGGGTCACTATGAGTCAGGTCCGACTCGACAGCACATAACAACAACAGCAACAATTTACAATAATGGACTAATACAATATTTGTTCTTCTATGATTGACTCATTTCACTCAGCATAATGTCCTCCAAGTTCATCCATATTATGCAGTGTTTTGCAGATTCTGTATCATTCTTTAGGTTTGTATAGTATTCCATTGTGTGTGTGTGCCATTATTAGGTTATCTATTCTTCTGTTGATGGCCATCTAGGTTGTTTCCATATTTTTGCTATTGTAATAGTGCTGCAATGAACGTGGATGTCCATATATCTTTTCTTGACCTGGGTCTCACTTCTTTAGGATATATACCTAGTAATGGAATGGCTGGATCAAATGGTATTTCTAATTCCAACTTTTTAAGGAATTAACCATACTGCATTCCACAGTGGTTGTATCATTTTACAGTCCCACCAGCAGTGTATGAGAGTCCCAATCTCTCCGTATCCTCACCAGCTTTTGTTATTTTCTGTCTTGTTGAACTTTGCTACTAGTGCCGGGGCCAGATGGTATCTCATTGTTGTTTTGATTTGCATCTCTCTAATGGCTAATGATCATGAACATTTATGTGTTCATTGGCTGCCTAAATATCCTTTGGTGAAGTATTTATTCATGTCTTCTGCCCATTTTTTAATTGGATTTGTCTTTTTGTTATTGAGGTTTTAGAGTTTTCTATAAATTCTAGAGATAAAGTCCTTTGTCAGATTTGTCATTGCCAAATATTTTTCCCCCATTCTGTAGGTTCTCTTTTGACTTTTGGAGAAGTCTTTGGAAGCACATAGAAATTTAATTTTTAGAAGGTCCCATTCATCTAGTTTCTCTTCTGCTGTTTGTGCCTTTTGGGTTATGCTTGATTGTCTATTTTTGACATATATTATGGCCCCTAATCAAGGAATTTTTTAATTTCATTTTTTATTTCTTCTATTATCCTGCTATTTGTGAGGAGGGTGTTATTCAGTTTCCATATATTTTCTCTTTTTCTATTGGTTTTCCTAGTGTTGATTTGATTCCTAATTAATTTTATAGCATTGTGATCTGAGAAGGTGCTTTGCAGTATTTCAATGATTTTAAATTTATTGAGGCTTACTTTGTGGCCCAACATATGCTTTGTTTTGGAGAGTATTCCATGTCTACTGGAAAAGAATATAAATTGTGCTGTTTTGGGGTAAAATGCTCTGTAGATGTCTATAAGATCAAGTTAGTTGATTGTGTTGTTTAATTCTTCTGCATCTTTGTTGAGTTTCTTTTCAGTTGTTCTATCTTTCACTGAAAGTGGTGTATTAAAGTCTCCTTATTTGTTCCCTCTTTTTGGTTTGTAATCATCTTCATTTACCTATTGATGTCTCTGGTTCCCTGTTTACAGTCTCGTAAGCTTGTTTTACTTTGTTGTTGTTGTTCTTATGTGCCGTCGAGTCAGCCCTGTTTTACTTTAGATACTTCTATAACTGGGTTAGTTTCTGGATTAAGTCATCATATGTGTTAATCATGGGTTATTGTTTACTTTTGTTAGTTCTCTATCCGAAAGACTCCCCTTAACATCATTTGTAAGGTTGGTCTGGTTTTATCAAATTCACTTAATTTCTGCTTATGTGGAAATATCCTCATTTCACTTATTTGAGGGACAATTTTGCTAGGTATATGATTCTTTCTTTCTGGGTTATATATATATATATATATATATATATATATATATCATCCCATTGCTGTCTTGCCTCCATGGTTTTTACTGAGAAATCCGAGCGTAAGTCTTATTGGTTGCACTTTGTAGATAACTTTTCATTTTTCCCATGCTACTTTCAGGATACTTTGTTTTTTTTTTGCTGAGTTTGATGATGATACATCTTGGTGATTTCCTTTTGACCTCTATCCTTTTTGGAGTGCTTTGAACTTCTTGAATGGATATATTCTTATCTTTCATCACCTTAGGGAAATTGTGTTCCAACAGATCTTTGACAATTTTCTCTGTGGTTGTATTTGTCTTTTCCTGTTCTGGAATTCTGAGTACATGTAGGTTATTCCTCTTAATGGTATACTACATGAATCTTAGGCTTTCTTCATTTTGTTTGCATCTTTTTTCTGATCAATCCCTTAACAAAGTATTATTAAGATATTTGTCTTCAGTCTCATTAATTCTGTTTTCCATTGATTGGATTCTACTCCTTTTTCAATTCAATGTGTTATCTGTTTCTGAAATCTTAGGATTGATCTTCTGAGTTTTTATTTTTTGTTTTTTATCTTGTCTAATTTTTGTTTATTTTTCAATTTGTTCTTGTATTGTTTTCCTAAATTGCTCTAGGGTTTTGTCTGTCTTTTCCTAAATCCTGTCAGTGTTTTCCTTGATCTTATCAGTGTTTTCATTGATTTGTCTCTCAATTCTTTGAAGGTACCCAAATATAATTATTTTGAATTCTTTTTCAGGGAGTTCCAGGACTGTTCTTCCTCAGGGATGTTTTCTGGGTTTGTATCCTGGTCTCTTGTTTCTACTACTTTATCTTGCTTTTTTGTGTGGATTGTGATGGTCTGTTGTCTCCAAGACATTGTGGTGGTATTGTATTTATGTTGAATTTGTGCTTGTACCTTGATGTGATTCACTGCCACTAGCAGTCCGTAGGTCTTTTTGTCTCCTTCCCCGCCATTTTTCTTTCTGGTTGTCAGGCACCAATTAAGTCCTTGGCCATGTCACTGTTGGTGAGCAGAACTAATTCTCAGTTTGCTATTGGGAAATATTCAAAATGGCTGTGCCCCAGGACAGCCATCAGTTCCCCACTCCATCTGTCTCCTCACTCACTATTTCATTCAGCTTCTTCTACTAGTTGGTATTTAATCCATTTCTTTTTCATTCTCTTCAAAGCTTAGGATTCCAGGATCATCTTCTGTGTCAGTTCCAACTGACTTTTCATTGCTTTGTTGCAGAGGCTCTGTATAGCTTGTCTCCCTGTTCTGCCATCTTGCTAGAACTCTCAATTTTTTGTTGTAATTTTTCAATTTTTGAAGTTATTTATCTTTGATACTGTTAGAGAGGTTTAGCATTCTATAGACAACTGTTTGGTGGATACAGGCCTTTTTTATTTTAATATTATCTTGTCTTTTCACCATGATTTTATAGCAAAATTTCCATAACTAACATAGTAATTGATTTTATTCTCTCTCTGTCATAGTAAAGATGTATGTAAACTTGGCTGGGCCTGGTGTTGAGTGGCTGGGCAGCTGGATGTAGTTATTTTCCATGATAAGACTGGTAATCAACTCCATGGTGCAATCTACTGGAGCAGCCAAGTAGCTGCCTTAGAGATGTGGTCTGCTTCCAGTATATAAAAAGCAGCTTTGAGGATGTCTCTAGCTTTTGGCATGCTTGAATCCTGCATGTAGCCAAGTCATTGTTAAGCAACCCGCCAATCTTAGGATTGTTACAAAAAAAACCAAACTCACTGCTATCGAGTCAATTCCAACTCCTTGCAACCCCCTTTGGGTTTCTGAGGCAGTAAATCTTTATAGAAGTAGATTGCCCAGTCTTCCTTCGATGGAGTTGCTGTTGGGTTTGAACTGTCAACCTTCTGGTTAGCAGTCAAATGCCTTAGGTGCTATACCACCAGAGATCCTTCTGGAACTGTTTATGGACTTGAATTAGTAGCCTGCCATGTGGTTTGATAATTTTGGGACTGTGCCATTTTACTTGTCAACCTTGGTTTGTCAGCCTCAGCAGTCAGCATCTGGTTGGATGAAGAGGTGCCTTCAGCTTCAGTAGGCCGGGAGCAAGAAGGAGAACTGAAGCACAAGGTCCAGTACTTTGAACTCTGAGTTCTAGCCTCCTAAATGGTAAGCAAATAAATCCCTGTTGATTAAAGCCATCCATTTGTGATATATTTCTGTTAGAGCAGCATAAGGTAAGCAAAACACTCTCCATCTAAAATGATTTTCTTTTCTTTTTTGTCCAGTAATCTAGAGCATTTTATCACTGACCAAAGTACAGGCTCAGCTGCCATGAAATATTGTTTTAAAATGTTGTGTTTAACATTTAATTCTGATTTCATGTAACTATATTCATCAGTTCATTTGAGATGGAAGAAAATTTTTATCTAATTCAATATGTGTTTACTGACAATGTTACCTAATATGGTTCACTCTATTAACTTTAGTTTTATAGTATTTTTTAAAATTTTTGATAACTTTAGATTTACAGAAAAAATTACCCTGATGCTATAGAGAATTCCCAACTACTCTTAACTCAGCTTTCCCTGAACTTAGCATCTTCTATACCCATGAAGACCTGATGGTATAGTGGTTAAGGCATTTGACTGCTAACCAAAAGGTCACTAGTTTAAACCCACCAGCCATTCCACAGAAGAAAGATAAGCCTGTAAAGATTTACAGCCTTGGAAACCCAATGTAGGTTGCTATGAGTCGAAATTGACTTAATGACAATGAGTTTGGTTTTGAATTATAATCATGGTGCATTTTCCAAAAACTAAAAAATGAACACTGGTATAACACTATTAAAAAAAGTAAGACTTTATTAAGGTTTCATGAAAATTTCTACAAATATCCTTTTTCTTTTCCAGGATCCAGATCATATATCACATTGTATGATGATCATCATGTCTTATTAGTTTCTCTTCTGTGAGAGTGTCTGTCTTTCCTCATTCCTCATGACCTTGAAAAGGTCTTTTGATATCTCTTGGTGCAGTGGTTAAATCATTTGGCTGCTAACGAAAAGTCAGTAGTTTGAACCCACTGTCTGTTCTGCAGGAGAAAGATGAAACGGTCTGTTTCTGTAAAGATTTACAGCCTTGGAAACACTATGGGATAGTTTTACTCCATCCTGTAGGGTCACTATGAGTTAGAATCCACTGGGTGGCAATGAGTTTGGTTTTAGTTAGTCAGATATTTTGTGGAATGCTCCTCAATTTATGCTGGTCTGATTGTTTCTTATGATTAGATTTGTGTTATTGTTTTATAAAGAAAGTGGTAATACAACAGGTAAGTGCAGCTCTTCAGGAGAAAAAAGACCTGGTGATCTGCTTCTGTAAAGATTAAATGAAATCTGTTGCTCTCATGTTAATTCGCTTCCAAATCAGAGCAACCTGATAGGACAGAGTAGAAATGCCTCTTGGGTTTCCAAGGTTGTGAACCTTTACAGAAGCAGACTGACACATCTTTCCTCTGCTTAGCTTCTGGTGGGTTCAAATCACTGGCCTTTCAGTTAGACTCAGAGTGCTTAACCACTGTGCAACTATGTAAAGATTACAGCCTAGGATATCCTGTGAGGCAGTTATACTCTTGTAAATGGGGTTGATATGCAGCTTCAAATCAACTGCACCCAAAAACAGCATGAGCTTTGCAGAACACCATACAGGTGATATGTCCTCTTCATTTTATCATATCATGGAATATATGACATCAATATAACTTATTACTAGGGATACTGTTGTTGTTATGTGCCGTCAAGTCGGACCCGACTCCTAGCGACCCCTCCTTGGGTTTCCAAGGCAGTATCACTACAGAAGTAGATTTGCCCCATCTTCCTTCTGAGGAGTGGCTGGTGGGTTTGAACCACCAGCCTTCTGGTTAACAGTCAAGTGCCTTAGGCACTATGCTACCAGAGTCAACAGCAATAAACAGCAGCTAGCAACATTACCTAGTTGCAAATGCATCCTAAAATATTAATATGTTTTACAGAAGTTTGTTTAAAGGTATTGTTTTTGTCTCAAGTATTTTTTTCTAGGTGCTATTTTTAAGAAATCATACATAGATTTAAAAATTCAAAGGCTTTCATGTAACACAATCATAGTGAGAAGCAAGAAAATATTTCATAATCACACAATATCAGGAAAATAATATGATAATCAGTATTTCTATTCTCTGTGTCCCTTCCAAAATGGATAAAAATTAGTATTTCTAGGGAATCAGAGATGGGATTTCAATAATGAAACTAAGAATTATAAAAATGGAAGAGTGACTTCTGGTAAGATGGCAGAATAGGCAGACAAGCTACATAGACCCCCTTCAACAAAGAAAAGAGAAACCAATTGACACTGGTACAAAAGCTAAACCTGAAGCCATGAGCTTTGAAAGGAAGAACACAGAAGTAGACTAACTATCAACCAGTTGAAGAACCTGAATGAAAACTATGAGTAAGGAGACAAACAGAGCTGTGACCTGTCAACTGTCATGATGGTATGGACAGCCTGAATATTCCAAGTGGTGTTAGGACCTAAGAATTAACCTAAAAATTGGCCCTGCTCTATAAGGGCTGCATAGACTACTGCACAGGTAGCTGACTACTGAAAAGGGAAACAGAAAGAAGGAGACAAAATGAGCTGTGGACTTTCAGCTCTCCAGAAGGAGCAGCCATTTTGAATGTTTAAAAGCAGAGGCCATTTTGGATATTTAAAATGACAGCATTCTTGTTCAATTTCCAGGCAGCTAAGAATAGGCTCCACTTGCCAAAGACAGCACAGACATACGGGAGGCTGATGACTGGAAAGAACACAGGTGGTGAGTGCCTAAGTGCTTTCAACTAGCAAATAGAAGAGCACAGTACCTATTTACTCAGATTCATCCAAACAAAACAAAGAAAATGAAAATTTTGGGTGAATCACCTGAACATACAATGACCAACTAAATATAAACACAAAAATGTCACAATATCTCAGAGACAACAGACCATCACAGTTCACACAAAGAAGCTAGATAAAGTAGCAGAAACAAGAGAGAAGGTTACAGACCCAGAACACATCCCTAAGGAAGAAGCAGCATTGGAACTCCCTGATAAGGAATTCACAATAATTATACTTAGGTATGTTCAATGAATTGAGAGACAGATCAAGGAAAACACTGACAAAATTGAAGGAAACACAGGAAAACTCTAAAACAATTCTGGAAGACAATACAAGAAAAAATGACAAAATAAATGAAAAATTAGAAATTATTCAAAATGTACAGGTAGAAATCCAGAATGTTGATAGGAAAGATGGTGGACTAGGCAGAAAGACTACACAGACCCTCTTCAACAAAGAAAAGGGAAACCAATTAACACAGACACAGAAGATAATCCTAGACCCCTGAGCCTTGAAGGGAAGGATATAGAAGTGGACTAAACCCCAACTAGCAGAAGAATTTGCCTGAAAATACCATAAAAGGAGACATACGGAGCTGTGGTCTGGCAGCGATCCTGAGCGATCCTGATGGCACAGACAGCTTGGAGATTCCTGAGTGGTGGTAGGACCTAAAAATTAACCTACAAATCAGCCCTGCTAGCCAGGGACTTCATGGAGGACTGTGCACAGTCACTGGGGAACAAAAGGAGAAGGTGAAGAGAAAGGTGGGCTGAGCTGTGGACTTTTGCCAGTCTGCCTTGAGGACACTGCCATTTTGAAGGTTTAAAAAGCAGCTTGACTATTTTGGATATTTAAAGAGACAGCACTCTTGCAGATTCCTGGGACTTAAGAACATGTTCTGCTTTCCAGCCACCTCAAGGACACTTGGGACCTGCAAGACTGACAGGAAAAACAGATCATCACAGTCCACAAAAAGAAGCAAGATAAAGTGGTAGAAACAAGGATGAACTATACAGACCTAGAACACATCCCTAAGGAAGAAGCAGCATTGGAACTCTCTGATAAGGAATTCAAAAGAATTATCTTTAGGTATCTTCAAAGGATTGAGAGACAGACCAAAGAAAACACAGAATAAGCCTTAGAAGA
>NW_006921689.1:1747374-1748954 GCF_000298275.1 Orycteropus afer afer | reverse complement strand
GGCAATGTACCAAATGTGAGTGACCAATATGACACTATTGAGTATGAGAAAGACATAGAGAGGTACATGGGAGATACAGACAACAAATATGAACCCGTTTGCACATACAGTACTGCGTTGTCAGTGAAGGCAAACATGGGTATATGGGTTGAACATTTACCTGAAGTAGATACACTCCTTGGAGAGAACAATCATGGGAGAAAGAAGGGCTGCTTATGCACAGTGAGACAGCTCAGGGGGCAGGAGTGTATGGAGGGAAGAACACTGGGAAGAGATAACTATGGGGAGGAAGTGGGAGGGGAGCTGTTGCATTGTGGTAAACTGTGGTCAATGACATGAGACAAAGTATATGTGAACTGCTGTATAGAAAGTGAATTTGCTCTGTAAATCTTCACCCAAATCACAATTAAAAAAGAAAGAAAGAAAGTAATCCAGAATGTTAATACTAAATTCTCAGAAATAGATCACACAGTGAAAGGCACAGGCGTAGAATCGAATCAATGGAAGACAGAATTAGTGAGATTGAAGACAAACACCTCAATATTTCTTTGGAAAGGGAGCAATTGGAAAAAAGAGCAAAATAAAATGAAGAAAGCCTAAGATTCATGTGGGATACTATCAAGAGGAAAGGTGTACATGTAATTAGAATTCCAGAAAAGGAAGAGACAAATAAAACCACACGGAAATTAGTTGAAGATTTATTGGAAGAGAACTTCCATGATATAATGAAAGATGAGAATATATCCATTCAGGAAGTCCAAAGAACCCCAAACAGGATAGACCCCAAAAGAAAATCACCAAGATATATCATCATCAACTCCCCAGAACAAAAGACAAACAAAGAATCCTGGAAACAGCATTGGAAAAACAAAAAGTTACCTAAAGAGAGTAACCAATAAGACTAAACTCTGTTTTCTCAGCAAAAACCATGTAGGCAAGAAGGCAATGGGATGCTACATATAAACCCTGAAAGAAAAAAAATTTCCAATCCAGAATTACATACCCAGCAAAAATGTCCCTCAAGTATGATGGTGAAATTAAGACATTTCCAGATAAGCAGAAATTAAAGAAATGTTTTAAAATCAGGCCAACTTTGTAAGGGATGCAAAAAGGAGTCATTTGGACAGAGAACAAACAACAGCAAATAACAACTGACCATTAACACACATGATGGCATAACCCAGAAACCAACCCAGTTATGGAAGAATCCAAAGTAAGTAAGCCTACAAAATTGTAAACAGGGAACCAGAGAAATCAATTGCCAGACAAAGACAACTACAAACCAAAAAGAGGGAAAAAATTGTGTAGTTACAGAACTTCTAAATGGTGAGGAAGTCAAGACAATTCCAAGATAGACCAGACTGTTCTAAACTTGGAAAGAAAATTAAAAATCACAGGGTAACCTTAAAGAAAAAATGATAAACTTTCACATAAAAAGAAAAATGAGTACCAGCACAAATGTTTGTTGTTGTTGTTGTTATTTGCCATCGAGTCGGCCCTGACTCATAGCGACCCCTCCTTGGGTTTCTGAGGCAGTATCACTACGGAAGTAGGAATGCCCAACCTTCCTTCCAAGGAGC
>NW_006921689.1:1741726-1747219 GCF_000298275.1 Orycteropus afer afer | reverse complement strand
AACACCATGAAAAAACACATAACAAAATTACAGCAACAAATTCATATTTGGCAATAATTCCACTGAATATCAATGGGTTAAATGCACCACTCAGGAGAGAGAGAGCTGCAGACTGGATGAGAAAACATCACCCATCAACATGTTGTCTACAAGAGACATACCTTAGAGACAAAGACAAAAATAGACTAAAAATCCAAGGTTGGAAAAAGATTTATCAAGCAAATGGCAACAATAAAAGTTCAGGAGTGGCAATATTAATTTTGGATAAAAATTGACTTTAAGACAAAAAACACCAAGGAGACAAGGAGGACATTATATAATGATTAAAAGACCAATTGAACAAGAGGATATAACTGTAATAAATATCTATGGACCCAATGAAAGAGTCCCAAAATACATAAATCAGACTTTAACAGAATTCAAAAGACAAATAGATGACTTCACAGTCATAGTAGGAGACTTTAATACACCACTTTCAATGAAAGATAGAATAACTGGAAAGAAACTCAACAATGACATAGAAGAACTAACCAATACAATCCACCAGCTTGATCTTATACACATCTGCTGAGCACTTCACCAAACAACAGCACAATATACATTCTTTTCCAGCACACATGGAATATTCTCTATGATAGACCATATGTTAGGCCATATAGAAAACCTTAATAAATTAAAAAACATTGAAATACTGCAAAACATCTTGTCAGAACACAATGCTACAAAATTAGAAATCAAAAATAGGAAGACTGATGGTAAGAGAGCAAACAAATGCAAACTGAACAGCATTCTCCTTAAGAACAAGTGGGTAAGAGAAGAAACAAATGAAATTTGAAAATTCCTTAAATCAAACAAGAATAAAAACACAACATACCAATATCTTTGGGACACAGCAAAGGCAGTGATCAGAGGCCAATTTATAGCAATAAATGCACACATCAAAAAGAAGAAAGAGCCAAAAATCAATACCTTGACCTAAAATCTCCAACAATTAGAAAAAGAGCAGTAAGAAAAGCCTGAAGTCACCAGAAGAAAAGAAATAATAAATATTCAAGCAGAAAACAATGACACAAAATAGAATGACAATAGAAAAAATCAACAAAACTAGAAGTTAGTTTTTTGCAAAGATTAATAAAATTGACAAAACACTGGCAAATTTAACAAAGGAGAAGAGGGAGAGAATACAAGTAACATGAATAAGAAACAAAATGGGAGATGTCATAACAGAACTAGCAAAAATTAAAAGGATAATATCAGGATACTATGAAGAATTTATAATCCAACAAATTTGAAAATCTGGAAGAAATGGACAGATTTCTAGAATCATACCACTTGCCTAAACAAACACAAACTGAGGTAAAATTTGAACAAACCCATAACAAAAGAAGAAATTTAACAGGTCATAAAAAAAATTACCAAAAAATTTAAAAAACAGACCCTGACCCACATGGTTTCACTGTAGAATTCTACCAAATGTTCAAAGAACTGACACCAATGCTACTCATACTATTCCAGAACATAGAAAATAATGGAATCCTCCCAAATTCATTTTATGAAGCAAGCATAACCTTGACACCAAAACCAGGGAAAGACGTCACTAAAAAAGGAAAACTACAGACCAACATCCCTCATGAATATAGATGCAAAAATCTTCAACAAAATTCTAGCCAATAACCTCCAACAATATATCAAAAAAATTAGTACATTATGACCAAATGATGTTCACAACAGGTATGCAAGGATGGTTCAACATTAGAAAAACAATCAATGTCATCCATCACATAAATAAAACAAAGG
This sequence comes from Orycteropus afer afer, assembly GCF_000298275.1. Lineage (NCBI taxonomy): Eukaryota > Metazoa > Chordata > Mammalia > Tubulidentata > Orycteropodidae > Orycteropus > Orycteropus afer. Next base: position 1,745,422 of record NW_006921689.1, on the reverse strand, counting down.
AAAGGAACCACATGATTATATCAATTGATGCAGAAAAGTGTTTGATAAAATCCAACACCCATTCCTGATATAAACTCTCAGAAAAATAGGAATAGAAGGGAAATTCCTCAACATAATGAAGGGCATATATGCAAAACCAACAGCCAACATTATCCTCAATGAAGAAAGACTGAAACCATATTCCTTGCGAACAGGAACCAGACAAGGATGCCCTCTATCAGCAGTTTCTTCAACATTGTATTGGAAGTCCTAGCCAGGGCCATAATGCAAGAAAGGGAAATCAAAGGCATCCAAATTGGTAAGGAAGAAGTTAAACCATCCCTAAATAGTGATGATATGATCCTATACAGAGAAAACCTAAGGGACTCAGCAAAAAAACTACTGGAACTAATTGAGAAATTTAGCATAGTGCCAGGAGGCAAGATCAACATACAAAAATCAGTTGGATTCCTCTACAGCAGCAGAGACTGCTGAAAAGGAAATAAGGAAATCAATGCCATGTACAATAACTACAAATATATATATATATAATAAAATACTTGGCATAAAATTCTTGGCAAAAAATACAGGACACAAAAGACCTGTACAAGGAAAACTACAAAAGACTACTTCAAGAAACCATGTGAGATCTCCATTTATATGGAAGAACATACATGCTCGAGCTAGTTTGAAGAATGTGAAAATGTATATTCTACCCAAAGCGATCTGTACATTCAATGCAATCCTGATCCAGATCCCATCAACATTCTTTAAGGATATGGAGAAACCAATGACTAACATTAGATGGAAAAGAAAGTGATCTCAGATAAACAAAGCTTATTGAAGGCATATATGCAAAACCAATAGCCAACATTATTCTCAATGAAGAGAGACTGAAACCATTCCCCTTGCAAATAGGAACCAGATAAGGTGGCCCTCTATCGCCTATTGAAGAAGAAAAACAAAGTAGCAGGTCTCACACTCCTGAATCTCAAAACCTACTATACAGCCACAGTAGTCAAAACTGCCTGGTATTAGTACAATGACAGACACATAGACCAGTGGAACAGAATTGAGAACCCAGAAATAAGTCCATCCATCAATAACCAAAACCAAACTCACTGCCCTCGAGTTGGATCCGACACATAGCGACCCCTCCTTGGGTTTCTAAGGTAGTATCACTACAGAAGTACATTGCCCAATCTTCCTTCCAAGGAGTGACTGTTGGGTTTGAACCACCAGCCTTCTGGTTAGCAGTCAAATGCCTTAGGCACTACACCATCAGAGCTTCCACATTCACCTATGGTCACTGACTTTTGACAAAGGGCTGAAATCTACTACATGGGGAAGAAATGGTCTCTTTAACAAATGGTGCTGGCAAAACTGGATATCCATTTGCATAAAAATGAAACATGATCCATTCCATACCCTAAAATTAACTCCAGATGGATCAAAAACTTAAACATGAAACCTAAAACTATAAAGTGCCTCAAGGAAAAATAATGGCAAATTTAGGGGCCCTAAGGAAGGTTGGGCAATCCTACTTCTGTAGTGATACTGCCTCAGAAACTCAAGGAGGGGTCGCTATGAGTCAGGGCCGACTTGACAGCAAATAACAACAACAACAATTTATGGCATAAATAGACTGTCAAGCATAACCCAAAATGCACAAACAGCATCTTTTTACAATTGGATGAATGAAACCTTCTGAAAATTAAATTGTTTGTTTTTTATTGTGACATGGGTGATAGGTTACAAAGATAATTCATTTTCCATACAGCAGTTTACATACACTTTGTCTCATGACATTGACTACAATTTACCACATTACCAAATTACTCCCCTCCCACTTCCTCCTCATAGTTACCTCTTCCCTGTATCCTCCCCTCCATGCATTCCTGAGCCATGAGCTGTCTCCCTATGCATACATAGCCCTTCTACTCTCCCATGACTTTTCTCTCCAAGGAGTGTATTTACCTAGTATAAATGTTCACCTCATATGCCTGTCTTTTGTTTGGCTGGAAGCCACAGAAGTGGGTTCAGTTCCAGACCTGAGGGGCAGATAGGGGCCATAGTCTCAGTGGTTCGAATAGGCTCTGTCAGAAGAGCAAAACTAGTCCCTATTTTTTTTTCTCTTTTAATGATTTTGAGTTTTGTTCCACATTGTTCTCCCACTCTATCCAGGACTTCTACACAAATCCCCCTCAGAATGGTTGGTTGACAGTGGTAGCAGGCACCTTCTAGTTCTTCTGGTCTCATAGTTGTAAGCTTTGGATCACATGGTGTACCAGTTGCTTGGACTAATTGTTTCCATGCATCTTTGGTTTTCTTCATTCTTCTTTGCTCTGGGTGAGAAGAGACCCATTGTTGCATCTAGATGGCTGCTTGCAAACTTTTAAGATCCCTGTCACTACTTGCCAAATTAGGATGTGGAACAATGTTTTGTGTAGTATATTATGCCAATTGAGCTTAATGTCCCCTGCGACAATGATCCCAAGCCCACAGGTCCAACTACTTGCTCCATCTGGGTAGCTGTCTGCGCCTGAGAAGTGACTACAACCTTGTGCCTTGTCAGTTCTACTATATACCTGGGAATTCTTACAGAACATACCAGTACACTTGTAGAAACATTGTCTGCCAACCCTATACTTGATCTTGGGCACACTCCCCCTGCATGTTGTTTTGTTGTTGTTATGTGCCATCAAGTCGGACCCGACTCATAGCAATCCCTCATTGGGTTTCCGAGGCAGTATCACAACAGAAGTAGATTGCCCCATCTTCCTTCCAAGGAGTGGCTGGTGGGTTTGAACTGCCAGCCTTCTGGTTAGCAGTCAAGTGCCTTAGGCACTATGCTACCAGAGCTCCTACCTGCATAGACATACCTAATAGTTCAGCCTGTTCACTCATCTATCCACCCTTATGTCCATGTTTACCTTCACTGAAAATGCAGTAATGTATGAGCAAAAGGGTTCATCTCTGTTGTCTGTACCTCCTATGTACCTTTCTTTATGTTCCTCTTCCTCAATGCCACCATGTTGATCACTCACATTTGGTACATTGCTCTTCTCTTCACCCAAATCAATACTTGTCTCTACCTACCTAACAGTGTTCCCTCACCTCCTCTCCTACCTCTGCTAACCCACAAAGTAAATTTCCTTCTATATATACACCTTCCCTTGACTTTTTACAATGATGGACTAATACAATATTTGTTCTTCTCTGACTGCCTTTATTTCACTCAGCATAATGTCCTCCAAGTTCATCCACATTTTGCAGATTCTACATTATTCTTTAGGTTTGCGTAGTATTCCATTGTGTGTGTGTATCATAGTTTGGTTATCCATCCTTCAGCTGATGGACACCTAGGTTATTTCCATCTGTTGTTGTTGTTGTTGTTATGTGCTGTCAAGTCAGACCCGACTCATAGCGACCCTCCTTGGGTTTCCAAGGTGGTATCACTATGGAAGTAGATTGTCCAACCTTCCTTCCGAGGAGTGGCTGGTAGGTTTGAACCACCAGCCTTCTGGTTATCAGACAAGTGCCTTAGGTACTATGCTACAAGAACTCCCTCCATCTTTTGGCTATTGTAAATAGTGATGCGATGAACATGGGTTTGCATATTTCTGTTCTTGTCCTGGCTCTCACTTCTTCAGGATATATACCTAGTAATGGAATGGCTGGGTCAAATGGTATTTCTAATTCCAACTTTTTAAGGAA
>NW_006921689.1:1739286-1739876 GCF_000298275.1 Orycteropus afer afer | reverse complement strand
TTATAGGACCATTGTCTGCCAACCCTATATATGTTCTTGGATACACTCCCCATTTCATAGATATACCTAATTGTTTTCAGCCTGTCCACCCATCTATCCACCCATATACCCATGTTAGCCTTCACTTACAATGCAGTACTGTATGTGCAAAATGGTTCATATTTGTTGTCTATACCTCCCATGTACCTCTCTCTGTCTTTCTCATCCTCAATGCTGCCATATTGGTCACTCACATTTGGTACATTGCCCTTCTCTTCACCCAAATCAATACTTATCTCTATCTATCTAACAGCGTTCCTTCCCCTCCCCTCCCAGCCCTGGTAACCAACAAAGAAAATTTCCATCCATAGATAAAACTTTCCTTGACTTTTACAATAATGGACTAATACAATATTTCTCCTTTCATGATTGACTTATTTTACTCAGCATAATGTCCTCCAAGTTCATCCATGTTATGTGATGTTTTGCAGATTCTACATTATTCTTTAGCATTGCATAGTATTCTGTTGTGTGTATGTACCATAGTTTGGTTGTCCATTCCTCAGTTGATGGACACCTAGGTTATTTCCATCTTTTGGCTATTGTAAATA
>NW_006921689.1:1736280-1736893 GCF_000298275.1 Orycteropus afer afer | reverse complement strand
AATTTTTGAATGTCAATTTTGATTTCTTCTCTTACCCAGTCTTTCTCAAGGAGGGTATTGTTCAGTTTCCATGTGTTTACTCTTTTTCTGTTGAACTTCTTGTTGTTGATTTCTAATTTGATAGCATTACGATCTGAGAAGATGCTTTGCAGCATTTCAATGTTTTTAAATTTATTAAGGCTTGCTTTGTGGCCTAACATATGGTCTATCATGGAAAATGTTCCTCGTGCACTGGAGAAGAATGTGTATTGTGCTGCTGTTGGGTGAAGTGCTGTGTAGATGTCTATAAGGCCAAGTTGGTGGATTGTATTGTTTAGCTCTTCTGCATCCTTGTTCAGTTTCTTTCCAGTTGTCCTATCTTTCAGAGAAATTGGTTTATTAAAGTCTCCCACTATGAGTGTGGAGTCATCTATTTCACTTTTTAACTCTTTCAAAGTCTGATTTATGTATTTTGGCGCCCTTTCATTGGGTCCACAGATATTTATTATTGTTATATCTTCATGTTCAATTGATCCTTTAATCATTATATAATGTTCTTCCTTGTGTTGCATGGTGGTTTTTGTCTTAAAGTCAATTTGATCCAAAATTAATATTGCCACCCCTGCTCTCTTAC
>NW_006921689.1:1733508-1733959 GCF_000298275.1 Orycteropus afer afer | reverse complement strand
CACAAGAGAAAAGGAGGAGGAAAAAAAAATCTTAAATTAAAAAAAAAAAAAATTCAACCAGGAACAGGGGAAAGAAAAAATGCTGAAAACTAGGACATGGGAGGGGAAGATTAAGAATAATAGTAAAAAGGACAAAAGTATTCATAATAATCATTGTTTTTAAATAGACAAATACAAGCAAACTAATCACCAGAAAAAAGGAAGAAAAAAATAAAAAAAGAGAAAAAAAAATCGGTGGACAGGGCAGGGCAGCCAGGCTTCGTCAGAGCACAGACTGTGATGGAGTTCCTGTGGGCCCCGAAGGTAAGTGGGAGTGGGGGATGCCTGCACCTCCGTTCACCAAGCAGGTGTGGGGTATAAGAATAACAAGAGGAATGTCATACCTTTTCAATCTTGCAAGTCCGGAGTGTCTGCTGGAAAGCAGAACATGTTCTTAAGCCCCAGGAATCTG
>NW_006921689.1:1722296-1733290 GCF_000298275.1 Orycteropus afer afer | reverse complement strand
CTTCCCTTCAAGGCTCAGGGTCCAAGATTATCTTCTGTGTCTGTGTTAATTGGTTTCCCTTTTCTTTGTTGAAGAGGGTCTGTGCAGTCTTTCTGGCTAGTCCACCATTTACTAGAACTCCTTCTGCCCCTTTTTAAATTGGATTATTTGTCTTTTTGTTGTTGAGGTGTTGGAATTTTCTATAAATTCTAGAGATAATTCCCTTGTCAGATGTGTCATTGCCAAATATTTTTTCCCAATGTATAGGTTCTCTTTTGACTCTTTTGAAGAAGTCTTTGGAAGCACATAAAAATTTAATTTTTAGACAGTCCCAGTCATGTAGTTTTTCTTTTGGTGTTTGTGCATTTGGGGTTCTGCTTGATAGTCTATTTATGCCATATATTAGGGCCCCAAAATTTGCTCCTTGTTTTTCCTTGAAGAACTTTATAGTTTTAGGTTTTACTTGTAAGTCTTTGATCTATCTGAAATTAGTTTTTGTGCATGGTGTGAGGTACAGATCTTGTTTGATTTTTCTGCAAATGGATCTCCAGTTTTGCCAGCACAATTTATTAAACAAACATTCTCTTCCCCATTTAATGGATTTCAGCCCTTTGTGAAAAATCAGCTGACCATATATTGATGTATCTATTTCTGGGTTCTCAATTTTATTCCATTGGTCCATATGTCTGTCATTATACCAATACCAGGCAGTTTTGAGTATTGTGGCTGTATAGTAGTTTTTGATGTCTGTCAGTGTGAGAGCACCTACTTCTCTACTTCAATAGTAGTTTGCTTATCTGAGGTCTCTTTCCTTTCCATATAAAGTTAGTGATTAGTTTTTCCATATCCATAAAGAATGTTGATGGGATCTGGATTGGGATTGCATTGAATGTATAGATTACTTTGGTTAGAACTGATATTTTCCCAATGTCCAATCTTTCTATTCATGAGCATGAGATGTTCTTCCATTTATGTAGATCTCTTATAGTTTCTTGAAGTAGTCTTTTATAGTTTTCTTTGTCTAGATCTTTTGTGTCCATGGTAAGATTTAGTCCCAAGTATTTTATTTTCTTAGTAGCCATTATAAATGGTATTGATTTTCTTATTTCATTTTCAGCAATCTCTTTTCTGGTATAGAGGAATACAACTGATTTTTTGGATGTTGATCTTGTATCCTGCCATGATGCTAAATCTCTCAATTAGTTACAGTAGATTTTTGACTGAGTCTCTTGGGTTTTCTAGGTATATGACCACATCATCAGAAACTAGGAATAGTTTGACATCTTCCTTACCAATTTGGATGCCTTTGATTTCCCTTTCTTGTCTTGTTGCCCTGGCTTGGACTTCCAGTACAATATTCAATAGAAGTGGTGATAGAGGTCTCTGGTTCCTGTTCACAAGGGGAACGGTTTCAGTTTCTCTCTGTTGAGGATAATGTTGGCTGTTGGTTTGCATATATGCCCTTTATTATGCTGAGGAATGACCCTTCTATTCCTATTTTCCTGAGAGTTTTCATTAGGCATGGGTGTTGGATTTTATCAAATGCCTTTTCTATATCAGGTGATATGATCATGTGGTTCTTTTCTTTTTTTTTATTTATGGGGGGATGACGCTGATTATGTTTTTAATGTTGAACCATCCTTGCATATCTGATATGAACCCCTCTTAGTCACAATGAATGATTGTCTTGATATGTTGTTAGAGTCTTTTGGGTAGGATTTTGTTGAAAATTTTTGCATCTATATTCACGAGGGATATTGGTCTGTAGTTTTCCTTTTGAGTGATGGCTTTGTCTGGTTTTGGATCACAGTTATGCTTGCTTCATCAAATGAATTAGAGAGGATTCCATCCTTTTGTATGCTTTGGAATAGTTTGAGTAGGATTGGTGTCAGTTCTTCTCAGAATGTTTGGTAGAATTCTCTGGTGAAACATCTGGGCCGGGACTTATTTTTGTTGGTAACTATTTTTTATGACCTGTTCAATTTCTTCTTTTGTTATGGATCTATTAAACTTTTCCACATCATTCTGTGTTAGTTAAGGTAAATGGTGTGTTTCTAGAAATGTGTCCATTTCTTCCAGATTTTCAAATTTGTTAGAGTATAGTTCTTCATAGTATCCTGATATTATCCTTTATTTCAATTGGTTCTGTTGTGATGTCACTCATTTCATTTCTTATTCATGTTATTTGTATTCTCTCACTCTTTTCCTTTGTTAAATTTGCCAATGGTTTGTCAATTTTATTGATCTTTTCAAAAAACTAACTTCTGATTTTGTTCATTTTTTCTATTGTCTTTCTATTTTCTGTTTCATGTTCTCTGCTTGCATCTTTATTATTTCTTTTCTTCTGGTGACTTTAGGCTTTTCTTACTTTTCTTTTTCTAATTGTTGGAGATGTTTTAAAGTGTTGATTTTGGCTCTTTCTTACTTTTTAATGTGTGCATTTATCACTATAAATTGGCCTCAGATCTCTGCTTTTGCTGTATCCCAAATTTTGGTACATTGTGTTTTTATTCTCATTTGATTCAAGGAATTTTTTATTTCTTCTCTTACTCAGTCTTTCTTAAGAGTGTGTTTTTCCCTTTCCATGTGTTTGCTCTTTTTCCATTGATCTTCCTATTGTTGATTTCTCATTTTGTAGCATTGTGATCTGAGATGTTTTGCAGTATTCCAATGTTTTTAAATTTAAGACTTACTTTATGGCCTAACATATGTTCTATCATGGAGAATGTTCCATGCACACTGGAAAAGAATATATATTGCGCTATTGTTGGGGGAAGTGCTCTGTAGATGTCTATAAGGTCTAGCTGGTGGATTGTATTGTTTAGCTTTTCTGCATCTTTGTTTATTTTCTTTCCAGTTGTCATATCTTTCATTGAAAGTGGTGTATTAAAATCTCCCACTATGACTGTGGAGTCATCTATTTGCCTTCTCAACTCTTTTAAAGTCTGATTTATGTAATTTAGGGCTCTTTCATTGGATCCATAGATATTTATTATGGTTTTATCTTCTTGTTCAATTGATCCTTTAATCTTTATATAATATCCTTCCTTGTCTCATATGGTTGTTTTTGTCTTAAAGTCAATTTGATCAGAAATTAATATTGCCACTCCTGCTTTTTTTTTTTTTTTTTTTTGGTTGCCATTTGCTAGATATACCTTTTCCAACCTTTGACTTTTAGTCTATTTTTGTCTTTGTCTCTAACGTGTGTCTCTTGTAGATAGCATATTGATTGGTTATGTTTTCTTATCTATTCGGCAACTCTGTGTCTCTTGAGTGGTGCATTTAATCCATTAACACTCAGTGTAGTTATCGACAAGTATGAATTGGTTGCTTTCATTTTATTATGTGTATTTTCATGGTGTTCCTGGATTCTTTGTTCCATATAATTTTCTGTGCTGAGCTCATTATGTTTATGAATTGTGTTATCATTTCCTTTGTTGCTAATGTTTTAGTATTTGCTAAATATTTGTACTTGTCCTCCTTTTTATTGTGATGTGAAGGTTTATCATTTTTCTTTGAGGTTATCCTATAATTTATAATTTTCTCTCCAAATTTAGAACAGTCCATTCTATCTTGCAACTATCTTGACTTTCTCACCATTTACAAGTTCTGTAACTACACAACATTTTCCCTCTTTGGTTTGTAGTTGTCCTCATTTGCCAATTGATGTGTCTGGTTCTCTATTTACAATCTTGTAAGCTTATATGACTTTGGATACTTCCACAGCTGTGTTGGTTTCTAGGTTATGTCATCTTGTGTATTAATGGTTGGTTGTTGTTAGCTATTATGGTTCTCTTTTCAAAGGACTCCCTTTGGTATCATTTGTAAGGTTGGTCTGGTTTTAAAAAATTCCCTTAATTTCTGCTTATCTGGAAATCTCTTAATTTCACCATCATATTTGAGGGACAGTTTTGCCAGGTATATAATTCTTGGTTAGAAATTTTTCTTTTTCAGTTTTTTATATATACCATTCCATTGCCCTCTCACTTACATGGTTTCTGCTGAGAAATCAGAACTTATTTATTCTTACTGATTGTCTTTTATAAGTAACTTTTCATTTTTCCCATGCTGCTTTCAGGATTCTTTCTTTGTCTTTGGTTTTGATGAGTTTGATGATAATATGTCTTGGTGATTTTCTTTTGGGGTCTATCCTATTTGGGATTCATTGGATTTCCTGAATGGATATATTCTCATCTTTCATCACATCAGGGAAGTTCTCTTCCAACAAATTTTTGGACAATTTTCTCAGTGGTTTTCTTTTTCTCTTTCCATTCTGGAATTCTGATTACATGTTGATGATTCCTTTTGATGGTTTCCCACGTGAACCTTAGGCTTTCTTCATTTTGTTTTGATCTTTTTTCTGATTGATCCCTTTCCAAAGAAGTATTCAGGTATTTGTCTTCAATCTCATTAATTCTGTCTTCCATTGATTTAATTCTACTCCTTTGCCCTTTCAATGTGTTATATATTTCTGACAATTTGGTATTAATCTTCTGGATTTCTATCTGTAGATTTTGAATCATTTCTAATTTTTTATTTATTTTGTCATTTTGTTCTTTTATTTTCTTCTGAAATTGTTCTAGGGTTTTTCTGTGTTTTCCTTAATTTTTTCAATATTTTCCTTGATCTGTCTCTCAGTCCTGTGAAGATACCTAAATATAATTTTTTTTTTCAATTCCTTATTAGGGAGTTCCATTGTTGCTTCTTCTTCACAGATGTTTTCTGGGTTTGCATCCAGATCTCTTGTTTCCACCACTTTGTCTTGTTTCTTTGTGTGGACTGTGATGGTCTGTTGCCCCTGAGACATTGTGATGTTGTTTTATTTAGATCTGTGTTAATTGTTCATGAAAAGCAGTAAGGATGAGTTAGGCTCTTTTTGGTTGTCATTTATTGTTGGCAAGTTGGTGGAGAAGGAAGTGGCTCTCACTAAGCAAGTGGAGCTGCAGGAGATGTGGGTGTGGTTGCATCTTATGGGCACAGTTGCTGTCTCCCAGTCAGTTAGACAAAAACAGCAGTTGAAAAACTATCCAAAAAGTAAAAGCAAACAGACAAAAAGCACACCACACAAACACACAGGAATAAACACACACACACACAAAAAAAAAGGAAAAAAAAAAACCTTCAATATCTGGGGAGAGGGCAATAAGAGAAAAAAGATAGAGAAGGAGAATAATGAAGAAAAAAATGGGAAAAATGCAAAAAGAAAAACAAGGAATGGGGTTAACACAAGAAAGAATAAAATTGGAACCAGGAACAGGGAAGAGAGACAAAGCTGAAAACGAGAACCTGGGAAGGGAAGAATCAAGAATAATAATAAGAACAGCAACAGTAATAATAATTTTGAAACAGACAAAAACAAATTTAAAAAAAAGGAGGAGGATATCTGGGCAGGGTGGTTCAGGGCACCCAGGCTCCATCCGAGCACACAGACTGGAATGGAATTACTGCCAGGCCAGAAGGTGAGTGGGAGTGAAGGATGGCCACTCCTCTGTTCACCAAGAGGGTGTGGGGTATAAGGGTAACAAGGGAAATATTGCATCTTTGTAGGCATTGGCATCCAGAATGTCCTTGTGGTTCCCAACTAGTGGAGCCTATTCTTAAGTCCCTGGAATGTGGGAGAACACTGTCATTTTAAATATCCAAAATAGTCAAACCTCTTTTAAACATTCAAAGTGGCTTTGCACTCCATACAGGCAAAAGTCCACAGCTCAGCCCACCTTCCTCTTCACTGCTTTCCTTTTTAATCACCAGCCACCAGTTCAGTCCTCCGTGCATTCCCTGGCTAGCAGGGCTGATTTTTAGGTTAATTCTTAGGTCCTACCACCACTCAGCAATATCCAAGTTGTCTGTGCCATGAGGAGCATGGCCAGACTGCAGCTCTGCATGTCTCCTTTTTTGGTGTTTTCATGCAAATTCTTTTAGTAGTTGGAGTTTAGTCCACTTCTATATCCTGCCCTTCAAAGCTCAGGGCTCCAGGATTATCTTCTGTATCTGTGTTAATTGGTTCCCCTTTTCTTTGTTGAAGAGGATCTATGAAGTCTTTCTGTCTATCCATCATCTTACTGGAACTCTCTAAAAATTAAACTTTTATGTGCTTCAAAATACTTCTCCAAAAGAGTATAAAGAAAACCTACAAATTGGGGGAAAAATATTCAGCAGTGACATATCTGACAAGGGACTTATCTCTAAAATTTATGGAAAACTCTAACACCTCAACAACAAAAAGGCAATAATTTAATTTAAAAATAGGGAGAAGACATGAATAGACACTTCACAAAAGAGGATATTCAGATGGGCAACAAACACATGAAGAAATGTTCACTATCATTAGCCATTAGAGAGATGCAAATCAAAACAACAATGAGATAACATCTAGCCCCAGCACTAATAGCAAAGTTCAACAAGACAGAAAATAACAAATGCTGGTGAGGATGTGGAGAGATTGGTAGTCTCATACACTGATGGTGAGACTGTAAAATGATACAATAACTGTAGCAAGCAATATAGAGATTCTTTCAAAAGTTGGAATTGGAAATGCCATTTGATCCAGCAATCCCATTACTAGGTATATATCTTAAAGAAGTGAAAGTCAGAACAAGAACAGATATACGAACACCCATGTTCATCATAGCACTATTTACAATAGCAAAAAGATGGATACATCCTAGGTGCTCATCAACAGAAGAATGGATAACCAAACTATGATACATACACACAATGGAATACTATGCAACACTAAAGAATAATGTAGAATCTGAAAAACACCGTATGATGTGGATGAACTTGGAGGACATAATGCTGAGTGAAACAAGTCAATTACAAAAGGACAAATATTAGTTTATTTGTGTAAAAAGTCAAGGAAATGTTTATATATGGAAGGAAAATTTCTTTGTTAGTTACTAGGAGTGGGATGGGAGGGGAGGAAACACTGAAAAAAAATAATAAAATAAACACATTAAACAACATAAAGAATTATAATAATGTAGAACATTCGACCTTGGAAAAGATCTAAGGGGCAAATTAGTGTAACTATTTTATATATTAAACTGAGGATCACAGGTTTGTTCAATATTACTCAGCTAATGAGAGCATAATCAGGGCTTGCTTGTCTGTTGGTTATTTGAAATTTTTTTGTCTGTTTTTTTTTTTTTTCATTTTTCTATTTAATGTGTATATGACCTACCTAATACTAGATGTTGTTTGATTATGTCATCTGCCATGACAGACTTCCTAATACCTTACAGCTCACATACCCCACCACTCTCTCCCTACTATTTCTTCACTTCATCAAAGCTTTTAAGGGCTTTCCAGAAGTTGCTTCAGAGTGATGTCTTCAAATAGTTCTTATTTCCATTCTTGTTGCCAGCCTACTACAATGGTAACATTTTTTTTTTTTTTTCAACTCTAATGTAAAAATACCATTCTTGTTTGCTGAAACACAATCTGATAGCATTTGCATCTGTGGTCCTGCCTCCTTTGTTTTGTTTTCCCTTCATTTACCTACTTTTATTGAACTACAACTGAATGAAAAGAAATATGATAGATTCTGGGTATATGAAGAAGAATAAGACCAGAAAGAATGCAAATCTTCCCTCAAAGCATTTCTACTGTCATTATTGAAGGTGTGACCCATCTACCAGCTGTAATTTTCTTCATTTTTCCTATCTGAAATATACATGGCCTAGCTAATATTGCATGGTGTTTGTTTACTTTAATACTAATATTGTTTGCCTATCTACCCATTGTTCTATCTGTCCATCTATCTTTTTGTCCAATCAGAAGAAGATACTATTATGCTGTCTAGGGCTCCAATTGACTTTATTTAATAGTTAATCTAACATTTTGTTGTTGTTAGATGCCAGTGAATGGGTTCCAATGCATAGTGACTCTGTGTACAACAGAAAACAAAACAAAACACTGTTCAACCTGTGCCATCCTCAGTTGTTGCTGTTTAATTAAGTCCATTATTGCAGCCACTGTTTCTATTTATCTCATTGAGGGTTTTCTTATTCACTGAATCTCTACTTTACCAAGCATCATGGCTTTCTCCAGGGACTGCTTGTTTCTCATAGCATGTTCAAAGTACATCAGTCGAAGTCTCACCAACGTGACTTCTAAAGGGAATTCTGGCTTCTTCAAAGACAGATTTGTTTATTCTTCTAACAGTCCATGGCTGTTCAACATTCTTTGCCAACACTATAATTCAAATGCATTAATTCCTCTTCTGTCTTCCTTATTCATTGCCCAGCTTTGGGATGCATAGGAAGCAATTGAAATTACCATGTCTTGAGTCAAGTGTACTTTACTCCTCAAGGTGACATTTTTGCTTTTTTTTTTTATTATTTTTAACATTTTAAAGAAATCTTTTCCAGAAAACTTGCCCAATGAGATAAATTATTTGATTTCTTGACTGATTCTTCCATGGGCATTGATTCTGGGTTCAAGTAAAATGAGATCTTTGACAACATCAATCTTTTCTCCTTTAATCATTATATTGCTTGTTGGTCCAGTTGTGAGAATTTTGTTTTAAGTTGAACTGTAATCCATTCTGAGGGATGTAGTCCGTGATCTTCATCAGTAAGTGCTTCAAGTCATCTTCACTTTTAGCAAGCAATGTTGTATCATCTGCATATCGCAGATTGTTAATAAGTCTTCCTCTAATCCTAGTGCTGCCTTCTCCTTTGTATAGTCCAGCTCCTTGGATTATTTGTTCAGCATACAGATTGAGTAAGTATGATGAAAGAACAGAATGCTGACACACACTTTTCCTGATATTAAACCATATGGTATCCCTTTGTTCTGTTTGAATGACTGCCTCATGAGCACAATTACATTTTCTGGAATTTCCATTCTTTGCAATGTTATCTGTAATTTGTTATGATCCACACAGTTGAATGCCTTTGCATCGTCAATAAAACACAGGTAAACATCTTTTTGGTGTTCTTTACTTTCAGCTAAGATCCATCTGACATCAGCAATAAATCCCTCCTATCCCATCCCCTTCTGAATTCAGCTTGAACTTTTGACTATTCCCCATCAATATACTGCTGCAACCATTTTTTAATTTTCTTCAGCAAAATTTTGCTTACATATGATAGAAATGATATGGTTCAATAATTACCACATGATGTTGGATCACCTTTTTTTTTTTTTTTTCCTAAATTGGCACAACTATGGATCTCTTCTTCTCAGCTGGCCAGGTAGTTGTCTTCCAAATTTCTTGGCATAAATGAGAGAGCACTTTCAGCATTGCATCCATTTGTTGAAACATCTCAGCTGGTCTTGCATCAGTTCCTGGAACCTTGTTTTTCACTGATACCTTCAGTGAAACTCAGACTTCTCCCTTCAGTGTCTTTAGTTCTCGATCATATGTTACCTCCTGAAATGGTTGAATGTTGACCCATTCTTTTTGGTACAGTGACTGTATTCCTGCCATCTTCTTTTGATACTTCCTGTGCTGTTCAGTATTTTACTAATAGAATACTTCAGTATTGCAACTTGGCCCCTGAATATTTTCTTCAGATATTTGAGCTTGAGAAACGTCAAGTGTGTTTTTCCTCTTTTGTTTTGTAACACCAGGTCTTTTCACTTTTCATTATAATACTTTACTTCGTCTTCTCAAGCCACCCTCTGAAATCTTCTCTTCAGGTCTTTTACTTCATCATTTCTACTATAACCTTTAGCTACTCCACATTCAAAGTTTCAGAGTCTCTTCTGATAGCCATTATCATCCTTTTATTTCTTAAATGATATTTGGCTTTTTTTCATATATGATGTCCTTGATGCCATCCAAGCATCAAGTCTGGTCTTCAGTCATTAGTATTCAATGTATCAAATCTATTTTTGTGATGGTCTCTAAATTCACATGGGATATACTCAATGTTATACTTTGGCTTAATGGACTTGTTTTAATTTTCTTCAGCTTCTACTTGAACTTGCATATGAGTAATTGATGATCTGTTCTGTTCTTGGCCTCTGGTCTTATCCTGACTGATGATATTGAGCTTCTCCATCATCTCTTTCCAAAAATGTAGCGGATATGATTCCTATGTATTCCATCCATTGTGGACCATGTATATAGTCATCATTTATGTTGTTTTAAAAAGGTATTTGCAATGAATAAGTCATTGGTCTTTCAAAATTCTATCATGCATAGACATGCTAAATTATATCATCTTTTTCTCATAATGAATGGTCTTTGTCCATAGGCTATATAGGTTTGAGTTATGTAAAATGAAAATATAGCATACAGTGGTTTTTATCCTTGTTCCCTGAGGATCATTTTGTTAAGGTGTTTCTTCTGTCATCTTTTGAAGCTATAAAATCACTTATAAAATTAGTACCATATAATCAAATATTCTCAATATACCAGAAAAAAATTAGTAAACTTCTAGAAACTTAAATTTTCATGTTCTCAATGATTAATCTCTTAATTAACAGCTCAAAGATCCCACCTGCAGTCAAAATAATTGTGTGCAATCTTTTCAGTCAATTTTTACATGACCTCAAAAAATTCCCAATTTTTTTTTTTTAACTTTCAGAGATTAATTTTACTTCCCACCTCATTTTTTCATCAAGTATTTCAAATTGTGTTTTAACTCAAGGAAACTGAAAAGATGAGCTTATTTTCTTTGTTAAAATACAAGCACCTTCTTGACAGGGATGGGATCCAAGATAAAGGCAGAAGCCTTGTTAAAACTTTGAGCTGTGCTTGAACACATCCTAAAATGATTAAATTGTCTGTTCCGGGTATAAATTATAAGCTGGGCAGTTTAAAGCCAACTCCCATTGACTAATAAAATGGAAAATATTGGGTTGGGCCAGATACTAGTTGTCTGCGAACTGCTTCTTTATGAATTGCCACATGAAATGTTCAGTATAAGTGACAGTAAACAAAAGTTAGATTAAAAAATGCCTAAAGAAGTACAGACAACAAATATGAACCCCTTTGCATATACAGTACTGAGTTGTCAGTGAAAGCAAACATGGGTATAGGGACGGATAGATGGGTGAAC
>NW_006921689.1:1719664-1721406 GCF_000298275.1 Orycteropus afer afer | reverse complement strand
TGAGACAAAGTATATGTGAACTGCTGTATGAAAAGTGAATTTACTCTGTAAATCTTCACCCAAATCCTAATAAAAAAAAAAAAAATGCCTAAAGGATATGTGATTCACAATAATTATGAAATCTGTTTATGCCATCAGATAAAATCTAATAAATTACAAGCATATCAACTGTAGCTCTTGATACAGTAATAAATATTGATGTAAACATAACTCAGAATACCTACTTTTGCATCCTGTATCCTACAGCCCAGTCTGACATCTTTATGCAACTCAGACTTAAATTAATGGGAGGAAACAACATTTTTTTTTAACATTAAATAACTTTACCAACAACAGTAACAATGACAAAAAAGATATGAATCTATCCAATATAAGGCATTAAAGTTCATATAAGATAAATGTATTCTTAGAGAAATAATATCATGTAATTCTAAGTCCCTAAAGAGGTCAACTAATCTGATCCTCTAAAAAGAAACTATTATATAATAACAGCAATAAAACAAGATGAGTTTGCTTGCATTCTATGTGTTTCATGTAAGCCACAAAATTTAAGAGTCAGCTTCCTTTTTCCTTCAGGGAATAATACTATCTGATCTTTTATTTCTTACTGATTATCTGTATTCCTACAGTTTGTTTCCCTTCCTAAAGTATTCCCATTTTGAAAACCAAGTAAAGAAGCTAACTTTGTGATTGGCTTTGCTTTTTACTAGATGCTGAAATCTGGAAAGTGGTATGCAATGAAAGGAGCCCTTGTGGCACAGTGGTAAGGCACGGGCTGCTAACTAGAAGGTTGGTGGTTTGAACCCACCAGCATCTCCATGGGAGAAAGATGTGCCATTTCTGCTTCCATAAAGACTGCAGCTTTGGTAACCCTATGGCGAAGTTTTCTTCTGTCAAATAGGGCAGCTATGAGTTGGAATTGATTTGATGGCAGCAGGTGGGTATGTAATAAAAGGGCCCCTAGTCCAAAAAATCAAAAACATGGACTCTGGTTCAATTTTTGCCTTGATTTTCATAGGAAATCTACTTAACAGCTCTGTACCTCTGTGTTTTATTTATGAAATGAGAGTACTGTCCTGGATGATATTAGCTAGCCCTCCCAATTGTAGAATATGACTTTATAAGCTCTAGCTTTGCACCTCCAAGAACATTGGCAGGCTTAAATTCATCACATCTTTGGCTTTTGTGAAGTTGAAATTAGTTTCTGTATCATGTCCCAGAGATAACAAGAAATGAAGTGAAATGTAGTCTAGCCCACTGAACTAGGCTTTCTTCTTATTTTAATATTTAACCCAGCACAGAAGAGGAAAGCTTTTCAGTCAGCTTTGCAAACTCCAGTCACTCTTTCCTCCATCCACCTTGTATTCTTCTGAGTCATTGTTTTCATTTCACACTTTTCATTAAATTGTTTTCCTGTACCAGATAGAACTATGTCCCTGTTTCCTATCATTTCAAATTTAAGCATTCCTGTCTGATTTTGCAGGAATCCTCATTATCTGTATCTTCTATCACATGACTCATGTACCCTGCTTCCCAAGATACTCACACGGTTCTAAGAAGCTAACCACTGCCACCCATGGCTGCATGGGAGACAAACTTATCTGTTGGTTTGTCCTATTGTGATGACGTGTTAATGTGAGTTTTGAGGCTGAGCCACTGGTGTTTCAACCCAGTAGGATGCACATGGTACACAGGTATCAGCCCAGCTTCCAAACTGAGACAGACTAGGAAGAAGGAGGAGG